>NC_072491.1:6143750-6467500 GCF_027574615.1 Eptesicus fuscus
AGATTATCCATGGCTCACAGTTCTTGCTTGAAAGCTTATACAGCTTCCCCACCCCTTCACATTGTATCATAAGCTTCCTGAAGATGAGGATTATGTCTGAGTTTATACAAGTCCTTAGAAACAAATGTAATGCCTGTAACATATTAAACTTCCAATAGAGATTGAATGAATGAACCAACAAAGTAGGCCTTCAATATGGTGGCGAATAAATTGAACATACAGATATGCAAACATTAAAAGATATAACTAAAGAAAAGCATGTGGTACTATGGATGTGAGTGATGGCTGTACACGGGACACAGGTCATGAGAACAACAGGAGTTCAGAAACAGAGCCAGTCAATGAAAAGCAGTAACAACCAGTATACAGGGCATTCCAAATGACTCAATAGGGGTTAATGGTAACTTAAGCCATCTTCTGTACTTTTGACATCTTGCATTGTGATCACAATTAACAATATTATTCTTTTCTGAGGCAATGTTTAATGAGTTTAATGATCAAACTTTTGAGAGATCAATAAATAATTATAAGTTAAGGTTTTGAAAATTTTAAGCATATTTTTAAAGACAATGAATCAAGGAGGTGCACATAATTCTTTTAAATGCTTTTGTGAATTCCATTAAATTCACAATATAGGATGCATTTAAGAATGGACACAGACAGCGAGTGTGGTGGCTGCAGGGTGGGGAGGGGTGTGGATGGAGGTGGAGGAGGGTATAGGGGAGATAAATGGTTATAGGGGAAAAATAAAAAATATATATTAAAAATGAATACATGTTATAGAAATGTTGTTTGATTTAAAAATGTTAAGTAAACAAATCCTCAAAATAAATACGAATTTGTCCAGTCACTATATACCTGTACATATTATTCAACCTTATGGGTCAATAATCATAGTACAAATGTGTCAACTAGAGACTTGTTCATTGCTTCAAGATCATCTGGAAAACACAGCAGATTGAACCTTGACTAATCACACATAACTGTGAGATAGATGGATAGATGGATGGATGGATAGATAGATAGATAGATGATGGACAGATGGAAGATGAGAGACAGACAGACATAGGTAATTCATTTATTGCCTCTAATAGGTGAAATACTGTATTATATGTCTTATACTTACAAGCTAATTTACTACCATGCGAAAAGAGAACATTGCTATTCACTTCTCGTTCATTAGAATACTGGGCTCAGAAAGATTATTTAATTAACTAAATATTTCAAAACAAATAGGTACCTGAACCAGGCTTGAACCCACAATTATCTGACTCCAGAACTTTGGGAAAGTCTGTGCTGCATTGCTATGTTGTCTTTCAAGACCAAAAATCGATTACTGTTGGGATCTGCTCACAACCCCTTACCCTGAGCCCAGCTGCTCTTATCAAACAAGTGATAGGGCTGCAGACCCACCCAGGCCCTGCAACCCCCAATGTGGTCTCAACATTAATCTTTAACCAGCTGAACCCAGCCGCCCCGGATGGGCTAATGACCCTGCTATCTTGAATGACCATGTAAGGGATGACATA
Source organism: Eptesicus fuscus (assembly GCF_027574615.1). Classification (NCBI taxonomy): domain Eukaryota; kingdom Metazoa; phylum Chordata; class Mammalia; order Chiroptera; family Vespertilionidae; genus Eptesicus; species Eptesicus fuscus. Next base: position 6,145,280 of record NC_072491.1, read on the forward strand.
TTCAAATAAGAATTGTCCTTGGGGAGAAACTACTAGTGATTTACTCTAGTCACCAAAAAGGTGAATTAATGTGATGGTTGAATCTATTTGATTTAGGTTCTCCCCTCGGTAATATCTTAATGGATTCTGTAACTCAGGACTTAAAAAGCATAACAACAGGGTTGGTTGAGAGAAATCACACACACCCCCCAACACACACACACACACACATACACACAGTTAATTATATAATGTGCACATGTACTAGTACAGTATATGTAAATATATCCAGATATCCAGATACATGTAAATTATAGAGTTATACATGAACTGAAACCCAAATACGTATATGCACTTGGATACCTGCATGTGGCGTTCAACAAGGAAGGACTTAGCTGGGACTGTCCCCCAGGTCACCTGCCTGGGACTCTCCAGCATGGGAATCTCAAGAAGCTAGACCCCCACATGGTATCAGGGCTCCCAAAGATGATGGCCCAGAGGCAGGAGGTGGAAACTGCCAGTTTCGCTCTATCTCGTTGTTCGGAGGAGTTACAGAGCCTGCCTGCGTTCCAGGGGAGGAGACAGAGGAAAGAGCACCGAAGAAAGTAGAGCCACACTCCATGCTCCACACTCTACGCTTCTTCCACGTCGTCCGAATGTACATTTAGTGACTGGAAGTGGGAAGGGACGGGAATGATGTTGGAAGAGGGACCATTTCACTGCCTCCAGGCGGTCAAGCTTCCCCTACGGCAGGTTTCCTCAACCTCAGCCCTGTTGAATGATAGACTGCATGATTCTTTGCGGGGGGCGTCTGTCCTGTGCAGGATAGAATGTCTAGCAGTTTCTCTGGCCTCTACTCGCTCAATGCCAGAAGCAACCCCCTTCGTGACAATAAAAAATGTCTCCAAACATGGTCAAATGTTCCCTGGGAGACGGAATCGCCCCCAGCTGAGAACCGCTACGCTATGGTAAGCACTAAACACTAAGACACAGCAGTAGAGTATCACCTTAAATCCTCAGTAGAGCATAAGGGAGGTACTATCATGATTTCCATTTTATAGAAGGGTAAACTGAGGCTTGAAGAGTGATTATCCACATTCACCGAGTAGGAAAAAAAACCAGATCTGTCTGACTGCAAAGCCTTCATTGTTTCTACCAAGCCCTGAATTTCTTTTTCTATTTCAAAACGTTCAGAATCTGGCAAGACCCCATTCACATACCTCCAACGCCACGGAGGCCGAGCTGATTCAGCAAGGGAGGCTGGCTTGATCTGGGGCTGCTGCAGGCCACCTCCAGCACAGAAACCATTGATCTGCTCAAAATTAGCAGGCCCTCTGCTCCCTGCCCCGCTGCTTGCTTGGAGAGGGAATTCGAGCCTCATTTGGATGGGGCCTGACTCTGGGCCCTCTGCCAGGCCGCAGCGCGGGCACGCTGTGCACACGCTCTCACCCGGTGTGCGAACTATTTCAGGATACGGCCTCGGTGCCGCTGCTGCAGGTGCCTGACAGATGCTGCGTGCCCGGCATTCGTCCGGGGTCAGAGATGCGGCTATTTCTGGTGCAGGTTTGTCATTGCAGACTTTCTTTTCACAGGCCGCCCACTCGGTGCCATGATGACCTCTGCCTCCCACCCCACCCACCCACCACTGCCTACCATTCTCGCCCATCCCACTCCCCTCCTGAGTTTACCCTCTCTTGGGAGGAAGACAAACGTACAACTGGCAGTTAGGAAATGAAGGGTAGGACAGAGCTGGGACACAACGAAGGGAGTGGACCATTCAACTTGGAGGCATAAATCAAGGGAGGCTTCCAGGAGCAGGTAAACTTGTAGAAGTTCTCCAAGAAGAGCAAGCGTGAGGAGGACTCGCCAGCAGGAGAGGAGAGGACATTTCAGGCAGAGGGACTCTAAAGGCACCATGTCCCGGCGCCACCCCCACACAGTGGGATGATGAGAGCATGAATTACAGAGGAAAGAGCAGGGATTGAGCATGGGCAGCTGGGATGCTTCCTGGCTGTAAAGGGAAGGGCAAGTTGATGGGCTAATTACAGAGATGAGTCCACCACCTCTGAGCAGTATGGCTTGGAGAGAGTTGAAAATGAATGCAAGGCACGGATGGAAACCCATCAGGAGTTTGTGCAAACAAGTTGCAGTTTATTCATTCAACAAATATGAGTTTAGTTCCTCTCCTTGCTGCCAGACACTCGGCTAGACAGCTCAGTGGAGTGGTGAACACACCTGCCATTGTCCCAGCACGTGGGGACTCGCGTTCAGGTGAGGATGACCGGTGTTAAACAATAGGCACGATTCATCACAGCGGAGGAATGGAAGGTCCTCAGAAGGCAGAGTGGCCTCTGAAAGTGTGCGACAGGCATGAGACCCAGCCTGAGGGTTGCTGCCAGGAGGGGGGGGGGGGGGGGGCAGTTTCTCTTTCAGATCAGGTAAGTGTTGTCCCCCCACAACCTTGTGAGGTAGGCGATATTAGTCATCATTTCAGAGGCAAAGCAAAGGCTCCCAGCTTGTGAGTGAGCAGCAGCAGCAAGCTCAGAAGACAAGGAGGCGGGTCCAAGGGAGACTCCTTACTAGGCCTGGTCCTGCCAGATATGTGACCCGCAGGACCAGGACTCGGGTTTCAAGACAGCTTAACAGCCTTTCCCTCTCTCCTGCCCTCCCTTGTTCCCCGCCCCCTCTTTCTCCAGGCTAAATCGGTTTGCTGAGCTGTGAGGACAGAGCCAGCCAGAAGGGTACAGTGAGGTGGAGATGGAAGGAAGCTTGCAGCTCCTTGCATCAGAAAAGCAGAGAGTGCCGCTCTGCTCTGGCAATGGGCCGCAGACACACAAGAAGCTTGCATGCAAGGTGACTCAGCTCTGGCTTGCTCAGCAGCACTCCCCCATCAGCTATGGAAGAGACCAGGCAGCTTTGAGGAGACCTCCAGCTGATTCCACAGCAAGCCACTGCCCACTGGGAAGCTGCTAGGCAGGCAGTCTGGCTAGTGCTTCCACAGGGCATGAGCATAAGGCGGCTAGCTCAGGCAGGTCTTCATGCCCTGGTTAAGTGTGACATTGGTCTCTGTCCCTCAAAGGTGACCCTGCAAGCAGGTGCACACCTGGCTGACTCCTTCTGCACGGCCTCCAAATAACTAGAGGAAGATGGCCCCGAACTGAGGGGGAGACGGGTCCACGTGCACCTCCCGTGCACCTCTGATGTAGGCACTAGTGCTCGTGGAAATGGCACAGCCCGGGGACCAGCTGGATGAACTTGGAACTTCAGCAGCTGGGTGGCCGGACTTGTCTACACCTCAGTGTGAGCGAAATGGAGGGAGAAGATGGAAAGGACTGTCATTGGGGTTCTATGAACCAGGCACTTCATCATCTCATCTGGTTTTATCCTCATCACCACCCAGAAGGCTGTTTAAAAGGTGGTCATAGCACCTCCTTCCCACGGTGTTTCTGAGAATCAGTGAAATAGTAGAGACAAGTGCCTAGTACCACAGACCTAGGAGGTATGGTCTGTCATGGTTGCTATGACGTGAAGTATTAGCCCCATTTTCTAGATGAGAAGTCTGACTCTAAGAATCCACTCGGCAGGCGTTCTAATCCAGCTCTGCCTGGTTCCAAAGCCCCTATTCTTAACCCTGTCAGAACAGCACCTCCTCAACCCCGTCTCTCTCTTCCTCCCCGGGGGTTGGCTCAAACCCACTGGAAAAGTAAGAAAATTACAATTGAGTCAAATGTTTCTTGAACAAATAATTTCATGATAATTAAACTTATTAATAAGCTATTAATCAAAATCATGTATTAATAATGAAGAGTCCATAAATATTTACCAAGGGCTACTTATGCACTGGCCACTGTACTGCTATGGGAGATGAAAGGCATTGGATAAGAAATCTGCCTGCTTACAGCTGATGTCTAGCAAACATGCAGAAATCATGCCAGTGGTGGTAGGATAACTGATCATCATCATCAGAATCAAATAATGCTCCAGCCCGCAATGCTGTGTATTCCAGACGAGTAGTCAGCATATTCCACGCATCCTCCCTTCAGCATTTTATATGTGATAGGAATTATTCAGTTTTAAAGAGGAGAGACCAGAGCTCAGAGAGGTTCAGTAATATGATAAAAATTCTATAATTTGGAAGTCAGACAAAACAAAGAAGCAAACCCAGGTCTGTCTGACCCAAATGTATGCGCCTAACCATTGTGCAACAGACTACCTTGTTCTCCCTACCCAGCCTCTCTACTTACAACTGTCACATCAAACTAATGTGACTCAATGGCTTTAATAAAAAGAGTGATTACACCAGTTGGCACTAGGAGGAAAGAACAGCATATAAAATTGTGTGAATTCTTTTTTGGCTTGCCCATTTCCTATCTCTGCGCAGACCAGTCCCATGCCACGGTGTCTGGCTCATCTGCATGAGGAAAACACAAATCTTGCAGCAACACCGCCACATCCACACTGCGGGTCACACACCTTTACACGCACAATGCATTCAGGGCTCCCCCGTGACAGCTCCTTCCTTTCAAGGGGCATCTGCCACCACCCTGCCCCTTTAAACAGCCCTTAATCAAACATCAGCCTGATTCTTCTTCCAAGGTATGTGTGAATGACATTATTGAAGAATAAAATAATAATGCCATGTCTCTCTTCATTCTCTTCTTCAAAGCTTGCCCGAAAATATCCAAGCCAAACACGGATAGGCTTGAAGTCATATAATTGGAGACAATATTGAGGGCAAGAACTAAACTGTAGTTAAAAGAATTCTCCCTCCAAAGCACACCAAGAAGAGAATTCTCAACAGAAGCATCACGCTCTTGCCGAGTATCAGCAGAGGGAGGAACAGAATGTTTCACTGGATTCAAGGGATTTGGGGTGGTGACACTCTCCACAGTCCATCATCGAAAACTCTCCCTGGCCACAGCTGCCCCCCAACTCCTCTCTCCCTCCTAATCTTACACACACTGTACTTCAGTCACACAGAAATCCCTTTATTATCCAACACACCAAAAAGCTCTCATCCACAAGCCACTTCAAGGTCAAAGTCCAGCTAGAATTCACCTTATTGGTGAAGCCTCCCTGAACATCTAGGCTGGGAGGCTCAAGGTCTTCTCTCATTGTGCCCTGCTTCTCTCAGCTGTGGTCATTATCTCCATGTATTTGGGTTGTGTCTTGAAATACCTTCCCCTCTCTCTAAATTGACAGTCTTAGAGTGGGCTTTAGCTAGGACCTTTGTTGTTTTATTTACTGATAAGACAAAAAAGAAAAACAGATTGCATTCTAGTAGGGAGACCATCAATAAAGGAAAAAGCAAACACATTAACAAGTAAAATATTACAGACTATGATAACTTCTAGGCAGAGATATAAATGGGCGATATAGTAGAGAATAAAGGAAAATGACAACCCACTTAGCATGGACAATCAGGAAAAAAAACTCCGAGGAAGCAGCATTTAAGCTGAGACCTAAAGAAAAAGATCTAGGCGCACAATGAACTGGTCCATCCAAGAACAATTGGTAGGAGGCCTTACCACTGCAAAAATCCTGCTATGGCAAGAGCTTGGTGAGTGGGGGAACTGGGAGACCAGGGTGATGGAAAATGGTAAGAAACAGGGAAGCTAGGTAGCTACAGAAGAGACTCAAGGCCAGGGCAGGTCAGGCTGGACTTTGTAGGCGACTCTAAAGAGTCTTATTCTAAATGTAATAGGACTCCATTAAAAGATGTTTAGTGGGGCCGTGACATTATTTTATTTACATTTTTAAAAAGGCCATTCTGACTTCTATATGGGAAGAAAATGGATTAGAAGTAGAAAAGCCATTGCGGGGGGGAGGTGGGGGTAATGTTCCATTACCAACTACAGTGTCTGATATGGTGCAGGTGTTCAAGAGAATGAATGAATGAATGAATGAGTGGGTGGATGAATGAATATCTGAATGGGTTAGATTACATTGGAGCTTATAGAAAAATTGTGGCCACCCAATGCTTTCCTAGCTGGGAGTGATGATGTCTCCCCCTCTTCCTTAGCACCTATAGCATTTGACTTATTATGAAACACTTTTAAAGAGTACATTCTGGAAATGCCTCACTCATCACAGGCCCACATTTCTGATGTCCCAGGCTTGCAAAAATCACCTTCTTGTTCTGGTAATATTTGATCATGCTTGACATCATTTCTTGCCACTGTTCTTCATCCCTGTGTACAGGAAACAGCCTTTTGTTCCCGGGGGGGCCAGGGGAAACGGGTTCTGTCCAACCAGACAGAGAAGGCCAAAGAAGGGGGCGGATTTTGATGGGGACTTTCATCCCCTTTTCAGGAAGCTGGCTGCGGACCATACTCATAGTCTTGACTTTAAACCTGAAACCTAGGCATCCCCAGGGGAGGCAGGAGGGCGGGCTCTTGGCACACAGACATCCTAAGCAGCACCAGTATCCGCTTTTCATCAGCACTCTCCTGCTTTATTAGCTAAACTGCTCTGAAGTCCCGACAAGCGCATTTCATGCTGAGTTTGGGGTTAAAGTGATGTGGCAGGCTCCGTTCCCAGGGTGCTCCGGAAAGGAGATCAGGGCTGTTGAACATGAGCCGTGCTGGACACTTGCCTAAACCAACAGGAATCAGCTGCTCCTTGACAGTGGAGTCAGCTAACAGCTGGGAAATTCTTCAAGGGGAATAAATAGAGGGAAAGAAGGTGCGGAGTATTCCGTATGGATATGACTCTAGCAGAGCCTTTCCCCTAATATCTTCTAGCCCCTGGAAGAACCATTCAAAGGGACGTCGAAGTAACTCTCCAATAAACATACTCATAAATACGTAAAATCAATAAAATTAAATGAATTTTTGAGCCCGAAGAAAATTTAATGATCAAATAGTCCCATTTCACATGAGCAAGTTGGCACACAAAGACATGGACTAACTACCAAAATTTGCCAAGCTAGTCAAGGACACAGCAGAAAGATGCCCCAGGGAACCAAACTCCACTTGTCCAGCTCTATCCTGATACCCTTCCTGTAAGCACTGTAGGTGGTCATTAAGGACACCTTATTATCACACAGAGACCTGGGGTGGAATCTCTGACACTCCCCAGAGCTGTGACCTTTTTCACATGTCTTTACAGGAAATAAATGGGAGTTAATATCACTTGCCTCATAGACACAAATGAGATAATGACTATAACGCCTGTGCCTATGTGATCACCAAATATTTTACTTTCTTCTGGAGGTTGGGATGACTATGTTTTCCAGCTCCTTTGCACCGGGTGGGGCCATGTGACTAGTTTTGGCCAATGGAGTGGAGACAGAATGGAATGCTCCCAGAGGTTTCCCACTTCCTTCCGCAATGACTGCACACTGGAGACGACCTCACCTAGCAAATGAGCAAACGTAACCGAACAAAAACAGACTCATTGAAATAGAGATCAAACTGATGATGCCAGAGGTTAGGGGAGTAGGGAGGTGGGTGAAAAAGGTGGAGGGAATTATAGTTAATAATATTATAACTTTGCACAGTGACAAATGGTTACTAGACTTAGTGAGGTGATCACATTATAAGGTACATAAATATCAAATCACCACATTGCATACCTAAAACTAATATAATATTGCATACTAATTAAAGTTAAATTAAAAAAATAATAACAACAACAGGAGGCTAGATCCCGAATCACTTCATGAAGGAGAGTCACCTAACCAATAACATCCACCTTGAATTCCATGGCTGAGAAGAAAACACCTTTTGGTTAAGCCATAATTTAGGGGATTGTTTATTGTAAAAACTATAGTTATTTACTCTGACTAATATAATCAGCACTTGTTAAATAATAGTTATCATAAATGGCATAAGTTTGCCTTATTCAGGATCTACACAAACTACCGATTATTGTAAGAAGTGCTTTATTCCACAAAACTGAACATTGACAGCTAACATCAACTCTGGCGAGAGGCACCATCAGATTCTAAATGCTATACGTATATAGTATTTTAATTGGACAAAATCCTTGTAATTGAGAGAGTTTTCATTTTTTATTGACTTTTAGAAAGAGAGGAAGGGAGAAGGAAAGAGAGAGGAAAACATAAATGTGAGAGCAGAACACTGATCAGCTGCCTCCTGCATGCTCCCTACCAGGGAAGGAGCTCACTACCTGGGCATGTGCCATGACGGTGGATTAAACCGGCTACCTTTCCGTGCACAGGATGATGTCCAACCAACTGAGCCACACTGGCCAGGGCAGGGATTTTCCTTTTTTAAGCATTCATTTGGTAAGTGATTGCTAAGCTCCATGCATTGTCCTAGTCATGATCAAGAGTTGTCATACCCTATCCTCACAATAATAGCCCTGTGCGATTGAAAGATAACTATTATTCCAACCATGTCCACTCCCACCACAGATCTCTTGCCTTCTCTTCCTGTCAAGAATATTCTTGCTCCAGACATCCGCATGGCTCACACCCCAGCTTTGTTCAAATCCCTGGCACTCTGTCTAAAACAACGTCCCTTTGCCATCCACATCACCAACCTCCATTCTCCTATCTCATGTGCACAGATTTTGCTATTCATTCTTAGCGCTGTTCAACCCTGGCAGACCAGAGCCCCATAGTTCCTGGTGGAAAGGGTGCTCCTTAACTGATGCCCCATTGGGTTCTCATTGTCCCTCAAAAGTATTATTTCAAGAGTAGGAGAGATGGAAGTCTGAGGCTATTTAAAAAACACAATATGTTGAAGGTTACATAAGCAACATTTTTTTAACAAGACGAGAAAAGGATGTGCCTTCAGGAAAGTATGAATGAATGCACTCTTGTGTATTTTTAGGCCATTCTTTAGAGATCTTACTCCTTCTTTTAATATGTCCATGTTAAAAGGTCGTGATGACCCTTGCTAAAACCAAGAGCTTTTGTCAATTATGTTATTGTTGGATCCTGGCACTGACATCAAACACCAATGTCCCTGCTGAATAAGGACACAAAAACCTGGTGATCATTTTTCTGGAGAACGACCAGTCTTTGCGGTGGGTTGAGAACAATGAGTAAGGCTTTCCTGAATGTGCCTCTAAAGAGAAGCAGGCACTCAGTCCCCATGGAAGTCATCCTTTGGGAGCGGGCCTGGAGACTGATGAAGTGCGTTTTGTGTAAAATGCAAATTCACATTTTGTGGAAACTGGAAGTTCATTCATCTAAATCATTGCTGTTATAGTCTATGACGGCTTCTGAAAATTGCCAGGGCAGGTTTTTTATTTGATCTTTCAACATTATTGGAGGTCATATAAACAGGATTAGATGAAGTCTTTCATTGTCGATTAGTGTAATTCTAAATCAACATTCTGTCAACGAGGTGCAGATTTTACAGCGTAAGGAAGAAGAGCTCCTTCCCCTCAAATGAATTTCCCTGGCTTTTGGTTAATTCTTAATTAAAAACAGAGTGTGTGTGGGGGGGGAGGTAGAATAAGGGAGGGAGGAGAGAAGGAGAGGAAGGAAAAAAGCTACTAAATTTATTTTAAGATTCTTTGGGAAATTAATCCATTTCTTACTCTCACCTTAAGAAAAACACTGACAGTTATAGAAAGGTTAAAAAATGCATTTTCTATGAAAATTGGATGCCTACATGGTGTTCAAATTTTATATTCTAAAATATGACTCTGAACCTAACATGTAGGAGACTTATTTTTAGCTAAGAGACCTAACACAGGGCACTCTTTTTTCCCCCTGGTGGAAATAAAAAACAGACCAAATTTCATTTATTCCTAGAATATCAGCCCTACCATTCAGTGTCATTTGCTTGACTTACATGTCTCTTCAAGGATTTCAGAGCACTTCTGGGACAATACTTTCCAACATCTCCATTAATATAAGAAAGAACCCGCTTTATTTGAAAATCTTTACAGACATCGGATTAAATTTTCACATCCTTCTTTATATCTTCACAGAAAACCTCCCAGGGGTGGATGAGAAAAGTTTTAGTATCAAGTAAACTACCTCACTTATTTCCACAATATCCTTGTAAAAAAAAAATGCTACACTTCAAGCTAATAAAGTGGGGAAGAGTCAATGCATGAAATAGAATAATCGAATGACGAGGTGCTTTTCTGATCCAGCAATCCATGGGACTGGCTTATTTCAGGCACTCAATGCTTCGCACTCCAATATAGATTCAACCTCTAGCATTAGACCTACTGATGTGGAATCCCAGGCCGCCTGTTACTCTCTGTGACCTCTATGTCCTCCTCCATAAGACAGGGGAAAATATATTGTCCACCTCAGAGTTCTGATGAGAACTAAATGACATAACGTATGACAATGACCAGCACAGTGTCTGTCCTGCTATCTCCATCATCATTGTCATCTTCATCTACCACGATAGCTTCAAAATTAACCTGTGGTCCAGTCTTGCCTCCTTTAAATCCATTCTCAAAAGTGAAGCCAGAGTAAACTTTCTAGAATATCAAGTTGATCCAATCACTCCCATGCATAAAATCAGTTAGTGTCTCCATTGTCCATAGCACAGTGTCCACGATCCCTCAAGGGCCAGACAGACCATGCTTTCAAAGTCAAGCTCTTGCCTTCACTCTAGTATCTTCTCCCATCACGTTTCTCTCCCCCGACTTCCTGTCCCTGCTCTGAACTTCCAGCCACACAGAACATCTGACAATCCTGAAAACTTCCTTCCAATTAATTTCACTCTTCTGTCTTACTTTCCACTGCCTAGAATTTCCTTTCCATTCTTATCCTCAAAAGGTTGGGCCAAAAAACTGTTTTGTTTTTTTCTTAATGCAAGAAACCTCAGACTAAAGAAGGGAACATACACAGAGAAGGGAGTGTAATCTGCTCCAGTGACGTTGAAAGGGGAGCAGGTGCTAATTTGCTCACCAAAGAGAGGATTCATTACGAACTCATCAGTCCTGCTGCTGTGCACATCCCTGCTGTGGCCTATTTGCTCACACTGTTAATGTAGTCATAATCTCAGCTCTCCAAAGTCTGCTTGGCCAGTTTACAATACATCTTAAAAAGCATCTGCAGCACACATTGAACCAATGCTTTAAAAATATGGGGAAATGATAAACATATGACTCTGCTTAAGTAGTTATGTGGCTGCAAATTAGAGTTGAATTTCTCCTAGTGTCCTGCGAAATTGTATTTATACACATAGGTAATGAGATAGCTCCTTCTCAATTAGCTTCAGTGAGTAAAAGAACAAAACAGAGAGCCTAAATGTACTGACAATTTCTGTTTGGGATTATGGTGAGTTTGGGGGTACTATAGGTGGTCGTCATAGGACTCATGAATACCTACACCCCGCCAAGGCTCAGACACCCCTTCTTATAAAGTCCCAAGTGCACAAGAGAAAATGGCAAGTAAGTGCCACTTTATTATAATTAGGTGGGCTTTCGCCTGAAACTACAATTGCAAGCTCTTTGGTTAGTTGGGCAGGAGACATGTCTTGGACCAGACAGTACCCAAAAGCCTAAGGAGCTTTACCTATCCTTCAAGCCCAGGCACCAATATATGCTTCTCTGGGTGGCCCCAAGTGCAAGGAGATTCATGAGATGAACACACTAGACGATATTTTTGAGAAGAGTAAGGAAAGACTAATATGCGAGGCTTCCCTTATGTAGAATTGTTGTCTCCCTTTACTTCCTTTTTTGTATAACAAATATTATCTTTAATATTATTAGACATTAAGAAAAAGCAATAACATTTATTATACATAATATTGGCTCTTTACACATTTTGGTAGAGTAAAATTGTTCAATTCAGCCCAAATCTATCCAATTTTATTAACTTATTTCACTCAATCTGTCACTGGTTTTAAGATACATAATTATTTAGTGTCCAACTACATAGAAAAAACACTGTCAATTCAACTAGAGCACAATGCTTCCTAATCACTTAGAATTTCCCAGGCAATATCACCTTCTCGGCCACGAAGACCATCCCATTCACCACTTCCTAGTATATTGTTCTTGGGCTTTTCTCCCAAGGATGCTGACATCATTGTGCAAGTTGTGATGTTGGTCCATTCATGAACTTATCAAATGGAAATCAGCGGAACGTTTCAGAAAACCAGGAAATGTTTAAAACTCATGCACACTCCCATGGTGCTGACAAAGCACGTAACTCCATGGAAAGGCTGATGTGAACAGCTATACCAAGTTCACTCGTGAGTGGCAAGAACAACTCCTTCACATAGATTACTTCTTTGGCGTTTAACAAAGATAAGACACATAAAGAGATCACAGTTCTGTAGGCAACCTTATAATACAAGTTACCTTGCCAACTAGTGTCCCAGAATCTCACTTTCCCTATAGTCTACAACTTATTTTTGTGATATGACCTTCTGGGTCAACACTCTGGCCCTGAAGTCATGGAGCAAGTCAGTTCTGGACTTAAACTCAGACTTTTCATCTTTCAAGTGATTTATCAGGCATGATGCATCTGTGGTTCTTTCCAGCTCTGGTGTAATGTAATGTGACTGGAAGTAAACATTATCTTCTATAGAGCAAAAGGATTAGGGAAGCCCACTATTTTCCTGATAGCAAAATGAATTCCTCTTGGGTCAAATTTTATTTTCATAGTCTTCACACTTCTAACCATAGGCAACTCTTCTTATAGGAGACTGAATGAGAGAAGGTGAATGACTCCATATACTTCTATCCCCACTCCTGAGTAAAAGCTCCAATACTTTTACTTCAGAAAACCCAGAGTGTAAAACATGAGAAAATTTAGCCAATACGCTCTCTAGAGAATTCAAAATAGTCAAAAATAAGGAACAGAAATTTCCCATATGAACATAATGGGATAATCAGTATTTTTTCACTTCTCTTCCAAGAAATCATATTTTGAAAGCATTAAGAAAAACTTGAAAATATTTGGATCCATAAAATCAAAATTTTTATAAATTTGGATTCTTGAAATCTAAAATACACATAAAAGGCTACCTAAACTGAGACTGGAAAAGGGGACTGGGAGGGAGAAATGAGAAGAAGCACAATGAGTGGCAAGAGGGTGAGATACTGAGATCTCGGGAAGCATGAGCAAAGACACACTTCCTAAATGTGAGGTTCGTGACCTAAGTGCAAAAGCTATCACCCTTCTTTGCAACAGGGAAGAGAACTGAATGGGCTGGTTGCCTGAGAAGCAGAGAAAACTCCACTGATAGAGAATCACATAGATCAGCAATGTTTGCCGGGGTCATGCTGACAACGAACAAGACAAGAGACTCTTGGGTGTGGAACCATGGAGGCTATTCTTCAACCCATAGGAATCTGGAAATGGGTGATCTCAAAACCCATTTCATTAAGAGATGGGTAGTAGCACAGGAACATGAAAATTCATGCAAAGGTACTATTGAAAACTAAGGAAAAGAGAAGTAAAATGTACCATGAGATGCACATTTCTTATCAGAAGAAAATTGTGAGCAAGAATGCCATGAACCCAAACATATTAATAAAGCAATTGCTGTTGTGGAAGAAGATCACAACAGGAATGTGGTAGCGTGGAAAGATGTAACAAGACCACAGGCCAAACTCAATGTCAACAGGTATGGACGCTGAAGTCCAAGAATGCCTGCAGTATCCAGAGTGGCCATGGAAGGCAAGAGAGACTGGGAATTCACAAGGTTGTTGGCTCACCCCAGGGGTCCCTAAAGCATGGAGGTGTGTGGAGGTAGATACAAAAAGGAGAAGCCATCAGACACACCTTCTTCATGCCAACTGAGTGCCTGCTGGGGCATGGCACCAATCTCACAACAGGCACAAGAAGCCAGAAAGATGTTCTGGAAACGAAGAAAGCACTTACCTGCATTTAAGTAAAAGACATTTGTGTTTTCTGTCTCCATCTATCACCCAAACACTCAAAACTGGAGACAACCTCTTTCCCGCTCCGCTGTAACATCCATGTTGTTTGTGTAGCTCTGTGGTGACACAATTTTCCATGGTACATAGGCAAACATTTTTTTTAAACATGAACAGTACATGTATAATATGCAAAAAGGGCCGAAAAAAATGAGAAGGTGAGAAAATGGCTGTGATTTGGAAGTCTGTGATTCAATTCAACGCACTTATTTTATAGACCGTGAAATGAAGGAGAGACTATGACTTCTACAAGGTCACATAGCTAGTTAGTAGTGATGCTAAGAATAGAACACAGAGCTCCCGTCTCTCAGCTCACTGCAGGATCTTACAAAGCTGATCAGAGAAGCAGACAGCAGACTAGTAATCATGGGACAGGAGGCTGTGGACATATTTATGCTCACAGCTTCTTGTACCATCTCCAAAAATAAATGGTTGCACATAGAGAAAACAGAGCGCCATGAACCAGAGCTCTGGTGCACTCATTCCATGGTGTTATGACAATAATTTACAATGCCTTTGCAATTACCGTGGAATTATGGCCCGCCCAGCACCTAATAGAGCTGTGTGCATGCTCTCGAGAAAGACAAATGTGCTGGCATCTCTAGCTGCAGAAATAAGATTAAATGGCTCCCAAACCCAATCCTGCCATTGATTTTTGTAGCCCTCCCATTAGCATGATACTACACATAACATCCCTCTATCATTCCTCGGAGGTGAAGACACAGTTTTAGAGTGTAAATAATTAGACCCTCAAAATCCAAGGTGACAAATCTTCCACACCTCCAACTGCCGTGAGTCGGGACACATAAATCAGAGCCTTTTTTGAGGATGTGTTCATGAGGAGATGTGTGTCTGGAATGAAACTGCCTTGTGTTTCTTTTTCTTCCTCTTTTCTCTTTTGGCCTCCTTGTGCATACTTACTTGGCTTTGGCTGTGAGTCAGTTAGGACATTTTGTAAAAAAGACAGAGGGTGCTCTTACGCCAAAACAATTAAACTAAACAGGGATAGTCCCTGGCAAACAAGGGTGCAGGTTCATCCTATTTTGGGGGCATAATGCCTTCCATCAGGAGTGTTCTCTCTGCTTTGATTTCTCATAGCATGCTCTTCTGGGTGTTGCTCAATATTGCCAAAGAGATCATGCAATAAAAGGTCATACATTTAATAGCTACAGTGGCCACTTTTCCCCGAGTGCCTACTCTTTAACCCTAAATGTCTAGAGTAATGGTTAAGAATGCTGGATTACTGATAACACTCCATTAGGTAGAACAACCACACTGTGCCCCAGTCCTTACTTAAGAATATAAAGCATAAGGACAAGGCAGCATTCAAGGAGGGGAGCTGTTTACTATAGGATGTACTAGTAGTGGGCACATTCACCGGATCTGACACAATTAAGGAATTGGGAGTTTAAAAGTAAAATGAGAATGTTCCTTCTTTTCATAATTTTGGGTTCTAATGAAGGAAAGAAACACAAACAATTATAGGCAACCAGGAAAAGTTGGAAAAAATGTACAAGAATCAGTGGGGGTGCATAAGGAGGACACAACCCACCATATCCTCATAATGTGCATCGAAATTTGATATTTTCCTAGAGTGTGTGCTGTGGTCTGTGTTCCCGCTCTGACTATAAGCTTTGAGAGATCTGCCCTCTTGTTTACAGCTGTTTCCCTCTGTCTGCCCCACTAGAGGTGCTGAGTGAGTGAGTGAGTGAGGATCAGAGAGGATAAAAAGGGTTCTATTTTGCCAAGCTGGCATGGCTCAGTGGTTGAGCATTGACTTATGAACCAAGAGGTCACAGTTTGATTCCCGGTCAGGGGTCAGAGCACATGCCCAGGTTGCGGGCTTGATCTGCAGTGTGAGGCATGCAGGAGGCAGCCAATGAATGATTCTCTCTCATCATTGATGTATCTCTCTCTCTCCCCCTCTCCCTTCCTCTCTGAAATCAATAAAAATATTTTTAAAAATGTTCTATTTTGCCCAGCTTGCAAATTGCAGAACTATTCTGATTCCTCCAGATCTTGAAAGTGATCTGCTCAGGTAATCATATCACACAAACACTGAAACTAGGCAAAGATTCAAAAACAGTTAATGGAGAGTGGGTCAAGCTAAATAAAAGTGGGTGGGGGTGGCCATTAACAAGCTAAGAGCAGTTCTTCTAGAAAAACGGCATGTCAGAGACTTGATACACCCAGTAAAGGGCCATTGAAGTGTTTCATTTCAACTCCCCTCTGGCCCCAGGCCTGAATACCTCCCACCACACTTGGAGCTGAAATTGGACAGAGGATCTGAGAAAATATCTGGGTAAAGAGAGAGTGAGAGGCTTAGCGCACAAAGGAAGGACGAAACAAGGTGGAAAGTCAGAAGATACAACAAATGCATATCGATTCACTTTGAGAAAAAAAAAAAAAAAAGCAGATTTCTGCAACAGAGAAAAATTGCTGTGTGTTAATCAATGCATCGTTAAAATGCATGCAAAAAGACCGGGGACCTGGGTTTTGTAAATGTACTAGTTTAGCGTCCTTTCATTTTTTCTTCACATTTGCTTATCTAGGAATCGCACCATGGGTTTGGGAAACTGGCTGGTGAATCAGGAAAGAATTCTTGGAGAAGTTCTCAAAATTCCATGTTCTGAACCCAGCTTGCTCAGCTGTGACAGAAAGCTGAGGCAGGAACCTCCCTTCCCCGGGGCTTTGATTTCTGCTGGTGTCAAGGAAGGAATTTGGAGTCAGCTGGCTCTAAGGCTCTTTCTAACCTGTAACTATCTGTTTCCAGGGCTCTGGAGAAAAACAGGGCAACCTGGTTCTGGTTCCAATTGTTTTCGTTTTGACTCATCCCTTTCGTCTCTCCCCCTTATTTTCTGCTCTTGTAAGTCGGGATAAAATGCAGAGCGTGTGCATAAAGCTTTGGAGTCTGAAGATCCCCTTTATATTAGCTTGTTTTAAGGCAATACAATTATCTGGCAGCTCTGTCTTACGATTCCTTTACAGATCAAACAAGGTCATGAATATGTAAGTCCTCTGGTAATTACCCATTGCAGCAATAAAAAGAATCAGCCGTCTTCTGCCCTAATACTATTTTTACATAGACCTGGTAGTGTGTTTTCAAGAGAGGTTAAAAGCCTTTTCCTAGGAGACAGATAAGACAGAAGTAGGGGCAGCCTGGCTGGCATGGCTCAGTGGTTAAGCATCGACCTATGAACCAGGAGGTCAGGAGTTGTATTCCCAGTCAGAGCACATGCCCAGGTAGCAGGCTTGATCCCCAGTGGGGGGCGTGCAGGAGGCAGCTGATCAATGATTCTCTCTCATCGTTAATGTTTCTATCTCTCTCTCCCTCTCCCTCTCCCTTCCTCTCTGAAATCAATAAAAATATATATTTTTTTAAAGTAGAGGCAAAAGTCTGTCAACATTTAAAATCATTCTATAGTAAACTCTGCAGTTAATTAAGAATAAAATAAGGTGAAATGAAGTGAAACAAAATAAAATAATAAAATAGAAGACATGGTTTCTCTTATGTGGTTGAGAAGAGAAATTTGAACCCAGAATACTAACAAGAAGCAATGGGATAAATAAAGATGTGTACGTAATAGAAAGAGGGGACTGGGCGCCTCAGTTTCCTCATCTGTAATATGAGGAGCTAAGCTTGGTGGGGAGGGGGCAGAGGCCAGGTTGCCAACTCAAGTGCCTACCATGGACCTGTGCCCAGCAGCCACCTGACGTCAGGAATGGGGAGCACAGGGGTGGGGCCAGCTGCAGTGCCTGTGTACTATGTGACAGAGGCAGCCCCTACTCAGCTCAACTGATGTTTGCTGTGCACAACTTACTTAGAATATAGGCCATTTTTTGTAAAAGATGCCAGAAAGCTGTATTATGATGTTAAAAAACAAACATATTTAACTAGAGGCCCAGTGCATGACATTTGTGCACTGGGGGTGGGGAGTCCCTCAGCCCGGCCTGCGCCCTCTCGCAGTCTGGGACCCCTTGGGGGATGTCCAACTGCCGGCTTAGGAGCAGGCCTAAGCCGGCAGTTGGACATCCCCCGAGGGGTCCTTAGCGCTGCTGCAGAGGCAGGAGAGGCTCCCACCACTGCTACTGTGCTCGCCAGCCATGAGCCCGGCTTCTGGCTGAGCGGCGCTCCCCCTGTGGGAGCGCACTGACCACCATGGGGCAGCTCCTGCATTGAGCGTCTACTCCCTGGTAGTCAGTGTGCATCATAGTGACCGGTCATTCCATTGTTCAGTCGATTTGCATATTAGGGTTTTATTATATAGGATAATAATTTAAAAAAAACACCTCCTGATTTTTAAATGCTGGGAACTGAGTTTTAAAAATAAAAGAACTCTGGGTGATTAAAAAATATCAGGCCCAGTCTACATATTTGGCAGTTTACCATCTTTGCACTAGAGGACCTGGGAGATGCTGGGAGCTGCATTCTAAGATGCTGGGAGACGCATGGAATACAAGTGCTGCCTGAAAACAGATCAGTAGGACACGGGGTACCACTGAGCAGGGATAATTACAGCAGTAACATTATCGTCTTATACACACGTGACAAATGACCGCTTGCAAACCACTTTGGTACCATGCTGTCTTATAACTTTCATAGCAACCCCATGTACTAAGCCAGACACCAGGGAACCTGAGAGCAGAGGAAGGTTAGAGGATTGGCCTACGATCCCCCGGCGGGTAAATGCACAGTCAAGAATGAAGGGAAGTGTAAGATGGTGTGGATGAGCATTGTCCTACGAGGATTAGAAAGATACAGCAGGGCCCATTTTCTCTGCTGCTACCTGGGCGTCCGTTGGACAAGGGGCACACTGGCAGGAAGGATGATGTGTGAGAGCCACTGCCGACTGATGGGCAGGTGGGTGGGAAGTGGGCAACACAGCTTCCCCCCCGGTGCTGCCCACCTGGAGCTCCCAGGCCCAGCGAGGAGCCTTAGTGGGGCGACAAGCCTGATTCTCCCGAGAACCTGGAGAGGTCAGTGGCCGTGCTTGGGAAACCAGGTTTTGAGGGACTCACTGGCATGAGTTTTAACCAATGATGGAAAACTCTAGTCACTGTGCTGGGCTGGAGATCGATTCTTCAGCTGGTGGAGGAGTGAGAATCTGGGAGGAGCAGCCAGGTTAGGGAGGGGGCGGGGAGGGCCTGTGAGAGGCTCAGGCCAGCTCGTGGCTCACATCTGAGCAAGAGACGTTAAGAGCAACGAGTATTCCAGGGAGGATGAAATTCCCAGAGTGCGATAGCCCTGGAGGGACCGAGTCTCTCAGTGCCCCAGTCTGCCATCTCACTCACTTTCTGCGCTTTCTCTCTTTTTCTAGAGCAAGTTCATTTCCTTTCCCTTCAGCTGTTTCATAGGTCACTGCATGGTAGGGATGCAGGCTCTTTCTGCCATTCTGTTTCCTTTTCATTCAACCCTGTAATAATTTCTCTTTATCTGGCAAGCTCACGCTGGAAGGCGGGGCCAGCCAATGTGCTCCGTGGGCGCTGGGTGGAAGCCACTTGCCCAATTTAAATTCCTAAGAATGTCTTTAATGCTGAGTACTAGCCAGGTCCATGCACATGCCCGAGGTGGTGGCCGTCCTTTCTGTATGGGCAGCGACATCCAATACATTTTGCAACTTGTGGATGAAGGAGACAATGAGTTGTTTGGCTGCGTGGCTCTGAGAGCCTGCGCTCACACGCGTGAGTGTGTTTTAATGGAGCCTTCTTGAAAGGAAACATCTCATTGTCTGTCTCCTTAGAAACAGTCCCATCAGATGATACCAAGTACCACTCCGCCTAGTTTCTATCTTCATACTGGGATGAAAGAGATTTATTGGTTGTGCTTATTAAAATGCACTTGCAACTTCACTAAGATAATAAACCCTGTGGGGCTACGTGTTGTCAAGATCAGCAAATTTCTTGCCTGCTGCAGCCCCTTGCGTGCTCAGGCTGAAGGCATCTCTGTGGGTAGATGCCAAAAGGGTTGGAGGAAAGGGGAGGGAAAGCTTCGAAGAAAGGAGAAATAGGGTATTTTCAAAAGGCCACAGGGCAGAAGAAAACGGGGTACGCCACCCTCCATGAACTCCATGCAAACCAGTCACACAGAGCTACTCGTCCTTATGAATAACAACTGCAAACTTTATTGAACACACGACCCAGCCAAGGACTGGACTAAACCCTTAGCAAGTACCGTTTTATTTTATGCTTCACACAGAGATGTCTAGCAATCTGGTCACTGAAGACCTTGGTCAGCGAGTGGGTGGGTAATTCTGCCTACAGCTCTGGTTCTCCATTAGGGACACCACCTGCCCGCAAGTACAAACCACATCCTACAGATAAGGAAGACTTTGATTCCCAGGTACCTTACGCCGTTATCTTACTTCTATGTTGGTTCAGAGCTTGATCAAGGGTGGCTATGGACACTGGTTATTGGACACTCAGATCCCAACAATCCAAACAGCTTCCTAAGGCTCCCAGTGAGGAGCATCACCTGCCCCGGGGCACATCTCCAATCATGGCCTTGTCCTGCGGCGGATTTTTATACAAGTGGCCACGAAGGCTTCGCAGTGCCTCCCAACAAAAGGCGAAGCCGTTTTCCTGATCCCTTGACTCCGGGCCGGTCTCATCTAGCTTTGGGCAGTAGAATTTGGTGGAGGGAAGGCCTCCGGGGCCTTGCAGCTTCTGCCCGTGCTCTCTTGAATACGCCTCCATGTGAAAAAGCCCAAACTAGCCTCTGAGAGAGACGGCCTCGCTGAGCAAGAACCGGAGCTGAGCTACCAGAGTGCACCTTGGACCACCCAGCCCCAAGTCAGCCACCAGAATGTCTGCAGCTGCAAAACTCACCTTCTAATCTAACCTACTAAGTTTGGGGTGGTTTGTTATGCATCATCACATAACTGACGCACCCCTTCACCGTCCACGCTCCGGGCTCCTCCCTCTCTGGTCTTCTCTGAGTTCATGGAACACACCCCTGTCTTTCCCATGTCAGGGTCTTTGCATATGTGTGCTCTGGTGCATGAAAAAGGTCCCACTCCCTACCTGTCCAATGGCTTGCTCCTTCTCATCATTCAGGCCACACCTCAGCAGAGAACCCTTTACTGATCATCTATCTGCAGTAGATGGCTATTCTCCATATCAGCTCCTTGCCTCCTTTTCCTAATTGCATGCATAACAATCTGCATTCGGTTTGGTATTGCCTATTCTTCTCCTACCCAAGTGTAAGCTCTAGGAGAATGGGTGGAAACAATGTTTGTCCCCTTCTCCATGGCATCCCATGGTGCCTGGCAGAGGGTCTCATCACCTTCCCTTGGGTCCCTCTACCATTTGTGTGCACGCCTCCACCCACAGTGTTCTCACTCCCAACATCCCAAACTTCTCTTTTGGGAGGGTTGCCCCAGGCAGCTGGAGTCCAGCTGGAGTTGCCTACACCAGTGGTCAGCAAACTGTGGCTCGTGAGCCACATGCGGCTCTTTGGCCCCTTGAGTTTTTAGCAAAGGCCAGCTTAGGAGTACCCTAATTAAGTTAATAACAATGTACCTACCTATATAGTTTAAGTTTAAAAAATTTGGTTCTCAAAAGAAATTTCAATTGTTGTACTGTTAATATTTGGCTCTGTTGACCAATGAGTTTGCCGACCACTGGCCTACACCAACACAGAATACTGAAGACCAGGAATTTATATGGCTTTAGCCAATGACCATGGGGTGGGGTGGGGGGTATAAACACTCCAGCTTCCTTATCCTACCTTCTGTCCTGTCCATGGATCAGGACAATTCTGAGGTGTGGTCTACGCCTTCTGCAGTGAGCACCTGCAGGAGCGAGCCAAGGTCCCCTTCATGGGACCTCCCTTGCTTCTTTTCCTCATGGTGTCCCTGGTCAGTGTGCCATACCCTCACTGGGCTTCCTCCCTTACATGGCCCACTTCCACTACCCCCTGCAGGTTCTTCCAGAAACACATCCTAATAAATCACTTTTATACAAACCCTTATGTTAGACTCTGCTTCTGGGGAAGTCACCCTAAGCATGTTAGTTTGTTGAATATTCATTACAGCAGCTCTTGAGTTCCGCACATTGGTTTTTCACGTTGACACCCCTAAACCAACCTCATAAGCAGAATTCAGACATATTCCGGAGCATCCCAAGCCCCTGCAGCCATGTCTGTGCAATTACTTCAATGTTTCATTACCATTTTCCCTGATGTTTTATGAAGATGAGAGGGAATGGAAAGTGCTGACACTAGCGGTTAAACAATTGAGACAAACCACTTGGCGCTGTAGAAGCAGGGATTGGGGATTATATTAGCATTCTGGTCATCTGGTGTTTGATTGTGGAGAACAAGCACTAAATTAAAGAATATAAAGAAAATTCTGGAAATAGACCATCTAGGCCTGTATCGAACGATGAGGCTGACTGAAAGATACAGAGTATGAAAAACTATGAAATTGGCACCAAAGGCAGGGAAGTTCGCAGACCAGAGAGCAGTTCTCAGGGACGAGTTGGCTTTGCCCTGTCAAGAGGAGAAACAGGCTCACCTGACAAATGTTTCAAGAAATCTTGTAAAACCCTATTAAAGCCACCCTCGCAGTCTGAGGCCCAATTCCCTACTCAGTCTCTTGAGAATTCATCACCAGCCCTTCATTCTCCTGCGAATAAAACAAACTTCTTATTTCCCCCTAATGTCACTTTAAGTTGAAAATATTAGGTTTTGGGGGCAAGAAATCACATGAGAACATGAGCTCTACTGTTTGCATTTAATGTGCAAACCAATTGTTAATGTTTTAAATAATCATTGCATAACTGAAAATTTTAGTAAAGCTTTTGGAGTCCATGGAGCGTCACTCCTCCATATCCTTTGCAAAGTTTTTATTTTTTCAGTTCTATTCCATTTACATATTGTTCTCCCTTTTGAATCAAAGTATTATTCACGACACAAGGAACTTGCACAGGCTGATGGGATAATACAAGCCTCAGCTCTGCCACCAGTTATGTAACCTCCTGGAAGCTGATCTTTCTGAGCCTCAGTTGGTTCCTCGGTACTAATGCCACCTCTGCAGGGCTAGACAAAGTGCACAGGACATCACCAGCACTCAGTGAACCTTTATTCTCTTTCCCATGGTCCCTTCACCCAACAGTTGGCTTGAATGATTTTGCAAACAACTTCACTGCCTTGGCTTAAAGACCAAGTCTGAACTCCTTAGCATGACATACAGGGTCCCACTTGATCTGACCTCCATGTGTTTCTCCTGGCTCATCCAACTCCTTCCTCATTCCCCACCAGTCACTGTGCTTCCACAGGAGGGAGTGGAACTACTTGCACTCAGGCCTTCCCTCTCCAGAACCTCCTCCCAGGATTGGTCTAGATGGGAGGCCCTCCTGAGCTCCGGGAGCCCCCACGTCCTCCAGCCTGGGTACAGGTCCATCCATCATGGTCTCTCGGGACCATGGGCCTCCCTCTAACACAACACTTGTAAATATCTTTAATGCTAATTCCTCCATTAGCTTAGAACTTTCTCACATGAGGGTATTGTATAACATACCAGTCACTGTTCTAAGGTATTTCCATACATAAATTCTTTTATTATTACAACAAATTTATAAGTTTTCTCAGATCATTTTAGAGGTGGAGAATCAAAAAAATTGGGAAATTAAATGATTTTCCCATGATCAAATATCTAATAAGCAACAGAGCTGGCTCTCTTACCTCCTTGCTAGAACCCTACCTTCTGCCCTGAGCCCAGGATATGAAGCCCACAGTTACTCAGTAAAAACCGAGTAAACAACACGGACAACAACATGCTAATTACAAGAGAGATAGAGGGGTGGGGGAAGCAGAAGAGGGTAAATGGTGATGGAAAGAGACTTGATTTGTGGTGGTGAACACACAATACAATATACATATGATGTGTTATAGAAATGTACCGTGAAACCTATATAATTTTATCTATCAATGTCACCCCAATAGATTTAGTACCACAACTGAATGAACAAATAAGATCTGAGCCAAGATCTGAACAGGGATAGAAACAGATTGAGACCAAAGCCCACACTGCCATGACTTGTTAGAAAGAAGGCTAAGAGCTAGCAAATAAAACCTGGAATGTGGAAGGGCCTCTTACCCCAGTGTCATGAGTTGATGCTGGAATAATGGGGAATTCACTGCCTGGGGGATGAGAAGACCTGAATTTCAGTGTCTACATGGGTGACCTGCTCCTTCACAGACCTCAGCCACCTCATGTATTAAATATGAGCAATGGATGGGATGGAGTTGGAAGTTCTCCCAAATCAGATGTTTATGTTCTGTGATTCCAACAGAAGAGTCCCATGTCAGGGACCTGAACTTGCTGTCCTGTCCGTCACTGCTTGCCTGTCCTCGTCATTTCTGTCTTGAGGAAAATGTCAATGCAGAGCAGCAGTGACTAACATAGACTCTGAAATCCTGCCTCTGTGACTTCCAAGCAACGTGATCTTGGGAGGTTACTTAACTTCTCGGTACATTGCTTTTTCCTGTCTGTCTCCAGCCTGTCTCCACTACTGGAAAAAGAACTGATGTATTGCTGTTTAATTGCCTGGTGCCACGGGAGGGAAAAGGAAATTGGTTTGCAGACTTTTACCAAGTCGTGGCGCATTATTATTTTTAAAAATCCTAGCACATATACAGGATTGAGCAAAAGTAGGTTTACAGTTGTGAGTACACAGAGTTTATTCTTATATTATTTATTAACTAGTGGCCAGTGCACAGATTCAGGCACATCAATTAGGAGATTAATTAGGAAAGGAAATTAATTAGAAGAAATATTTTAATATCACTATTTGCCCTTTCTTTATAATAGAATTGTCAGAGATGTAAGAAAATTAGTAAAATGTATGTGAAAATAATATATAAATTGATTAATAAATAAACAATAACAACATAATATAACAATGAAAAGGCATGATATAAAAACAACAAAAACATGATATAAAAATATGATATAAAAACAGCATTGATAAAAACAATGACTGATAAATTGATTAAACTTATTCTAATATCTCCCTGTATACCACATTAAGAGTAAAAACACTTTCAGAGTGCTTGACTAATTTCCCTTGTGATGAAGTATTTACAAATTTAACTTTAATGTCACACACTCTTCAAACTTCAGAGAAAGCAACCTGTAACTGACCATGTTCAGAAAATGGGTTCAGGTAGGAATATTCCTACTCTGTCTAGAATTTGTCCTTGTGATTTATTGTCATCACAAATGCTGGCATCATAGGAAACTGTCTTCAAATTAATTTAAATGGGAGGCCAATGTCAGGTGGGGACAAATCAATTCTTGAAATCAGAACAACCTCTCCTTCTGCAGATCCTGTTAATACTTCAGCTTCGATTATGTTAGGTCGCAATCTTGTGATAATAAATCTAGTACCATTACAAAGACCCCCATTTACTATTAAGATTTCTCAGTAGCATGATGATTGCACCCACTTTCAATTTTAATTTATGACATGGCATTCCCAAAGGAGTAATACAATTAAGAAATTCAATGGGAAAAGTTTCCTTTTCAGCATCATCCATTGAATCAATGGAATCATCACTCAAATATCAACAAAAACAACCAAATTCACTATCGACAATGACT
Organism: Eptesicus fuscus; assembly: GCF_027574615.1. Taxonomy (NCBI): domain Eukaryota; kingdom Metazoa; phylum Chordata; class Mammalia; order Chiroptera; family Vespertilionidae; genus Eptesicus; species Eptesicus fuscus. The sequence goes on from NC_072491.1 coordinate 6,170,698, forward strand.
GATCAAAAACACACATGTGCAATTGGCGCTGAGAGCTTTATATGTATCGAGCATGCACGAGTCAGTGTCTATTTTAAGTTGCTAGTGCGTGTCATATGTACAGGCCGGTCAGACGGATGGACAGTCAGTCTTTTATATATATAGATGATTGTATTATTTTCCATATGAACTGTAAACCTAGTATTGCTCCACCCTGGAGAGAGGGAGTGGGAGAGGGAGAGGGAGAGGGAGGGGGAGGGGGAGGGGGAGGGAGAAAAGAGGGAGAGGGAGAGAGGGGAAGAGGGAGAGGGGGAGAGGGAGAGGGAGAGGGAGAGGGGGAGAGGGAGAGATGCTCTGCAGAGCAGGCAACAAATGGCCAACGAATCAACCGTCCTAAAGATTACTGCTCAAACTACAGACAAATTGATAAACTGATCCACTAGCTTTCGGCAGCCCACTGCCTGGAACTCTCTTCACCTGAGAACATTTGGGCTTGGCTGCCTTGCCACCTTAGGAAGTGACTCATTTGCTCTCTGCTCATTCTGTGCTGCACAGACCCAGCTGCTGTGGCGCTTTCTCTAGACTTAACATTGAACATGAATGAGGGAAAAGGTTGGGAAGCTGTTAAGGATTACAAATTTGGCCTGACTTTCTAATGTTACAACTCACTTCTAATTAAAGGGGGAAATAAAACAAGAGGAAAGGAAAAAGCTGTGTCATCAATTCATCCAGACGTCACTTGCTCTTGCGTTGTTAATGCTTACTTTTATTGCAACCAAAAACTCCCAAGATGTATTTTGACAGTATTTACCCTGCTTTGTAATTAGAGGGAGCAAGACCTGCATCTCTTGACAGGAGCATGTTCTTTAAACACCTGCCGCCATGTTGAAGGCTTCCCTTGGGAAACTTATAATTATAACTTTTACTGTATTATGCTAAGTTTATTTTAGATGAAAAAAAATCTTTTGCGCTGAAACCGGTTTGGCTCAGTGGATAGAGCGTCAGCCTGTGGACTGAAAGGTCCCAAGTTTGATTCCGGTCAAGGGCATGTACCTTAGTTGCGGGCACATCCCCAGTGGGTGGGGGGGGGGGGGTGCAGGAGGCAGCTGATTGATGTTTCTAGCTCTCTATCCCTCTTTCTTCCTCTCTGTAAAAAATCAATAAAATATATATTTTTTTTAAAAAATCTTTTGGCTCTTTGGCCATCATGTCTGAAAACAGGCTGTAAGCATATACGAGGCTATAAAGACGAAAGAACAGGCTGGGCACATCAGCTTCTTCTGTGATGCCAATTTAGTGTGTTCACGGCTCTACAATGTCAGGAAAAGACTGCCACTTACATGTATCTGGTGGCTTGAATGGTGGCCCCCCACAATATATGTCCACGTCTTAATGTCTAGAATCTACGAATGTGGCCTGCTCTGGAAATGGGGTCTTTGCAGGTGTAATTAGTTCAATATTTCAAGAGGAGAATCATCTCGGACTACCTGCCTGGGTCTTACCAATGACAAGTGTCCTTGTAAGAGACACAGGAAGAAGAGGAGGAGGCCATGTGACGATGGAAGCAGAGACTAGAGTAATGCAGACACCGTCCAGGAATGTCTGGCACCTCCAGAGACTAGATGAGTCAAGGAAAGATACGTTCCTAGAGCCTTTGGAGCAAACATGTCCCTGCCAACACCTTGATTTCAGACTTCAGAACTGAAGAACCAGGAGAGACTAAGTTTCTATCGTTTCAAGGGCCCCACTTTGTGGTCATTTGCCACAGCAGCCCTAGGAAATGATCGCACCAGCGGTGCGATCTTGGGCATATTGCTTCACCTCCCTGAACCACATCTGACAGATGAGGATAGTACACCCACCTGTAGGACTGTAATGAGGATTAACCTTTTGCACTCGGATGTCGAGTGTGACTCGACACAGTTAGCATTAGAATAAAGGAATCGAGAAAAAAGCAAGCGAGTGCAAAGGGTTAAGCCTAATAGAATATAAATTACCCAGTGCTTAGTAGGTGTTCAGGAACCAGTGGTTGTGGTTATCACGTTGTCAATTTCACAAAATTGAAGGGAAGCCCTAATCAGAGACCCAAGAAGGCTTCTAAGTCTTTCTTCCCCTGAGACCTGCTACAAAAGACTGGCCTCCTTTTAATGCAGGGTTTAAAGCAGCGAAGGTTTGCATTCTGGGTTTTCTTTCAATGGCCTCACTCTACACTGACACACATGGTAAATGCTAAGCTGAGTAAATATTAAACTAAAGAAAGTGGTCGCGGAAGCAGGTATAATTAAGCTGGTGTTACAGTCTATTAAGCTCCTTCAGAGGAGCACGACAATGGTCTTTCTATAAAAGAAACTCAAGTTGAAGCGCAGGCTGGAAAACCTTCGGAGTCTAATTCGATTAGCCAGGCAAGTTTCTCCTCTCAATACACCCCAGCCTACTTAGGACCAATGGACTCTCCGTTTCAGGGAGGAATCTTAGTTTTCCCTTTTCCCTGCTCTCCTGCCCTCTCAAAAAAGGCAATCATTCATCTTTTTATTGTTGTTATTACCCCCCTCCATTAATTATTATATTCCATTTTCACTTCACTCATTTCCATCACTACCATCTTAGTTCAGACTCCCGGCACTTGTCCCCTGGATGGCAGCTGTGGTGTCCTCGCTGACCTTATCCTTGTCATCTGTCCACCTGTGAGCCCCTGTAGGCCATTGGCATGCAGCAGCCAACATCAATAAACCTCTGAAAGCATAAATCCCTCCAGGCCAACCCAAAGCCCCCACAGGCTTCCCATCTCACCTGGAACAAAATCCAACCCTCTTGCCCTGGACTCTAAAACTCAACATGACTTGGGTCCACTCCCCACCTCCCTCCCTAGACTGTCCCACTGGCCTTCATTCTGTTCCCCATACACTCTGAGCCCATCCCCCCTCCTGTGAGGCTTGCCTTCTGGTAGTCCCCCCACCCACAGGGCAATCCCTTGCCTTTCCTACAGCTGGCCCCCACCCAACCCTGAGACCTCTTTTCCTTGTCATCTCTCCAGGAAGGCTGTGTTTGACCATCAACCGCTTTCAATTCCATCGAGCTGTTCAATGTTCTCTTCACTGTGTATTACCATCTCCATCCCCGTTTCATTTCTACACTTGGTTTCTGTCTTCTTCTATAGACTTGAGAGAAAAAAAACTTTGTCCATCTTGTTCACTGCTATGTCCCCACTGCTTAAAATAGCACCTGGCACATCCAAGGTGACCATAAATATCTCTAGAATGTTCAATGACTGACTTAGAGCAATAGTTCTCAGCTGAGAGTAATTCCCCCCCACCTCAGGGGTACATGCCAGTGTCTGGAGATACTTATATGGTCACATCTGTGATGGGTGCCCCTGGCAGCTACTGGCAGAGGCTGGGGTGCTGCCAAACATCCTGAAATGCACAGGACAGCCCCACAACCAGGAGTTATCAAGCCCAAGCTGCCGATGCTGCCAAGGGAGCAACCGTGACTTCTCGTCCACGAGCTGCCTGCCAGACACCATGCAAAGTGCCAAGGACGCTGCAGAAGAGAAGCTCAGTGCTCGGCACAAAGGCCTTTGTGGCCGACAAGGACAATGGAAACAGGCAGTAAGGGGAGAGTCACAGTGGATGGGACACCTAGCAGTTAGTTCAGAAAAGACTTACCAAAGGGGACACCTAAGCTTTCCCCACTGTGCTAGGTGTTCCACGATCACACCCACATACCACCTGTCCTAGGATGTATACAACCTTTTCCTCTAAATTTTCTCCACTTTCATCTAAATACATTTATTTTAAAAAAGCAATCTCATTAGCTTTATATGATCGTGTTTTTTTCTATTAACTCACTTCATTTTAAATATATTTTTATTGATTTCAGACAGGAAGGGAGAGGGAGAGAGAGAAACGTCAATGATGAGAGAGAATAATTGATTGGCTGCCTCCTGCATGCCCCCCCCCCCTACTGAGGATAGAACCCACAACCTGGGCATGTGCCCTAGACAGGAATCGAACCCAGGACCCTTCAGTCTGCAGGCCGATGCTCTATCCACTGAGCCAAACTAGCTAAGGCTTACCTCACTTCATTTTAAATAGCTTTCTTCAGATATAATTCATATATCGTACAATCCACCCCTTTGAAGTATGCAATAGGATGATCTTCAGTGTATTTACAGAGTTGTGCAACAGTTTTAATCACTGCCAACTCACTTTCTAAAATGTTCATCTACATGTTCCCTGCGGGCATTCTGCTGACCAACAGTAGTAAAGGACTTCCCTTGTGGGGACTCTGCTTGATCTCCCCCATCCCCCCGCCCCCTGAGGTCAGAACGAGGCATGGGCAGCTGGGCTTCTCCTCGTGCACTGGGCCTAGGTTTTGGGCAGACAGGGATGAGTCAGAAAGGGTCAAGTCCTAAGGAGCAACACTATAGGGCTTCGTGGTTTGTGAAGAAGCCTAGGGGCAGGGGGAAAAGCCCAGAGCCAAGTTTTTGGCTGGCGGTCTCCAGTGCGCAGATCATGGTGAGAAAAATCTTGAGAAGCATCAGAGGTTGGGGCCAAAAGTGAGAGCAGAGCTTTTCTGGGGGGCAATCAATTGCAGGAAGATGCCCATAGCAACGGGGATGAGAGGACTCATGCAGGACAGCCCAGTCCTCATGCTCAGTCCCACCCTGCCCAGCCACCTCTGGAGTCGGGGGTCCATCCGGGTCTCCTGGCTACGCTTCCTCACTCCCCTCATCCTGCAGCAAGGAGGCAGGTAGGTGGCAATGCCACCTTCCCCAGGAGACCCAGACCCAGGTCTTAGCTGCCTCCCTCATCATCCCTGTGTCACTCCCCCGAAGGTCCAGCAAGATCTGTTTACAAAATATTTTGTAACAGCTCCATTCAGCCCACCAAAAAATTTACAAGGCAAAAACTGCACTCATCCTTCCGATGTGAGAAAACACTGGCATCCTTTGGACAGAGAAGGATGTCTGATGAGAGGTCAGGCCCTCTCTGGGGGAGGAGACAGTGGGAGAGGCAGTGTGATAAGCATCACATAAGTACAGAGTTGGCACATGGAGCTTCCACTTCTGTTCTTCTGACACCAGACAGTCTGTTGCCATGGAAATTGTTCTGTCGCTTTCTGAGCACAGCCTGCCTTTCAGAAGTGCAAAACAACCAAGCAGTCTGCATTTGGGACTCGAACTTGGCTAAGAGTTGTCTGCCCCATATAGAGCATTCCCCTCGAGTATCTGACTGAGTCTTCTGACCTCATGATCAAGGATTTTGTCACATGAAGGTATTAAAAACTAGCTTCCCCTTACTGGCAAAAGCACCTCCCTCAGTCTCATGTCCTCTTAGCCATCGGAAGGACTCATGGGGCCTCAGTTGCCTCAGTGAACTCAGCACCAGCCAATGGTCTGTCTAGCTTGCCTCTGTGTCGGGGGGAGGGTGCCCTTGAGATGTCTCAGAGCCACTTGGAGAGTAGGAAGGCATCTGGCCATTTCCCCAAAATATTTGGTTGATATACATCAAGTAGAACTGCCAGGTCCCAGGCAACGCTCAAGGTGTCAGAGAAAACACAGGATAAACTCAGCTCAGCACTTGCTTCAAAGTGTGTACACACCGGTGACGGCGACAAACTTTGTAAACTATGCTTCAAAGTGCTGTCTGGACGTTTTCCGATTAAGTCTCCTAAGCTCCCCGAGGGAGATAATACTGCGATGAGTACCACTTACCCAGAGAGTCTAGGAAAATCAAGCCAATGCCGCTAACTCCAAATCCCTTGCTCACAGCAGACCGTACATCCTCAGAGCATGATGGTGCCTGGTAGACCAGGATCAAAGTCACAGATTACAACCAGGTGGCTTCAGGATATAGAGGAGGAGAAATCACGTGTTTTAGGAGAAATCAGAATGACTTCATAGAGGAGGCAGTATTTGATGAACTAAAGGTTTGCAAATGGAAGCTGGAGGGAGATTCCTGAACAGAGGAAAAATTTACAGGCCTCCCCAAGTCTGGCTTCTCCAATATCGAGTAAGGAAGAGGTCTGTCCTAAAGGCTTTCCACATCCATGCTTCACATTCACATTGTAATGATTAAGTGAGCTAATCCAATCAAGCACTTAGTACTATACCCAAGGTGGAATAAGTGTTAAATATAGTATCTACAGGACAGATCTTCAATTCTGACTAGTGAAAAAATTGACGATCATTGATTTTCTTCCCATACTTGTCAATATGTATTTCTTAAGAAGAAAAAGCTATGCTTAGAAAAGAAATACGTGGCTATAGATCTGTTTTGACCTAGATTTTATGTAGTTGGTGGTTTACTTGTTGGCTGGAGAATGGAGGTTATAAGGTCAAGATAGTGAGCCGGTTCATATTAATCTTGCATAACACATATCGATGACATGTGTCTGCCACCACCAACCACACACTCAGATGCAAGGGCAAATACTTTTTGGCCATCACAAAACCCATGCATATCACTACCTTTAATTCATGTCAACAACATATATTATTGTTTCAACATCTATATTATTGGCTTAGTACAGAGTTGCTCATCCTCACGGAATTCTTAAAATCTGACATATCTCCATGATGAATATTCTCTTCTGGTTCACCAAGGGGGAGGGGGGGGGAGGCTCTGTGCCTTATAAATAAGATGCAAGTGTCACACCAATCTACAGGTACCTATCGCTTCCCTTTTGGGACACAATGAGAATAGAAGAGCAATGGTGCTTAAGGCCAGGAACGAACACACACACACACACACACACCCACACACACACACACACACTTAATATTAACCAAGCACAATGGGCACAATCACAGCTCTGGGATAAAGGGTCAGGAGCAACACAGATGCTGGTGCTTGATGAGGTCACTGGCCTCCCAAAACCAGGGCCCCTCTGTCCTCAAAGGGTGTGGGGAACATCGTCTCAATGGCTTCAGTCTGTGGAGAGGTTGCACTTCAGAGAGCATTGAATTTTCTACAGTTTAGAGAGTTCCCCAGAAGCTCACTGGTAAGATTTACTGGGTTGATCTCCTTGGGGTATAAAACAGGATCTTCATGATGTGGTTTGCTCTTGGGTACAGCAGATAAGAACCATCAATGCAGCAGAACTTATCAGAAAACATCATCAACAGCTGACGATGCAAGAGCAGGAATGTCCATTAGAAACTGCAATACTCTGGTCTGTGTGGCAAGAAGCCTGTCTGCCTCAGTATCCCTTGAGGGAGTCACTGTGACAGAATATTTGGCCTTCAGGGCGGAGACACTGACTCTTTGCAAAAGTCCTGACTCATGTTCAGAAACAAACAGTGTACTGTAATGGTTAAGCCCTCAGGCTCTGAGATGAGATTGCCTGGATTCAAATACTGGGTCTGTAACATAATTGCCGTGTGGCTGTGGGCAAGTCACTTACCCTCTCTGTGCTTCATTTTCTTCTTCGATAGAGAAAGCCTATTACAAGGATCAAATGAGTAAATCCAATAAAGCATTTATTACTAAGTGAAATAACTACCAAAGATGTTGCTTATTATTATTGAAGGTCTGTTTAGGAACTCGGGGAATTGGGTAATATATTCTAAGGCATTTCCATTAGAGAAAAAGGATGCATTTAAATGTTTGTATTTGGTTTTGTTTTACATAAAGGAGTAAGCACCACTTATGCAGCAAATTAATTGTTTAACTAAATAAACAAACAATAATTAGTGTATGCTTAATGTGTGCCAGACACTGTTCTAAGCCTGGGCATACAGCAGAGGAAAGAAACAAAAACAAAAAGAATCACATCTCTGCTCTCATGGAGCTTATAAATTTTGGGGAAAACATGCAATACCCAAGATAAATAAAGGAAATGGATGGCATGTTAGGGGGTATTAAGGGCTAGAGAGAAGAGGCAATATAGGGAAAGGGAATAGGGTATCTCTTGCATGTAACCCTTTAATCAGTCAACTCTACTGAGCACCCACGGAGTCAGGGCCCTCCTGGCCTTTTAAACAGAAATACATGTCCTAGCTACAGGAAACAAGAGGTATTGTGGGAAATGTACACAGCTCCTGTTTGTAAGACGGGACCAAGAGTGGTTGAATCGTCTGAGGTTGTACCTAGAAAGGTCAAGCTGCATCCAGCCATCCTTGGCCGGTCCCCATGCACCTCTCTGGAAATACACATGCACCTGAAGCTAGACAGAAACCCTCCTATTCCTGAGAACAGCAAAGGGGTTTCATCTGTGTTCAATCAGCCCTCAGTGGTCCAATCTCAATGCGTTTATTCTCCTGCAAGTCCTATGGTCTGGTGTTTGTTGGCCCAATTAACCTCCGAACTACTGAACTATCCATAAACTCTACCCCAGAACCTAGGATGGGAGCCAAAGTTGTGGTTTGAAGGGATGGAGTGGGGATGTCGGCAGCCACAAGCTTTACTGTTGTTAAAAAGAGAGAGAGAATAGACATGAGGTAGTCAAGATTAACCTCTGAAGACCTCAGGTCAGTCATTTGTTCAGAAAATGTTAACTGAGCACCTACTATGAGTCTGTATTTTGCATGGACACTGGGTATGCAGCAGTGAGAGGATGGAGATGCTTCCTATCCGTCCAGAGCTTCCAGACTAAGGGAAGATGGCACCCAGGCTATCACCATAGTGAACATCTGAACAGGTTTAACAGGTTAGAAAGTCCTCCCTCGACCCTCAAATGGCCCTGTGGAAATACACGTTATCATCTCCATTTTAAATGAGGAACCAGATCTGAAGACCAAGTAAGGAAAGTCTGAAAATAAGGAGACCAGGTGAGGCATCATTATAATAAACAATTGACAGCTGAAGCTATTTTCATACTAAAAGTATTGACACGGACTCCTCTGGAGCTGAGGAAATAGGACACTTTAAAAACCAGGCAAAATCAGCAATTTTGTCCACCCATAACTTCAGCATGAAAACAACAGACCTTAGGCAGGTGGGTGCCAGGTGAGGGGAGGGGGGATGTGTGAAAGGCGGCACACCCACACAACTTCCCTGAGGGAGAACCTCTCCGAGGCATCACTGGTGATGGGAGAGCAGCGAAGGACCCCAATTCCCAATCATCAGTCTTGACATCGCTCCCCAGGGGACAGTGGTATGAGTTTCAGCCCCGCTGATGAGAGACAAGCAGGAGAGGGAGGTGGGAGGACACGAAGGGGAAGGCACCAAGTGCTCCCCTCTATGCCACGCCTTGGGAGAGCACCGTCACATCACTTCGGACAGTTCTCCGTGGGCAGCACTATCAGCAGGACAGGTATCTGCATACACAGAGATGACAAAGGGAAGCTGGGAGAAACGAAGTGGCCGACTTGCTTGCCTGGGGCAGGCCCCATGCAAATGGCGGGACCCCTGGAGGTAGGGCGTTTCTGTTACTCACCAGCCCTGAGCTCGGTCGGGATGTATGCAGGCCACTCTCGGGGTGTTTCCAGCTGCTCCTGCAGGAGAGGAAGCCCCTGGCTCCGGAAACACTTGGGGACTGACCACAGATAGAGTCCAGAGGAGGAGAGACGCTGGCTGGATCACCCGCAAGGTGCCAAGAACCTTCTCTAAGGAGCCTCACTCTCGCAGAAGCTCAGAAACCACTGAAGCAGAGCCGTCAATATGTTTTGCTGAGATTCAAACACAGCTGATTTCCATTCACTGACATTGTAACAGCCTCTTACAAAGCAAAGAACATTCCTCCCTCCACATCTACAAACTCCTGCTCCTGCCAAGATGGTAGATCCAGAAAAAGGTCCTAATGGAGGACTGAGCTCTCAGTTAAACTTACCCTTTTATGCTCATTTTAGACAAATATTTTAAATGATACTTAAATAATATCTGCTTATTGTAACAAAAAATAGAGAACATCATTAATCTCAAACAAAAAGTAACTGATATCCCATCATTATTGTTTTTTTAATATATACAACAAAATGAAGTCATACTACTGGTTCCCACATATTGTTATATTGTCATCACCCCTTCCAATATTTTAAAGATGCCTGGTTTCCAATCGAAAGATATAGGATAAGTCATCAATTAACCTTTTTTGGTATTTGTATACTTCTATTGTTTCTAATTTCCCCCTAATATTCCTAATTATGTCATTAAGATAAAGTTCCCAGAAGTGGGACAGTTGGTCAAAGCACACTTTTCAGATTTTAATTGGAATTGCCAACTGCTCCCCTACGGAGACGTTGTAGCAACAGACACTTCCATCAATACCACTTAGAATATCGACCCTACCTGACCTTCACCAAGGAGGGCAGCAGGCCTGGCTGTAGAGAAGCGGTCTTTAGACCAGCAGCAGCAGCTGCTTTATGTAGAAACACCAATTTGCACGCCCCACCCATAACACCTACTCAATCAGCATCTCTGATGGGTGGGACCCAGGCTTCTGGGTTTTCAGAAGCTCTCCAAGTGATTCTTATGCCAATTAAAGTTCGAGAACCATCCATTTAGAGCACATGAAATAGAGCTATGAGGGGTGTGATCATTCAACATGCATGCCCAAGACCACGCCAACTGATGCCCTTTCTCCACAAACTCTGCTGAAGCTGGGCTGGTAGTTAACGCTTCAACAGAGGCTCCAAGGGTTCTAAGCTCAGCTTTGCAGGTAGTTTGGCAAGAAAGGGAACTCCAGAACCGGGTGGGTGAGATATACAGAGAAGCAGAAGGGAGAGAGGATGGGGGTCCTCTGCAGGGAGCGAAGAGTGGCAGAGGGGTGTCCATGAGAGGAGCGACATGTGGAGCCTGGCCCTTTCCCTGGGAGCCCGGCTTTGCAGGTCTGCCGCACCTCACTTGTAACTCTATGACCTTGAACAACCAGGTAACTCCCTTGATCCTCAGTTCCCTCATGTTTATCAGGAAGAAGACATCACAATTTGCAGGTCATTGCGAGGCTCACACATGGTAAGCGCTGTGAAATGCTTCTGGGTCTGTAAAGGCCGGTCCACATGAGGGGGTGACGTTCTTATCAGAGACCTGGGCTCAGGGGAAGGTCACCCTGCCTGTGTGGTTCCTCTTCCCCATTCTGACCATGAAATTCACTTCTGCCCCTGAACCTTCAAAAGCCCCACTTATCAACCATCAGCGCACAAAGCAATCTGCCTTTTGGCCTTCTTTTAAGGGCTATCACTTACACTTCCCAGTTGGAATATTATCTTTCTTATCTCCAGACTGCAGCAATGCCTGGCCCACCAGCTCTCCCAGCTGCATGGAAAATGGCTAGACGGAGTACCCTCCTTGCAGAGAAGGAAGGAGATTAAAAAAATGCAAAACACTGTTTGGAAAGGCAGCATAATGTTTGGGAGTTAAAGACAGGAGCTCAGCCCTAGGCTCAATGGATAGAGCATCGGCCTGTGGGACTAACGGGTCCTTGGTTCAATTCCAGTCAAAGGCACATGCCTGGGTTGCAAGCTCAATCCCAAGTAGGGGGAGTGCAGGAGGCAGCTGATCAATGATTCTCTCTTATCACTGATGTTTCTCTCTCTCCCTCTTCCTTCCTCTCTGAAATCAATATAAAAATATATATATATTTTTTAAAAGACAGTAGCTCAAAGCCTGACGCTCTTGCCAGGATGACCAGGGTATCTTTGGGCATCACATGAATAACATGGTCAAAGCAGAACTCTTGATTTCCCCTTGAACACCTACTCTGCCTTGGATTTTCCCATCTCGGGAAGTAGCTCCCTGGTTTCTCACACCAGAAATCTGAACTATACTTGATTCCTTCCTTTCCCTCACCTTCTAGGTCTCACTGGTCACGGTGTCTTACTGACCTTAAGTTGCTTATCCTCCCTAAGTGCCAGTTGCTTCCTCTAAAAAATAAAATTGGGGATAATAACGTATCTCATCCCAGGCTGCTTAAGAATTAATTTAGACAATAGTCTCCTAGTCCTGGACTATGCTGCTAGAAGCACCCATGGGCACTATAGAGAGTGAAGGGACACCTGTGAGACCCACGGCAGAAATACTCATGGGGCCCACATGGCATCCCAGGACACAGGGAGGAAAATGATAGGAGGATTCCTGGTCTCGTGAAGTTTGTTGTCCAGAGGGTGGAAAGATGGACAAAAACAAACAAGAAGACAAATTTCATAGGTGCTGTCTCCAAAGAGAGACTTAAAAATAACGTAATTTGATAGAGAGTAGGCATGTGGCTAGCTAGAACTGGGTGATCAGGGCTGCCCTCTCAAAAGAGGCCACATTTAAGCGGGGATTTGGATGACAAGAGGAAGCCAGCCATGTAAATAGGATGAGGGGACCAGACACTCCAGGCTGAGGGGACAACCAGTGGCAAGGTCCTTTGGGCTACGTGACCTTGGGAAGTTTGAGGCATATCAAGAAGGTTAGCATGGCCAGCACATGGATCACACAAGGAGCGTAGAGCCAAAGAGTGTGGCGGAGGCAGGTCATAGGTTTCAGGAACCAAAAAGGGAAATTTTAGTTTGTGTCTGTCTGTCTGTCTGCTTTTCAGTGGCAATGAAGCCCGGCAAGAGGAATTAGTCTTGTTTGCCTTTTAAAACATCACGAAGTGCTTTGTGGGAAATGGATCGTAGGACGAGAGTAAAAGGGGGACCAAAGGGGAAAGTATTTGCCATGGTTCAAGTAAGAGAGGACGGTGCTTGGACTGGGGTAAAACTGAGAGTTGGGAGCAGTGGATAATTCTGGATGTGTTTTGAATAGAAATTCAAGAGGACTTGGTAACCAATCAGATCAGGAAGATGGCAGAAAGACAAAAATCAAGGGTAACTCATTGGGGTGACCAAACTCAAGGGAGAGCATATATAAGTCTGGAGAAGCAGAGTATGTGCAGGGTTGGAGGTAAAAATTCAGGATTGGAATCCCAGATTCCACTCAAGGATCCATTTCTGCAGTGTATTCCACATCAATATGTTCCAGACTTTTTGCTACATCTTAGGAAAATACAAGTGAAACATTTAGCTTCCACCCTCAAGATATTCTCACTGCCTTGGAAAGAAGAAACAGATAAAGAGAAAGGTGTATCAGGCAAGCACTAGGATGGAGGTGTTTATGGGGTGCTACTCTGTATGGCCTTCAACCATGTCCTTGGGCTCCTCTGGCCCTCAGTTTTGCCAGTCACAAATGGGGATAACACCACCTGTCTTGGAAGAGGGCAATAGACACATCTCTGAGGAAATGATGCAGATGAAAGGAAATGAAAACCAAAGAGCCCTGAATTATCATCCCACTGCAAAAAAAATAAAATAAAAAAATACAAAGCTGACATGAAAGGCTGATTCCCAAACTTACCAACAAAACACAGAGCCAAGTTCTGGCTGATAGGACTTCAATGAGCCTGTCTATCTAATCACTGCAGCAGGAAATGTAACTCTTCGCAAAAATCAATGTGCTCTGAGGGACTCTGCATGAGGCTTGAGATAGGATGGAGAAGTTCCTCTCCGGCTGCTGTCGCTGAGTGATAGTTCCTAAAAAAACAGGCCCAAGGACTCGGCGGCTCTTCCACACCAGCCCACCCTTGACCCTTAGCAAATGCTAAACCTTTACACTTCCCACCAATGACATCACACTGTCCAGCGTGAGAGCCATTAGCCATAGATTGAATATGCCCTGGCTTTGAACTTTGACACTGCCCCATAATAACTGTAGCTATTGCCAAAGTCCCTTACCCTCAGTGTCCGGAATTACAATACGGTCGTGTTAACCATCTCTCAGGTAACTGTGAGGATTTATCAAGACAATGAAAGCACTGGTATGGTCCATGGTCCATAATGAGTGCCCTAAAAATGGAAGCAATAATGGCATATGAGTTTATTCAATCTTCACTCATGCAGGGAGGCCACAAATAGGTTTTGTTAATCTGGATATTCCCAACACCTAGCAGAATGGAGGCTCTATGTGTGTTTGCGAAATGAACAAACGGCATGCAGAATAGCTGCATGAAGTCCTTGAGGGACACAATGAGGGACCTCTGGCTAAAACTGCCTTCCCCTGTCCTCCTACTGAGCCCAGCTGTGCCCCAATGTTGGAAAAATCAATTTTTATGATTCACAATTTCAAAGCACCTTTGTTCGAGAAGACTGACATCGGCACTCAACGGGAGAAGAAAGAGCAGTTCCCATCACTGTATAATTACCTCTGTTTTCTTCCTCCCGCTAACTAACAGCGAGGCTCACTTTGACAAAAGGAGTGTTAAAACCTGCTTCTGCTTTGGCAGGCTAAAAAAAATATGTCATTTTAAGGTTCCTCTGAACCCGATAAACTCATACAACAGGGAGACTATTCATCAAAATAACTTCTCCTCACCTTGTAAAGTTGAATCACACAAAGAGTAAAAGTTTGCTTAAGCTTATGTCTCCCAAAGGATAGCGACTGGGACATTGGACCTGCAGGACGTAAGCAGATATTGCCGGGAAGAAAGGGCTCCGTGGCACCTAGGTTTGGGAAAGATTAGGATAGAACTGAAAACTAGAGTGAGTTGTCTCATCTTTCATATGCTACTGTGCACCGTCAATCTCCAATAGAGGGTGAGTCACTGTCCAATTTCACTGGGTTTCTAGAGCATCTTACGGGACTGGCCATACTTTGAAAAATGTTACCTGGAGCCAGAGGAATAAACCAGATACGCTTTCCAAATCCTTTCTAGCCCAAATCAGCTGTTCGTGTCCTGCACTACAGAATTCAATTGGAAGCTACAGATAGGCTAAGCCTGTTTGCCTCCTCTGGAAAATGTTCTCTGACAGCCTCATGTCTCCACTCATTTATTCATGTAAGTTTGCATTTATCCATCAAACATACATCAGCAACCTGTGGCGGACCAGGCACTGTGATGAAGGCAGAGAGCGGCTCACTTGGAAGGCAGATGCTCTCAAATCATAGAGGTGAGAGAGAGGAGAAGGGGACCCCAAATCAGTATGGAGGATGTCAGACCTAGTGAACGCCTGAGGAGGTAGAGGGTGTGAATGAAGAGCGAGTAACAGATGGAGAGGTCAGAGGTGCATTTAATTACGTGTATTAATCAAGAACTTCCTGTTACAGGCTCTTTGCTAGGTGTCAGGAGCACAACAGTGAACAAGGCCCTAGGCCTGTCCCTGAAGAGTTAACTCTCTACTGGAAATGCAGAGGATCAGATTTTGCTTTAGAAAGTGCATTTTGGCTACCACGTGGAAGGGGGCAAGACCGCGACTGGGATTCGGGTAGAAGAACCTAGGCAGAAATCAGAGAGCCTGACCTACAGCAACGGCAGTGCAGATGGGAATACACTCCCAAAATTCTAAGGATCCAGAATGGACAGGATGAGAGAAATGGTTGAATTTAGAGGTAAAATAGGAGGTACAAACAAGAAAGGTTTTTTTAGGAAATTAACTTTCAGGTAAAGAGTGGTGCCAATTTGTGAGCTGGGAGGGCATAGGGGGAACATATTCATTCTGTGAGATGGTGGGCTCAGGGGATATTCAAGAGGAGGTGTGAGGCAGTTGCAGAGTTGGAGATGCAGGTATAAAGTTCAGAAAAGGGAGAATACAGGGAGATATTTGAAATGTATCAGTGTAGAGATGGATGCAAACCAAGGTCATGAAAGTGAAAGGTATCACCCAGGGCGAGTGTGTAGAATGGAAACCAAGGCTCTTCCCGAGGAAGTCAATCCAACTGACACTGATTTTAGTCCAGTAAGACCCTTTCAGGATTCTGAACTCCCGAACTATAACAGAATAAATTCGGGTTAAGACACTAGGCTTGTGGTCATTTGTTACAGCAGCAACAGGGAACTAATACAGGTAGGTAGTCACAGAGGGCCATAATTCAACTTGGACCAATCAATGGTGAATCCTAAATGTCCTCTTTCTGGAAGAAGCAAAGCACAGGCCAACATGCCTCCTCTCCTGGGAGCTCACCTACTGTGTGGCCAGAGAACATGACACTGGTCCCCCATTTCTGGTGGTCTTCTGCCAAGCCCTTGAGCGTAGCACCATAGTTGAGAGGGCATAGCTCACATACTGCATGACTTCGCATTCACAGAAAGGGAGCAACAGGCAGAACAAATCCTCGGTGTCAGAAGTCAGAGCGGGGTTATCCTGGGGAGAAGGAGCTGTGTTTGGGAGGGAGCATGTGGGGAACTGCTGAATTAGTAAATTCTGCCAAGAGACATACAGGAAATACTTCAGGCTTTGGGAGTCATACGTCTTTGTCTCAACTACTCAACTCTGCCACTGAAGTACAAAGGCAGCTATCGACAATTCATAACTGATGGGTATTGCTCCAGCGTAATAAAACCTTGTTTACAAACAGGTGGCAGGCGGGAATTGGCCTGTAAGCTGTAGTTTGACGGCCCCTGGGATAATGCATTGAACTGTATACTCATGATTTGTGCACTTACCCACAGGTGTCTCACCAGCCAGTATTTTAAGTTTAAAATGTAATAAACTATAAAAGAGGGCAGGATCCTGGATTCATTCTGCCTGAATTCCTGACTCTTCTACTAAATTATTTCATGACCACCATCTGCTCAATTTCTCTATGCCTCCATTTCCTTACCTGTAATCACACTCCCTGCTTCATGGGACTACTGTAACATCGCAATGAGATAAAACATGGACAGTATTCAAAGCAGCACCTGGTTTATAGGCAGCCTTTAGTCAATATTTGCTCTTATTCTTATTATTGATGCTCACAACAAGTCTGCAAATGCTGGCATTGCTAGCCCTGCATTGCAGATGAGCCACTGAAGCAGTCATTCTTCTGCCGTAACTTCCAGTGGCTCTTGATCTCGCTTCAGATTACTGAAGTTCACACAGGAGGCTCATTCAAGCCTCTCAGCCATATCTACAGCCACAAGGAGGCCATTACAGCAACTTGCAATTCCCTCACTACCCCACACCCCTGTACTATTGGTAATGCTGTTCCGCCTTCCTAAAATAGCCTTCCTGGTCACTCAGTAATCCTTTACTCCTTTCTTCAATAAATGCCATCTCCTCTGTGAAGCGTCTGAATCTTAGATGCTATGGAGTAGTATCCTTAGAACTTATAACCATGCATCAGCTATCATTTTTCTCATGCATATTTGTCTCTATCAAGGGCCAAGCACATGCTAGGCACCCAATACATATCTGCTGAATGGACTTCATATCTGCATTCCCCTCTGACTGTAAGCTCTTATTCATCCTTGTGTCCCCTACAGTAATGCCCAGCACATGCCTGGCGCTTAATAAATATTTGTCAGATGGATAAATGAATTGATTGTTGGAACCAACTGCAGACAAGTAGAGCCAGATGCCAAGAAGCATAGTCCCAATCTCAGTGAGCCCCACCGAGAACTCCATCCATCATGAATACCAGTTATTAAGGGATAATAAGTCTTATCTGTATTTTACACAACAGGGGAAGTGCTATGGATGTTACCATAATTATTGCTCACATTTTCCAGTCATAACAACAAATAATATACATGCCCACCATTTCCCAGAGTCAGTGAGTGATAAATACCCTTTTGAGGCAATTCTACTGCACATCTGCTGTTCTCAAATGTCTGTATCTCCCATAGAATTCGAGACCATTACATTAACGCTTAAAGGGACCTCAGAGACCTTCTGAGGGGAAAATAATTCATAGTTTTCTTTTTTCCAGATCTTTTTGCTATGCTGTCGTTTTTTCCTGGACTTGAGCAGCCAGAGAAAAAAGAATCTGGGGACAGTTTCATCACTTGTCAATAATGACAGTTTATGATATGGAAACCATTTTCACAACAATTTACAAGCAGAATCATGGTGAACACAATGTCCACATCTGAAGGAGAAGAGGGTGTTGTAGGAACAAAAGCAGGAATTTCATTGTTATGCCACAAATCATTAATAGAGGGTTAAATGGGTTATCAAGAGTATTCATCATTCTTTGGGTTGTTTCTGGAGCATCTACAATTGTCTCCAGTTCTGACCAACTCCTGCCATTCTGGAACCTGGTTTCCTATATTCTAAATCATCCCAATGTCCTCTTCCTGCTGCTGAAAAGAAGATATGAAAAGCCCAACTAGGGCTGCCAGGCTCAGGCTTAGGGGCGGTTTTAGAAGACCAAGAGATAAAACCAGAGGAGAAATAAGATTCTTCACACTCTTGTCTTGCTCCTTCTGTCATGTTTTCTCCCTGTGTGAACCCTGCAACCCAATCAGGCCAAACTTCTTGATTATCCTTATTTGATGGCTCTCAGCTACCTGCTGTTGCCTGGAATCCTCTTTTCTAAACCACTGGCCTGTTCAATTTCCAATTCAGAGGAATTTGGTTGTTACTTCTCCCCCAGCAACTGCCAACAGTTGCTGCTTCATAGCTAGCAGCAAGTGCGTCTCTTAGTAGGCTCACCTCAGTCCTGTGTAGCCACCATTTACTTATCTACCTCTCCAAGGGACCACAAGCTCTTGAAGACAGACTGTCACCTACACCTCGGTGTCTTGCACAGTGTCAGGCAATGCAAGATGGCTAAATGAGTGGATGGAGAAGTAGGGTTCTGGGGAGAAACCAGTCAAGCAGGATGGCAGTGGGCAGTGGCATTATAAAGTCTGTATGATAATTTCTGGAAACAAACTCAGGCAGGCTTCTTTATAAATGGGCTTCTCGGCAACATTCATATGCATATGTGCTTAGTAAATATCCATGGTTGTGATATTCACTAAGGCGTTAGTAAAGCCAAAGCGTGCTCCCTAACTTTTCCATGGAACTCGTGTGTGTGTGTGTGTGTGTGTGTGTGTGTGTGTGTGTGTGTGTGGTGCTTCTGCTAACACCTTTAGGGCATGCTCAACCAGACCATTTCCTTAAGGGTGAGACCATTACCAGAAAGTACATTGTCTACCCCATGTGCAGGGTTACAAGTGCTACAAAAACAGTTGAGTTGAGTTGACTGAAGAATACTTCAAAGTCAACTTTGAGGCTGAAACTCCCACAGTGAAGTTGTCCCTCCAAAGTTCTGCAAAGCCCATGGGACTTATGACCCAGAAACATCTTCCATAGTGTCCATAGAAAAACAAAGGAAATGGCTATACCAACGTCCCCAGCTTCTAATTTTTCATCTCCATATTAGTAAAGGGTACCAGAAACAGCTTCTCACTATTATGTTCACATAACGTATTTTGGGTGTTATGCATGCAGTGTAGTGAAGATAATGAGAAAAAACTCCACCTTTTGAAACCCTGTTAATCCCCACCCCCAAGTGATATTTTTGGTCATAAAGTTCTTGTCAATGATTTATGCATGTTTTAAACCTCTCAGGAATTACATGAATAAATAAGATAGAAAGGCAATGTCATTCAGAAATTCATTCAAAAACATTTACTGACCACTTACTATATGTCAGTGTTAAAGGTACAAAGATTGAATTCTAAAAGCTTGGGGGGAAAAAATCTATTATCAAAAAGATTGCTGTTCCTTTACATCGATGAATCATAATCTTAGAAAAGTAGCTATGACAGGAATGCTATCTGGTTTACCAGGATACACTTAGCATAAAAGCCTGGCGCATGGTAGATGCTCAATACACACTGAGCGAACGAGGAAATGAATGCACAGATGAATGACTATAGACGGCATTGAATGCACTATTCGACTCATCAAACTAGGGCTCCACAAAAGCCTGGGAATTGAGAGGGACCTTGCAAATGAGCGCCTCTACTGGACACATTCTAGATGTATGGGGGAGATAAGCGGGAACCTTCTTAAGAAGGGTGGCAGGAGGAGAAAGTGTTTCTAGGACAATGATTGAACCTGTCTGCCCGAAGCGGGGAGTGTGGGTTACAGCTCCATTCACACTGGACAATTACATGGGGGAAAGACTTAGAGGAACATTAGATGCCACATTATAGAGCCAGGACGTTTTCCTAAAAATAAAAGAAAAACCACAGAAAGAAAGTTTAACCTCAGGAGTGTTAGATAAGGGCTATTTTTACCGAAGGAAGATGTTTCATTATGGATCACAAAGGGAAACATATTCATGGGTTAGAAGTGGAATGAGAAGACCCTTCTTAAATAATAATTCCTTGGGATTCTGGGCACCTACCAAGGCTTCAGGGTTCTGCATATGCAAGGACTTCAGTAGACAGTGCCCGGGAGCAGCAACTATGACATGAGACAGACCAATATTTATGTCTGCTGCTTAACAGCCGTGAGATCTGGGGCAAGTTACTTAACCTTGCCAAACCTCAATTTCCTCCATTGCAAAATGGGGGTAATAATAGTACCTACCTCATGAGGTTGGTGGTAAGAATTAAATTAGATAATGAATGTCTGTTTACAAAGTACCTGAACCACAGTTAATGGTCAAAACCTACTATCTATTAACATTGGACCTGAAATTGCAATGAACATTTCATCCCTTCAGTAGGTTCTTGTTAAGAAGATAATGAATTAATGAATCGGCTTCAAAGATGCTCATTCCTCAGTCCTTGTGAGATTCTGGAACAAGTTTTGAGGGAATTATGTAAAGCAGAGTTAACATTTTGTTTCTCTCATTGATATTTTTGTTTCACTTGAGTACCCATAATTGCATACTGCAGGGATTTAATTTTTTGTGACATCAAAGACCTGTTTGTGCCCAGCCTGCTTCTTGCTATCCTAACTCAATTTCCATTTTCTGGTGACAATATTAGAGAAAGGCAATGCCAACTCTTATCTTAATTCCACCTGTAGGACGTGTCTACGGATACACTGCTGCCAACCAATGAGGGTGTAGGACCTGGAAGGTGGGTTTTCTCATTCCTGGGATGGAGTTCACTCACACCATAAAATGGCTTTTTCTATGTCCACTAAAGTGTGCCAAGCAGTCATACTAAGGTGAGAGCAGGCACTGAAGTGTCCACCTGGAGAGGTACAGAAAGCACAAGGTGTTCACCGGCATGTAGCACATCATCACTTTCTAAATGTGTCAGCTACACATCCTAATGGCTTTGTTCAACTTTTGCCTTAAATATAGGAAATCTTATATAGCAAACCACATGCAAATATTTGAAGCGGTGCTTTTTAGCTCACAGTGTTTTCCCTGCACCTTCCAATCAACCAACCGGAATCGGTGCGGAAACAGTATAAAAAGGCTTTTATATTTTATTGTCAGAAATTTCCAAGCTGTGTACAACATCATTTGGGGACCTCATCCTGACATCAGTACTTCCCCATTTGACACTGAAGCTGAGGCCCCATGTTAGAGCACGTGCCTGGATATAGGTCATAGACTCATATTTCTTGGTCCCTATTAGCGGAAGTCATCAAACACTGGCCCCAAATAAAACTCAATGAGTTTTGCACGGCCGACATGGCTCAGTGGTTGAGCATCAACCTATGAACCAGGAAGTCATGGTTGGATTCCTAGTCAGGGCACACACTTGAGTTTTAGGTTTGATCCACAGTGTGGGGCGTGCAGGAGGCAGCCAATCAATGATTCTCTCTCACCATTGATGTTTCTATCTCTTTCTCCCTCTCTCTTCCTCTCCCTGAAATCAATAAAACAAGAAATTTTTTTAAAGGAAGCAGAGAAGGAAGTGGAAAGAGGAAAACCAGAAGAGTGTGCTGTCATAAAAACCAACGGAGGAGAGAATTTCCAAAAGGAAAAGGTGATCAACTTGCCTTCACTCAAGAATCATTTGTTCATCAACCACTTTAAGCAGGAACTAGGAGGGCACTAGCCTAGAGTGGGAACTTTAAGGACGCTATCACTTTTAGAATCATTCAAGTGCATGGTCAACATTGAAAGGAAGTGCCTCCTTAAATTTTGTCTCCTCAGTGCCTCATTGGCCTCACCCTGGTCCTAGCCCTGTTGAGCTCAGCACTGTTAGAAGCTTCAGGGATAATAATCCATGGGACACAATTCCTGCCCTCAAGAAATTCAAGGTCTAACACGCAGACAAATCTAAAGCTAGTGATTATAATGCAAAAGGTGAGTTCTGACAGGCTTAAGCAGAAGGAGCGTGGGGGTATAGGTCAAGGAGCATTTCAGTCAGAGCCGGGGCTCAGAAAATGCAAAGGTGCTTGAACTAAGACTAAGAGATAATCATGGACTCACAGAGGGAGAGGGAGGAACAGCATTCAGGGCAAAGGAACAGCATCCACAAAGGGAGTTTGAAAGTCCATAAAGTGTTTTGAAATGGTGATGTGTGGTAGCTGGAAGTGAAAAAGATTGGCCAATAAGTGAGGATAGGAATATAGGCTCCCTAACTTGTCCTTTTAGACTGAACTCTGTCTTTATTTTTACAGGTATATTAGTATCTGGGGCAGTTTTCCTGGGAAACGAGGTGCTACCTAAATTAATTGGGAGGCCCATCAAGCTGTTGGTCCTGCCTGTCCGAGGCTCTGAGAGAACAGGGAGGAGGCCTCCCTGAGCTCTAGCTGCTCAGTCAGATGTATTTTTAGCCTCGGCAGAAAATAACAGCAGCGTTCATTTAATAAAAATATCAAGCCCTGGGAATGATCTCGTGCCAGAGTTGGAGCAATCAGGGACAGAATACGTTTCCAATTGAATTACTACTGTGGTCATAGTTATAAAAAGAGAGAGGGAGGAGAAAATGTTAGGCTGGTCAGTTTCTTGGGAGCATTCAATCTTGGTTCACTCTAATTTTAACGTTCAAAGACACATGAGCCAACTCTGCCCTTAGAAGCTATTTCCGGGGGACTGGCCAATACCCGCAACTTGCAGTCAACACGGGGAGGCTCTATGGCCAAAGTT
Organism: Eptesicus fuscus; assembly: GCF_027574615.1. NCBI lineage: Eukaryota > Metazoa > Chordata > Mammalia > Chiroptera > Vespertilionidae > Eptesicus > Eptesicus fuscus. The sequence goes on from NC_072491.1 coordinate 6,193,335, forward strand.
TTCTTTCTTTTTCTTTCTTTCCTCCCTGCCCCCCTCCCAGTTGGGGCCTCTAAGAGTTCTTCTGCTCACAAGCTAATGAGACACAGTGTGAATAATTGCAAGGACAGTAAATTTAGATTCTGACCAAACTGAGGGTGTGGGCTCAGAAACTGGGCTCAGGAAGAGGTGCCGCTGGTGTCCCATCAAGAGAGAGCCTCGGGGCGTCGTGGTTACTGGGCTCCCCACTGCTTCCAGAAAAAGTCTCCCATTCTTTAGAGTGTCATAAACTGGTCCTCCCAATCTGGTCACCATTGCCCCCCCCCCCCAACAATGTCTCCTTCCGTTGGTCCCGCACACCCTCATCACATCCGCTAGTCAAAAATCACTATTATCAGCCCTGACCTACTGAAGACTTCCTTTGTGCCAGGCATTGGCTGTGCAATTGCACGTTTTGTGCTATTTCATCCTTAGACTGACATAGAAGAGCAGAAACGGTTAGCTATGTTTACTGGTGAGGAGGAGGAAGCTTGGACAAGAGACGTTGCTTTCCAATGGTCACCTCGCTAGTAAGTGGCAGAACCTAGATTCTGGCTCATTCTAAAGCCCATCCACCCTCTGCCCATTCTGTGGCCCTGGCCTGCCAAGTTGAGCCAGTTCTTTAGAATGCTATACATCTTCAAACCCTTTATCCTACATAGGCTGCCCCCTTCCTGAAATGCCCTCACATCCATTTTCCTAGAATTCTCTCCTAGACTATCTTAGTTTTTGTCCATACCTGTTATAGCACCTATTACTATACGTGTTGGTAACAATCATATTATATATTCAATCCTGACTGTATGCCAGGCATTATTCGAAGAGATTTACATGTATTATCTGATTTGATTACCTCAACATTCTTATAAGATAGTTATTATTATTACACCCATTTCACAGGAGGGAAACTGATGCATAAAGAGATTCACTGACTTGCCCAAACTTACAGAGTTGGTAAGTGGTAGAACTGGAAAAATAACTACAATTAATTGAGTAATTAATGGAGTAACAGACATTGGACTTCGCTCTGGACCATGCATCATCACACTTATTCCCCACAGCCATTGAAAGGTGCCATTACCAACCTCATTTTACAGATGAGAAGAGTGTCAGAGAGAGTTTTAAGTAACTTGGCCAAGGTCTCAAAGCCAGGATGGGAGCTCGGGTGTGAGAAACTCCCATACCCATGGCTCTTATGCCCAGCACGACGAGCTGCTCCCAGATCTGTCTTCTCAATGAAGAGTCACTCCTTCCAGGGAAAAGCCATGCTTTACTCATCTCCCACGCCCCAGCACCTTGCACAGGGCCCTGGTGCACAATGGGCACTCAGTAAATGTTGGAGGAGAGGAAGACTAGACATAGGGCATTGGCCACCTGTTTCGGATGTGATATATTTCAATGCACTGGGAGGGAACAAGCAGAGCAGACATGGTTGTGAAGGACGTTCTTCAGACAGGGCACACTCCCAGTGTGTTCAGCTCCTGCCAGCTGGTCTGGGCTGTCAGGTCAAGTCAGACTCAGGTGCAGGAAAGCCCTTCCCTGGACAGCTCAGCTGCTGCTCAAAGAGAGGGCTAGCCCTGCCCTTCTGGCCTCTCCTCAGTCACTGTCCCCCACCCTCTTTGAGCTGGCCCTCCTTCACAGAGCCTTGACCCCAGGCTCAGCCTCTCTGATGGGCATCTGACGATAATGACCACCCCACTGTTGGTTCCTTGGAGTGCTCCTGGGAATCCAACTGCCCTACCCTGCGTCCTTCACTGCGTTCCTTCCCCGTGGCTCTGCATCGTGCCCTGGGGCTGAAAGACACAATTAAAAGTTTAAGGGCTGAAAAGAGTATCATCCTGGGGGCTTTCGAGGACAGATGGAGGAGTTCCCACTGTTTCTTCATACTGGGCAGTGTTTTCTCTTTTTATTCAACTATAGTTGGCATATGATATTATAGTAGTTTCAGGTATACCATAAGCCCTTGCTTATACAGTCAATTCATCTATGACGAAGAAGGCAAGAATATACAATGGAGAAATGACAGTCTCTTCAACAAGGGAAAACTGGACAGATACATGCAACGAAATGAAACAGGAACATTATCTTACACCATATACTAAACTAAACTAAACATGTGTTAAAGACTTAAATGTAAAACCTAAAACCATAAATATCCTAGAAGAAAACATTGGTAGAAAACTATTTGACATCACTCTTAGCAATTTCTTTTTTTTTTTAAAAATATATTTTATTGATTTTTTACAGAGAGGAAGAGAGAGGGATAGAGAGTTAGAAACATCGATCAGCTGCCTCTTGCACACCCCCTACTGGGGATGTGCCCACAACCAAGGTACATGCCCTTGACCGGAATCGAACCCGGGACCTTTGAGTCCGCAGGCTGATGCTCTATCCACTGAGCCAAACCGGTTTCGGCTTAGCAATTTCTTTTTGGATATATCCCCTCAAGTAAAGAAACAAAAGCAAAATTAAACAAATGAGACTTCATCAAACTAAAAAGCTTCTGCACAGCCAAGGAAACCATCAACAAAATGAAAAAGCAACCAACTGAATGAGAGAACATAGTCACAAATAACACACCTGTCAGGCTATACCTAGCCTTTTAGGAAAGTTGAATGGAGGAGCCTCAGAGCCAAAGACAGCTGGATTACAAACTGCCTCTGCCACTGCTCAATCACTAGACTCTGAGCAAGTCACTAACCTCTCTGAGCCTCCATTTGCCCATCAGTAAAATGGGTGTAACATCCTAAAATTACAATGTGGTTGGATGACCAGATGACATCATGGATGAGTGGCAGGAAAGTACTAAGTTTATGAGCGTTCTCTTTGCAGTGGAGGTAGAATCTCAGGTCCACCTCAGGTGACCACTATCCCAGTTTGTCCAGGACCAAGATATTTCGAGGATATGTGAAACCTGGGAAATTCTCAGACAAACCAGAATGAGCTGGTATTGTGATCGCTTGCCACATAGTAAAATGGGGATAATAAGTGCTCCTTCCCTACAGGAAGGCCATGGGATTCTGTAAAGATATATGTAAAATGTATGTTCCCTTTCCTTCTGCTCAATATGGTTCCTCCCTGGGTCCACCCATTGATCACTATGTGGGAGAATATAGTCATGTTTCAACCAGGCAGATGATGGCTACAGGTAAACCATGTTGCCCTTGCTAATCCTTGAAGGGAGGTCTCTGTCTTGGGACTAGTGGCTGTGTAGGTGACTACCCTGCTCTGAGGATTCTGATTGGTCCCCAGGAGTCCGAAGGAACAGATTTAGTGATGCTAAATTTAAACCAACTTTCACTCACCTGCTTCAATCTGGCACCTTGCAGCTGTTGGCTGGAACAGGGCCAACGCAGAGCATTCCCTTAATGAAATGACTCAGGCCTTGAACTGAGAGAATAAAGGAAGTAAAATGGTCAGTCTTCTGAGTTGCTGGTAAGAAGGAGGTTGGTACAGCATTGCTTATGGGTAGAGTTCAAATCGTCAAGTCTGCTAAAAATGCATGGTCAACAGGCTGAGTGCATGGCACATAGAAAATGCTCAGTAAATATATTGTATAACATGTTGACTTTGAAATTATTCTAACAACCTCATTTGAAATAGTAAGGGTTAATTATATTCTTATTTCAACTACTTGGCCTACAGATATCTTATTCGTGTATCTTTCCTTCAAAGTATAAGACCACAGCCTAGAAAACCTTGACTTTAAAAATCACAAGACCTATTTTCAAATCCACTAACATGTATTGGCTTTGTGACCTTGTGTAAGTCATGTATTGACTTTGTGACCTTATGCAAGTCACCCTTCTTACCCGCAGTTTCCTTAACTGTTAAGTGGCAACAATAATCTTTGCCTGTCTACCTCATTGCTGCCTTAGGACCAAAAACACTCAGTGATAATAAGACTGCTATCATCAATTGTACTGGGTATACCTGTGAGAGCCATTTATCATTAATCTTGTTCACTAGATAATAACAATGCTGAAGTATTAAGTGAAAAGTGTTCTGATGTCTGCAATGTACCTTTAATTTTATTTTAAAAAGATAGCTTGACTGGTGGATAGATCAATATGTAGATCAATGGATAAATAAGTGACAATACAAGCAAATTATAGTAAGATGATGATGGTAGAATCTTGGTGATTGGTGTCTGAGTGCTTTCAACTTCTCATAATGTATTCTTGAATATTTTCACAGCAAAATTTAGGGGAGAAAAGGAAATACACAGAAGCAAAGATACATTGTCATCCTAGTTCTCTTGGGGAAATGAACTCACCAAGCTATTGTCCTGTCTCTGAAATGCCAGCCCAGTTTAAATTGGGTTTGAAATGGCTGCAAAGTGTGACTTCATACACCCAGGTGGGCAAAGGGCTGCAGCAAGAACATTTGTCCTGAGAAAACCAGACCCCCTTCCCTCAGGAGGAACAAAATCTCTCCCTTGCTGAGTTACTCCAGGGCTGAGATGCAGGGACATTACTGAGTGAAGGTCAAGTGCACGTGATAATGGGCCCATGTGCCCAGAGGGAGGCTGACATCATCAGAGATACATCTCTTGGATCAACAGCTTGATCCGTTTGCCGAGCTTAGAAGTGGAAGAGGCGGTCAAGAGCTCCCCAAGCCTGCGGATGACAAGATCACCCCTGGCAAATGATGACTCCTTTTTTCCAACATGATCATATTTAGTCCTGCAGTTAGCTCCTCTTTGGATATTTCTATTCAATAATCCATTCTGGTCTGGTCTCTGAGTAGTTTAGCTCTAGTTCAGAATGATGTAAATGGCCCTGTTCTTTTCTTAAAACAAAAGCTGCAGGTCCATGGAAAAAGCTCTGGATGTCGTATCAGGAGGTCTGGGTATGGATTCTGGAAATAACTAGCACTAAAGCCTCAGGAGAGTCCCTTAAATGATCTGGGCTCCGGTTCCCTCCGATCACACTGGTGCCTTATACACACTGGGGGACAGGTCATCGATTCACCTTGAAGTAGTCATGAAGACCAGATCTCCATCATATATATGCCCTCAGAGGCTGGCCTAGCGCCCTACCACACACAAGGTTCTCAGTAAGTGCTGGCTGAACTGAGATTAGAGGCTGGATTACACACAACTTGCACACAACTAAATACTGAGAGATTCAGAATCCGGTACTTTATCACTACACATCACAACATTTACATAACTATTTTAAATCTTTGCCACACCCTTACCAATAGGCACGATCACCTTCGCTTTACAGTTTTGGGAAACTGAGGCAGAGAGTGGGTTGTTGTTTTTTTTGCCACTGAGCCAGGATCTGAATCTCACCCCCTGACTTCTCACCACCCTGATGGCTGGTCCAACCAGCATGCGTCACTGTCTCCCACAGTTGTGTCCCATCCTTTCCTCATGAGAGACCATAAATAACAGCTTCGTCCACCCTTGACCGAACAAGCAAAACTGAAAATGTAGGCTGGGGAGTGCTTAGGGAAAGCTCCAAATTCCCTCCATTTCCAGCTGCTGCAGAGGAACAGAGAAACACATGTACTCTTGATGGGGGACAGGTACATCATACTTCAGGGTCACCAAGCGGATGAGAAGGCCCTCGATGGTGACACAGAAGGGTTGGAAGTCGCTCAAAGGGGAGAAAAGAGCACCCTCTATCCGGAGGCCTGATGGATGGATGCGCTGGGAGAATGTCTTCGTTTCAGACTGTGAAAAAACAGCCTCGGTCCATTTACTCTCCCTGACCGATGCCTTTCTCCTGCCCACTGGGGAGGGGGCCTCTTATCCAGAGAAAGCGACACCTGCCCCATTCGTTTCCATGGCTGCGGTGGCCCTAAGATTACTCTTTGAAGAGGAGGTAGCATATGTCCCAGCAGGAATGATGATTCCTAAGGTCCTTATCCTTTAATGATACCTCTGACCCACAAGGTATCAGAAAGCTTTTGATATCAGAAAGTGTAATCTGAAAATTAAATCTCATCATTCCTCAAGAGCCACACGATTTTCATCTCTCCTACCTGGAGAGACTTGGTTTCTCCATGAATGGCCCTACTTAATCACCCAGACTGTGCGGACACCGTGCACAGTACATTAGATATTTTATTGCCCTTGATCTTCACAGTGGCCTTCGAACAAGGCATGTGCACCCAGTTTACAGATGAGGAAAATGGAGTTTGCCTCTGAGTTCAGAGGAGGGTATTAGATTGGAGTCTTAAAATAAGAATGTGATTTAAATGGGCTTCATGTAAGCAGCACAGTATCACATGAGGGTACAATGGCACTTAGATCAGTCACTCTGGGTTTGAAGTTCACTTACCAGCTGTGTGACCTTGGGCAGGTCATAGAAACTCACCTGCAGCGCCAATGGGGATCATGATAATAACTTTATCTCAAGAGTGACCTGAAGATTAAATGAATGAATGGATGAATGAATGAATGGGACAGTACCTGACACACAGGAGGTTCTCAATAAGATGTTGGTGATTCTTGGTGAAGAAGAGATTGGATATAAAATAAGCAGAATGAAAAGCAGCAGAGGGGAAATAGCCCATCACCTGCAGGTGAGATGTAAGGGAGGAGTTTGTGCTTGACCTGGGAGAGGAAAGATGGAGCCACTGCATGTTCTTGAGCAGAGGAGTGGCATGAAGAAAGGGGAGGTGCTTGGAGACCTTGATCTCTGAGATGTGACAACTTTGTCATCACATCAGTTGCTTAACTGTGGCAAACATTTTTCTTCATTGCCTGATGCTTTTAACTCTACAGCAGTTTTTCCCTAAGTGTGACCAGCCAGCAGCAGAATCACCTGGGAGCCTGAAAAAATTACATGGCCCTGGGGCCCTGCCCAGACATAGGAATTCAGAAACTAAAGATAATGCCCAGGAATTTGCATGCTTTCAAATGCCTCAGATGGTTCTTGAAGCCACTCACCTAGAACACGGAGTTTCAAACTAGGAGTAAAAAAAGAGTCTCAACTAAACAGGTTGTCTTCTCAGAATCAGGGCACTGGGTTTCCAAGGACAGCTCATAGTGTGATAATAAACCAAGGACAGTTGGAGCCCTCTTTTAAACGGCCAGACACCTAAAAATAAAGCCAGCAAGACAATGTGGGTTCAAGCCTCAGAAAAGTGGCCAGAGGAGGAATTACATGCAGTAAGTAACCGATCCCCTGTTACGGAGCATGACTGTTTTTAGGCGTATAGTTCATGCCAATTCGGCAGCCTCGGGCATATCCCAACTCAAGTGCAGCTTTCACCGCTGGCTAAACCGAGTCCTGGAAAGTGACTGTGACTCTGGCCAGCTCTGAGATTCGAGGCAAGGTTGCAGAGCAGGTGGAGGGAACTGGGAAGTCGTTCCAGTCAGGTCCACAGCACTGACTCAGCAGCTCCCAGGAGACAGACACCCCAGGTAGCCTGGTGGACACACAGGTGAGAGGCCTGCCCTCAGGTGACTGCCATCCAGTGTGGTACAGGACACAAGAATACTGTAATAGAGCAAAAAATGATTAGGGAAACAGAGAAAAAGGAGATAGGTTCTAGGCAGGTTGGGGAGGGAAGGCCCTGTGGAGGAGGGTGGCGACTGAGCAAGGTCTTCATAGGATGAGTGGGATTTAAACAGGCAGAGATGAGGGTGAGCATACAAATAGAGAAAAAGAAATTCAGTTGGGGGACCCTAAATAATTCTGATTTAGTTGAGTATTCTTTTCTCTCCCAGAAGCAACAGGGCAAAGAGCCTGGAAGGAGAGGTGGGGAGCAATTGATGAATGCACTGAATGCCAGACTAAGAAATGAGGTCATTATTCTTGTAGGCAACAAAGAACTTTATTAGAGTAATGTTGGTGGCAAAGGGAGAGTGATTTGCAGTGAGAAGGTGAAGAAGCATTGATCAGTCTGTGTTACAGGTAGTGTGTCTGTGTTCTAGAACAGCGGTCGCCAACCTTTTGGACCTCATGGACCACCAGTGGTCCGCGGACCACCGGTTGGCGACTGCTGTTCTAGAACATCTGTTTTTTCTTCTAAGCTTAGCCCAGCCCTGGGGAGATAGAAGCCCCTAAATAAATGATTGTCAAACTGGCTTGAAGGCAGGTAGATCAGTTTGGAGCTCCCATAATTACCTAGATAGAAAGCCTCCCCCAGGAGCAAGGAGAGCAGGGATCAGATGAAGAGATAAGATAGGAGGGAATTCACATTTTTCCATTTGAGTTTCCAGCATTAAGGGACTATCCCACTTAGGTTCAAAGGTCATTTGATTGATTGCAAATATATTCCAATTTCTATCCTCCCTGCTTCTGCATCACTTGCAATGTAGGTGAAGTCTGTGTTCCAACCCCCCCAAATCTGGGCCAGCCTGATTACACATTGCTTTGGAAGCTGTGGAGTGGACCGGTTCTGAGCCCAGACTGCACGAGGCTTTGCGTGATTCTACAGTCTTTGGGAAATATGCCACCACCAAGAGCAGAAGCTCAGGCTAGCCTGTTGGAGAATGGGACTTCCCATCTGATGGCATCCCATCCCAGCCATTCTCCAGCTGGCCCACTAGCTGGCATCCGATGCATGAAAACAGATAAGACCAGCCAAGACCAGCTGAGATCAGCAAAACTGCCCAGCTGACCCACACACTCAAACAATAATAACTGGTTGGTCTGGGTTTGGGTGTTTGTTTCTTTTTCCAGGGTAAGTGTTGTGGTGGTTTGTCAGGCAGCAATCGTTAACGGTCATGGGGAGCCTCTAGATCAAAGCTTCTCATGGCCAAAGAAGCTGGGCCCTCTCCAGGGATACATTTTAAGCTAGGTTATAAAAAATGAAGAAGGAGGAGGAGGAGAAGTAGGGGGAGGAGGGGACTTTTTTAGTATCTTTTAAAAGAGGATTTGCTTCAGTTATTTTATTCTTTCAACAAGCATGTTGAGCATCAACCATGTTGTAGCTAGGCATTTAATACTTAAGTGAATATTTGGTCAGTGCTGACTAAGACAGACCCTGCCCTTGGAAGCTTATGGGTGTGGTCCCTTCACAATTTATAAAGTGCTTTCATATCCACTAGTTCATTTGACTCTCATGCCGGAAACCGAACATTGAGACATTGGAAGTTAAATGTGAAAAGGGAATCCGGAATGCTTTGGTCAACCTTAATCGCTCTGAATGGTCAGAGCTAGTCACTCATTGTTTAGTTGAGACATTGGTAGTTAAAGCAACTCTCACCTGTTAATCATATGTAAATTTTTACTGATTGTCTATTATTGGAATTTCCTGCCTAAAGGATATGGGTGTATCTCAGAACCCCAATAAAAGGGATGGCAAAGGCCAGAGCAGGGAGTAGTCCTCCCACTAGAGGTGGGCTCCCGCCTGGCCCCCCCATCTACCCAAACTGATTCTTTTCTAGCTTCTTTTCATTTTGATTGCGGCCTTCTCCAGAAACCGGACCTGAACGGGAACCCTGAAACACGCGGGACGTGACAAGGGATTCCACACTCTCACACCTCTCAGTAGCCCCTATTTACAAATAGGTAAACTGAGGGTCACAGAGGTCAACTAGTTTTCCAAAATGATGCAACCAGCTAGTAAGCCCACATGCCCCACAAGACGGGGAGCTCGGTGTGGGATGAGAAGACAGCCTATTATTGTCCTGACTCCTGGGACCAGATCAGTAGATCCTATAATTAGACTTTAAAAGAACAAATTCAAGGACTAGGATTCAAACCCACAACTCTGACTACAAGCCCTCTGCTTGCTCTATAATATCAGCTATGCCCCCAATAGACTATTCCAGAACATCCCTGCATCTGTTTAATTCAGGTAAGGAATGGAATTCATATTCTCATATTGCCAGCCCCCAACTCTAGTATTGAGTGCAGTGAGGGTATCTGCTCAAGGAAGTAACATAAGTCTAGGGATTCAGGCATGGCAGAATCTAGGTGTTCAACTGTTTCCTCTTTCTCCATGTCTCAGTTCTGTTTCCTCTGTGTTGGCTTCCTTCTCAGGCAGAAAGTCTTACTGTGGTGGATAAATTGGCCCCTGGTAATCCAAGATCTTTAAGCTTAGTGTCTGAGAGATATTTTTTGAGTATCCATGTTAATTCCTGATATTGGACTCTAGCATAGATTAGGCTATCTTCCTAACCCTGCACTACTTATTCTGTCTAGGAGAATGGAATATTCTGACTGGCCACCTTTCTGTTAAGGTAAAAATAGACAATAAATGTTTACCAAAGTAAACAGTAGATATTTTTGAATAAACTGATGAATGAATCTTGACTCACAATGATTCACATATATCTCCACTGCTAAGGGATAAGCCAACATCTTTTTCCTCCCTCTGCATTCCATGTGCTGAGTGTCATCTAACCAATAACCCTTCATAGGAAGCAAGATACGGTCTGCAATTCTAGAGGCATCTGTACCCTAAACATATAATTAAATCAGAGGCAAGTACAGCTGGTGAAAGCAGGAAGATGAGCATAAACTCTTCAATCTAGGAATGTTTGTGGGCCCTGTCATTACATACCCCACACGCTAATCTATCCCACTGTGATTCCATAAACTCTAACTCTTATTGTTCTCCAGTTGAAAATGCATAAGTCTTCTTTGGACTGTGGCTTTCCTCCTCTCTTTATTGAAAGCCTTTTCAAATCATCACAAAATTGAAGATTTATGTCATCAGATAAGGGATTGACCTAGGTGTTATTCAAGATAGAATATTAGCATTGGGAGTGGGAAGAAGAGTACGTTTTAAATAAAACAACAGCAATTCTATTCCATATACACACTGTGTGACCTATGGCAGGTTACTTAACCTCTCTGAGCCCCAGTATCTCTTTCTGTACAATGTCAGTAATAAATTCAGCCTCCTGTGGTCACTGTGAGGATTAACATTATTAGGGATGTATCATGCCTAGCATGGTGGTGGGACGTGGCAAATATTTAACTATTTGACAAATGTTGGTTCTCTTCCCCTTTAGAGACATGAAAAGTTCTGATTCTACTTGTCATGTCAAGTTAGAACCAACAATAAACAAAAGCAAATGTAAAAGGAGTGCCTTTAGAAACAGTCTTCTTAAAGCAAAAGCAAATTACACAGGTAATTGTGTGGATGACTCATTGACCTACTAGGGGCTGAGATGCAATCTTGGGAAAGACACAGGCTCTAGGCGCAAGGAGCTTAGAGAATCTGATTACGCTCCAGAGAGGGATACTATAACTCAAAACTATGATTGCACTTCGGTTGATAGACTTTGTTTGGGATCCTTTCAAAAGCAGGGATCATATTTCCTTCATCATTATGTTCTCTGCATTTAGCAAAGTATGGGACATAGTATATGGTCGATAAATGGCAATGGCATAAACAATGTTTCATGTTTCTCTTGAACTGTAGATCAGATCCAGGTAAAGCTCAGCAGATCTTGACTGGACTGGGGTCTGTATCACTGAGCAGCTGGTGGGTCAGCTGCGGGTTGTCTGGTCTGGGAAGCTCTCAGTTGAGGTGACCGCATTTTGCTCTGTGTGGCCTTTCAGAGAGGACAGGTCCTCTGGGAAACAAAGGGTCAGCAGGTCAGCAATAAGCTTATTTAATGGGCAAGCTACTCCATCAAACAGGTTCACATCAGTAGAAAAGAAATAAGAAAGAGAAGAGAGATGTACATATTCCGAATACCTTTTTGTTCTGCTGGAGGAATGTGCTATGTGCCAAAAATGAAGTCTGGCTACATTTTAATTATGATGTGTCTTGGTGTGGGCCTCTTTAGGCTTATCTTGTTTCGGAGTATCTGCACTTCCTGGACAAAGAAAATCTTAAAAATAGCAGGAGAACAGCAGTAAGTTACTTATAAGGGAGCTCCCAGAAGACTGTCAGCTGATTTTTCAATAGAAACTGCAAGCCAGAAAGGAGTGGCAAGAAATATTCAAAGCGATGACAATTAAGGACTTACAATCAAGATTACTCTACCCAGCAAAGCTATAATTTAGAATTGAAGGACATGTAAAGAGCTCCCTAGACAAGAAAAAGCTGAAAGACTTCATCACCACCAGACCAGTATTACGTAAAATATTCAAGGGTCTTCTTTATGAAGAAGAAGGAAAAAATATTTAAAAATATGAAAATAAAATGGCAATAAATACATATTTATCAACAATGAATCTAAAACACAAGACTGAATATCAATATTGAATCTTAAAAAAAAAAAACACAAAATAAAGGAACAAGCAGAATAGAAACAGACTCATAGATACAGAGAACATTTTGATAGTTGCCAGACAGAGGGTGATGGGGGGAAGGGGTGAAAAAGATGACGGGATTAAGAAGTGCAAATTGGTAGGTACAGAATAGTCATGGGGATGTAAAGTACAGCATAGGGAATATAGTCAATAATATTGTAATAACTGGGTATGGTGTCACATGGGTATAAGATTTATCAGTATGATCCGTTAGTAAGCTGTATGCTAATCACTGGGGTATACACCTGAAACTAACATAATACTGTATGTCATCTGTAATAGAAGGATAAAAAATGATGAAGAAAATGAAGCCTGGGTGCACATTTGAGCTGAAGGTTGACAGGTGTGGAGAAATTAGACTTGGCACAGAGGGGCAGGGCCGAGGATGAAAAGAAGAGGCGAGTGGGAGGAGAGATGGAAGGGATGGGCAACGGGGCAAGGCAGAGAAGCAAGAGGGCACCAGCATCCCGATGTCCCCCGAGCATGTACCACTATTCTGCCCTCTTCCAACGACACTTGTCACGCTGACACTGAGCCATGAGCCTGTCCCCACTCCCCGGAGGTGGATGAGAAGAACATGTGGACAATCAAATAAATACGTGAGAGTGCAGGTGGGGCAGCCATGCCACCAGGCTGACTCCCCCTCCTCTGCATCGCATGGGGTGGAGGGTGCATCCCATGGCACAGCCCTGACCTCCAGCAAGGAACACAGCTGTGGAAACACACTGAGCCCGAGGGCAGGTCATCCCGAGTCCATTAAGTGGGTGGGTAATGTGATGTTCAAATGTAACTGGATTTCTTAGCTTCAATCCCTGCAGGGGGAAAAAACTGCCTCTGTTTCTTTTCTTTTTTTGCCTTATCTGTTCCTGTGTCTGGGTTGCTGGAGTTTGTAGCGAGCTCTCAACTGTCTGGAATATGTTCTCCATTGTGTTCTTTCTGTGAAGAAAATTACAACGTGAAAAGGAAAGGGGGCGGAGAGGAACATTACCTTCTAAACAGTCTCAGGGAGATAATTGCAAAGGCTCTGTTGCTCTCTCTTGCTCCCCCTCCCTTCTCAGCTCCTCTGCCTTTCCTCCCTGTTGTAGGGTCTGGAAAATGAAAACTGCTGGGGAGGGTGGCAGGGGGACCAGGCGTTCCCGCTGGGTTCCCCTGATGTGCCAGCTGTTTCTCCTCCTCTTTCCGGGGCAGCAGGGTACCCACCTATTGCTACACAAAAGGATATTCAGACGGTTTTGTTTGGGGAAATACGGGCTATGTTTTTTCTTGGTGGTCTGGGTTACTCCTCTAATACCTCAACTGCCTGCGTGGCCATGCATTAGTTCAGGCAGGTTCCAGGGCTTCCTGAGTAACCATATCACTGTGTCAGGCCATTCATTGGTCATTTACTGTGTGTCCAAAAGCATGCCAACCCTCTACGTCCCTGATTTCATTTAGTCCCCATAGCCAACCTGGGAGGTCAGCTGTGTGCACATTTTAATATTAGAGATGAAACGTTGAGTCTCAATGAATGAGTTCAGGCCACTTGTCCCAGCTCACAAGCTATTAAGGGCATAGCCAAGATGTGAACCTACTTCTGTCTGATTCCCAACCACTGCGCTATAACATGCCCAGCCTTCCTTCCCTCAGAATCGATGAGGGGCAGTCCCAATCCTCAACACTCTTAAAGTCTTAAGAAGACCGATACCATAAATGACCGTGTTTCTGGGGATAGTGACATGATCCATTTCTGCCTAATGAGATGCAAGCAGAAGTTTCCGAGGGAGCAAAGGACTTGCCCAGGGTCACCCGGGTGTAGGTTGAGGTTGGAGGACAATCTATACAGTTCCTTCTAGAATGAAGATTTAAGAAATTGTGACTACCAAGTCCCTTAGCAGATGCTTGAAATAGTGCTTAAAATGATCATTGCCGGCTGGCGTGGCTCAGTGGTTGAGCCAACCTAGGAACCAGGAGGTCACGGTTTGATTCCTGGTCAGGGCACATGCCCAGGTTGCGGGCTCGATCCCCATTGTGGGGCATGCAGGAGGCAGCTGATCAATGATTCTCTCTCATCAATGATGTTTCTATCTCTCTCCTCTCCCTTCCTATCTGAAATCAATAAAAATTATATTTAAAAAATATAAAATAAAATGATCATTTTTCCTGTGCACAACTTGGAAGAAAATGCCACACACACACACACAAAAAAAATTACCTTGATTTTCTATTTTCCTCCCTTCCTTCTTAAATGTAAGCATTGGGTTTGTTGGATCTGTATGTCCCCATTTTATGGATGAAGAAACTGAGGCTCAGAGACATTGAATGGCCTGCGATCGGGAGGCCAGGTCTCTTTCCTCCATACCAGTGTTTTTCAAGGTGTGGTCCCTGGACCAGCGGCATCAGCATCACTTGGAACTTGTGAAAAATGCCAAGTTTCAGGCTCTGCCCCCAACCCACTAAATCAGAAACTCTGGTGTTGGGGGCCCAGCATTCTGGTTTTTCACAAACTTCCTGGTGATTCAAAAGGTTGTAAGACCACTGCTTTATAGTGGTTTTTAATTAACAGGTACTAAGAAAACCCAGGTATGAATCCATACATTTTGCTTTTTTGCTGCTTTAAACTACAGATCATTCTGAAAGCAATTTTATGTTGACTTTGGGAAAGTCAGTTGCAAAAGTACGATGACAGCAAACTTTTGGAAATCTAATCAGCTGGGCAACGTACAAGGTGCTGACATTTGGTGTCTGGCGCCGAACAGCAGGTCGCTGGACTCAGGACGAAGGTGTGGATGAGAGATCTCCCCAGTTCTCATCACTTCCTCTTGAGCTGTGCCCAGCTGGGGCTGAAGTAAATGGACTCCTTCCCAGCTGTCAGGCGAAGCAAGCCTTGTGAGAGGTGTCCTCATCCGAGGACCTGGCTGTACCGATGAGAAATCCCACCAGCTTCCTCAGAGGTAAAATGACTTGCCCAAGGTCACCCTGCTGCAGCGCGAAGCTGGGGAAGGCAGTCCCTTTCAGCACCGACAGTTATGGAATCTGACTGCCAGGTGGCTTGAGCAGATGCTTCAAACAGTCGCTCCCCCTGCCTCCCAGCAATGACGGGCATACAGTTCGGAAGAAAATGCCACAAAAATCAAAAAACAAACTCGGAGTGGATTTTTTTCTCCTATTTTTTTTTTTAAAGCCCAAGCTCTTAAGCACAGCCCACAAAATCCTTGTGGACCTGGCTGTGCGGCCCCTTCACCGGTATCCACAAGAAAGCCTCCACCGACGGGCACCGTGAGATTCTCCAATACTTCACTGAAGACCCAGTGCAGTTTATGTCAATAGGAAGCTATGAATGAAACAAACTTTAACGGAAATAGAGATTTGGGAGACATCATTTATTCATGCCAAACACTCCTATCCCTCCCATGCCATAGCATTTGACTAACCAAAAAACATCAGTATAAGAAGGGATGCACCTATAAGAAAGAAGTAGGAACTTCTTTATGCACCCAAGTGGATGTATGACAATTTACTCAACCTGCCCCTTAGTCTTTTAAATAGATATATTTTTTATGGATGTCAGAGAGGAAGGAGAGGGAGAGAGAGAGATAGAAACATCCATGAGGAGAGAGAATCATTGGTTGGCTGCCTCCTGCACGCCCCACACTAGGGATTGAGCCCACAACCCAAGCATGTGCCCTGTCATGAACTCCTGGTTCATTAGGTCAACACTCAACCACTGAGCCACCCCAGCTGGGCCAACGTGTCCCTTATTGATGGAAATAAATTATTTGTAAGTCTTTCCAATCTACACTAGGAGAATATTAATCCATCTGCCTTAGGAAGCAGGGATGAGAAGAAGTGTAAGAGTCAAACTGGAAAGAGCAATTATGAGCCAGAGACCAGCTGAGAGACCTGCTGGTGGTGATGGAGATGGACAAGAGAGAGAGTTAAGAACCTGGGGGCCTGGGCTTTGAGCATTTAGCATTTGGAGCAGAAGCACAATAAACTAATAAGTTCAGCACATTGATCCACTGAACACATATGGATTGTGCACCTGCTATGTTCTTGGGGGTGGGGGCTGCCAAGCCCTGCAGATGGAGTGTAGACAAACAGGTGCCAGTCCCGTCCTCGTGGAGCTTTCACCCTCGGAAGGAAAGGTGGGTAAGTATTTCAGAGGAGCTGACCGCCCTGGAGCACGGTGGAGTGGAGGCGCCATTGCACATAGGAGATGCATGTGCCGTGGTCACAGAGAGGGGAATCACTCAGTCGGGTTCTCACTGTGGTCCTGACCAGCAGCAGCAGCACCTGGGAACTTGTTGAAGCGCAAGTCCCCACCCCTGACCCCCTGAATGAGGAACTCTGGGGCCAGCAGAGCCCAGCAATCCGGGTTTCACAAGCTCCGTCCTTACTCAGCTCCAGTTGGGGAGACACCGCCTAGCAACCCACACGATGCAGGATGCAGGGGTAGCCTATCCTGACGCATGGGTCTAGAATGACTCCAGACAGGACGTGACCTGTGAGCCAGGCCTTCAAAGGAGAGCGAGGTCCCTGGAAGAACAAGTGGAGCCAGCATGGAACATTCCAGAAATGTTTGCGCTCCTGAGCCAGGAGCCAGCTTGCAGGACCTCCACCTTCATATTTCCTAATGGTTTTTGGGGCTAAATCAAGGGAAATGACTTATGCACAGAATTATTCATGGCATCTTTTGCAAACAATTTACATGCCTATCAGCAGATGACCTCTGGATTGAACTCTGAGTCACACACATAAGTGAGCGGTAGTCCTTCCTTTCGGGAGAGAGGCCTGTGTCTCCCGGGGCAGAGAAGAGCTTCCGAGCACAGTGCTGACTACACGAAGCATGAGCATAGCATGCTACTGTTCGTGTGAAAAGGCTCATCTATACTAGTACGTGTGCCTAGAACACTGCAGAGAGACGCTAGAAAGGAGTAACAGGAAACCAGCCCTCAGGTGGACATTTTCGTTGGATACAGCTTTGCAGCTTGTTAATTTGGCACCGTGGGCACAGATCGCCAACTGAGAGAAACAGACACCAGGTCTCTTGTAATACACAAACAAGTAACAGGGCAGGGGGAGCTGTGCTGAATGACCTCCTGGCTCCGAGATGGGTCCGCCCCCTCGCCACCTCACCCCTCTCACACCTTTTGGGGGAATTTCACAGGGTGGGGGATGTGACAGGGAGGGGTGCTCAGTGTTATAATTACCGCTTTCAGTACCTATTTTGTTCTAACAGGATGTGCTGTTTTGGGTCAAAGCCCTAGGCCAAAGTTCTAGCCACGTTCGCGGTACCCCCTCTGAGTTCCTGGTATTTGGGAAATGGTCACTGAACAGCCAGGGTGGGGGCGGGACAGGGCAGGGGTGCAAGAGTTGGGGGGAGGGTGCAAACAACCACAGAGGTGGGAAGGGGGGCCACAGGGGCTCCATTCAGAAAAAGAAGAGCTGGTGGTTTCAGGCAGCTGAGGTGAGAGCAAGAGGGAAATGAGACAGCCTATCGGAGGGGGAGACACTGACCCCCGCTCGCCTCTATCCAAAAAAGGGCAAAAGTAGGTGCAGAAGACGCGGCCTGTGGTGCAGAAGCAATGACTTCTGCCTCAGCAGCTCCAGCACACGCAGAAAAGACTCTCCCAGCTCTCGCCTGCCTCAGCGTCCCCGCTTCCCAGGCAAGAGGGAACTCACTCCACCAAGCCCACGCCCACACCAGGTTCCCTTCATCACCCCTCTGTCACCACATGCAATTCTCTCCAACACCCTTCCTCGAAAATCCCACGTGCAGATGTGGAACCTGAAGCTCAGAGGGGCGACAGGACTCACCCCCAGGTGCCTCAGTGAAGCCAGGAGTAGGACCCGGTCCTTCCCGACTCGAAAATCTCTGCTACACTCATTTCATGCTACACGGAGCCTGGGAGAGACCCCTTCTCAGACTCTGAAATCACTCGTCCTTGAGCCAGGCACCTGGGCCCAGACGCACACCCCATGCACTTGAAAATGGGCATTTTTTTTTCTCTGAAAAAGCAGCAGAGAGTCCTGGGAGGTTTGTGAGAAGATAAAAGCCCGCGAGGAAATCCTGCTTCGGGCAGACAGGATCTCCAGCATCTCTGCGCGCTAACCACCCGCTGGTGTTTGCTTCGGCGAAAAGACTGGTTTATCCAGTCCACGTACCTGATGGCAATCTTGCTCCCATCCATCACCAGAGTTTTTCTGTTTGCATGTTGCCCAACAGCCGGGCCCACACGATTCCCCGGCTCCGTGTACACTGTCAAGATAAAAGCTTGTTTGGAAGGGACATGACCTTCTCTGGGGTTTCAAAAGAAAACTTTGCAGATGGCTTTAAACTAAAAGGCACCTAGACTCAAATAAGATAAGGCATCTCTGGGATGTGTTTGCTGAATCATTCAGCAAGATTCATTGAGGACCGACAGCTGGCTGACACTATCGGGATGACTAAGCTAGTTCGAGTCCTTACAATCCCTTAATGTTTCAACATAAGGCAAGTAAAACACTGAGAGAGAGACAGAAACTCGAAGGGATCCAGGTAGGGTATAGATGGGACATCCCAGGTAGAGGGGGGGGGGGTGTGAGAAAATTTTTGGAAGCTCGAAAATTCATCACGTGTGCCGGGTTGTGGCTCCCTGAGCAACCTGCTATACATGTACTTCTAGACATCTCGCTTTGCCTCTGATTGGAGTCTCGAGTATAGTGTGTGACCTGTCTCAGTTGAAAGTAAGAAGGGACACAGAATTGCAAGTCACCAAGGGTCTGGACTGGGCTCACCACACTCTCTAGGCATCTCTGCATGAAAAAAACACAGGTGTTGGATTCCAAGGCCACAGGGGAGGGATTGGAAGGGTAGCTAGTGGCTGTGATTCACACCGCCTCATGTCTCAGGTATTCGGTCAAGTTCTCAAGAAAAGAGGAAGTAAAAATAAAAGTGCCAGACAGCTGAGAGCAGCTGGTTGCTGGTGCCAGGGGAGAGCCGGGAGGTAGGTCCTCCATTCACACTGCTCCCCGGCTGGACCGCCTGCACCCTTGCTAACTGCCCAGACCCAGCGTCCACATCAACTAGTCCATGTTCCTTCCCGGCTCCTCCGCGACGGGGCAGGTCCTCCTCTTCGATGCTTCCTGGCCCTCCATCCTTCCTTCACTATTGCCTTTATCATACGGCATGGTGATAATCTAGTTACCTTTTAACACCCTTCGCTAAACCATGTGTCACATTAGAAAGCCATCGAGCCTCTTCATTCTACCCCTAACCTGTCACATAACGTGGAAAAGGTAACTGTTGGAGAAACATGAATACGTGAACACACGGATGAGTCGATGAGAAAAGGGAAGGTGGGATACGTAAGCAAATGGCACACGTCTGCACACAGAGTAGCCAAGAAGACTAGTTCCGCAGGGCATGGATGATCCGCTCTCTGGGACTCAGGGCGCCATTCGGATGAGTGTGAGGGAGGAGCAGAGAAGTCCCAGCCAAAGAGGTGCCATATCACAACTGCCTTGGGGACCATGTTTCATCCCCCACTGAGGGAATTTGGAAAACCCAGGTGGGATCTTGGGCCATTTTTCTATGGGGAGTTCAAAAGGCATAATCTACCCCCTCCCTCCGCAGTCAGCTTCAGATGAGTTTGAAAAGATGCAAAAGGATTTTTTAAAAAGAGAAGGTGGGCCATTATTTGATATGGAAGATAGCAAGCTAGGATGAAATGGAAAAATTGATATGGACCTCAATTGAGCCACAGGAATAAGTGGTGAAGTCAAGGCATATGATGAAGATGATGATGATGATGATGATGATGAAGCAATAATAATGATGAGGAGGATGATGGCTGTCAAAATTTTGAGCATTCTACATTCATTATTTCACTTTCTCCTCACAACAACCTTAGTCAGGGATACTATTTGTATCCAATTCTACAGATGAGAAAAAAAAAGTCAGAAAGTTTAACTACTTTGCTCAGAATCACACAGCTCATTAGTGGCAGAGCCAGGATTTAAATCCAAGTCTGGCTCCAAAGCCCATTCAGTTAAACATGGCTGTTCTGCCATTCACTTTTTTTATGGGTTAATTATTCTCTGGCGTCTTGATATCTTCATGCTGACAGGCCCTCTATCCTGAATAACAGTCACTGCTAAGAAGACATAAACTTCGTATCAAACTTAGATCCCCGGAAGTAGGTCAAAACATTCCTACCTCTCACATTCACTCACCAATGGTTTCGGCAGCACATTCCGAAATCAAAGGCTGCTGTTGCGCAGCACACTACACCCAGAACCTGATGTCAGAGGATAAAGAGTGGGTCCAGCTGTCCTAGGAATAACCCACATTTCAAATAGTGCATGCCGTAATTCTCATGGGCCACTGAACTGTCATGGAAATCTCACCAATTCTGCAGGAGGCCCCTCTTTATCCAACGGTGGCCCTGAAATCCTTTCTCAAACTGTCTCAAGTCTCTACTTTGGAAAGAGTAATCATATTAGGTGCCAGGCATTCATTCACTATATTTTAACTAATTGCCAGCTTAAATATATATATTTATATTTCAGAGAGAAAGGGAGAGGGAGAAAGAGAGATAGAAACATTAATGATGAGAGAGAATCAGTGATCAACTGCCTCCTGCATGCCCCACACTGGGGATCGAGCCTGCAACCCGGGAATGCGCCCTGACTGGGAATCAAACCGTGACCTCCTGGTTCATAGGTCGATGCTCAACCACTGAGCTACACCAACTGGGCTAATTGCCAGCTTTTAAAAGACAGGACATATGAGCATTAACCCCAATTTACCCCAGAGTGAGGGGATGAAGTAGTCCCATTAATTTAATAGTCTGGTGAATTTTAAAAAGGCTATGGACAAAAAAGATGGATTTCTAGATTTCCAAAATGTAGGCTCTGTAGAATGCAGTACATGTAACCTCATATGAAATGAGAATGCTATACAGTTTACGAGTGCTGTGAAGAACACTACCAAATAGGACACAAGGCCATGGGGAGATAACAGGCTTATCTGCATTAAAGACAGAAAAGCTTGGAGAGATTTAATTATGTGTCCCAGGTCACGCAGCAAATAGGAAGCAGAACGATAATGTGAGCTGAGTCTCCTAACTCCTCACTCAGTGAGCATTCTGCCACCTGTCCTGCCCCATATGTTGGTCACTGTTCCTCTCTAGTCAAGACAAGCATCACCAACGTAGATGGACAAACAACTTACAGTGAGCAAACTACACAGAAGTGCAACCAGGACTCCATCTCAGCACAAAGGTAATGTGAAATTTATTAAGGACTATCACAGACGGTTTATATAGGAGTGCAAGGGTCATGTCCTAGTGACCTTCTTATGCCTGGGGCTCAGTACAGAGGGGATGTTTATTGATTTCAGCAACCAGCACATCACTAGTCTATCTGGATAACGAAGTGCTTGGCGGTGGGGGGGAAGTCCTGAGATATGAACTAGCTCTCTTACAACTAGTTACTCTCAAGTCAAATCAAATCAGGAGCTTAGATTTGGGCTAAAAATATTCCTGAACGGGGTCCCCTTGGGACCTTCCACCTAGAACAGTGTCATCAGGTGCTGTCAGCAGATGTCACCTCGAAAGCAACAGAAGAAACATTAAGTGACATCCAGCTGATGAAATCAGAGCCTCGCCTACATCAGCCGGTGGATGCAAAGTCAAGGCCTGGCTTCCAGCCACAGCTTGCATTTACATGCAGGACACGCTAGATGTCCCTAAGGGAACCAGAAGATCAGACTAAAAGGGTTGTCCCCAGTCTCCAATAGATGGGTCATAAAGGTCGGACAAAGCTCCCCTGAGGTCAAATGACAAGGCCACAGTTTCAGTGATGACCAGATCCCCATCTCCCTTGATGACCCCTGACCCCTGCTCACATGGGGGCATCCCTGTTACCCACAACCCAGATCCATCAATAGGATGGGAATGAATAACCAAAGCCTTCGGTTACAGGTAATTTTGGTTTTAAAATCTTTATTTTTGTAGCTGTGTGACCTTGGGCTAGTTGATTAACCTCCCTGAGCTTTAAATTTATTTTTCTGCAAAGTAAATGAGCTCACAGATTAAATGAGATATTATAGGTAAAGCATC
Source organism: Eptesicus fuscus (assembly GCF_027574615.1). NCBI lineage: Eukaryota > Metazoa > Chordata > Mammalia > Chiroptera > Vespertilionidae > Eptesicus > Eptesicus fuscus. Next base: position 6,215,611 of record NC_072491.1, read on the forward strand.
TAGCACATAGTAATGGAGTCGAATCTCATATGACATGTGAAAGTTACATATAACTAAGGTTACCCATGAGAATCCCTTAGGTTGCCCAAAAAGGACAACACAGATACTCTCTTATATATAATCTGTCACAGTAATAAATGCATATCAATATATAGTGTAAATAGTGATTAGTATATATGCAGAAATATAATTTTATACTGTTGTAATTACATATAAAAGAGAGTATAGTTGAATTTGTACATGTTAAATAGCTGAGAAAAGTCCACACTAAATAGAAGTTGTGCATTTATGATGCTACTGTCCTGGGGGTAGTAGATAAAAAGAAGCATAAAAGGTTAATAATTGAATTAAGCATACTCCCTAATCAGGGCTATCTTCTGTTTCATTTAGTCTTCACAACCACCCTACCATGTCGTTCCTAGTATGAGCCCCTATTCTTAGTTAGAGAAGGAAACTAAAGAGCAGGGAAGTTAATAACTGCTTCTACAGATGAACTAAACTGAACTCACTACATGAATATGTGTAAGATGACAGCCTGGAAGAATAAAAATGAATGACAGACGAGCGATACAGATGACACTTCGTAGACTTAGGACTTCTGAGCTGGAAGGACTGAGTGCATCTAGTCACGTAGGGAAAGGAGAGGGCGCTGTGCCGTCAGAAGTTTAGAAAGGACTGTTCTAACGTTGGAACTGAGGCTCTGCCTTAGAGGATGGGTTTTCCTGGTCAGTTGCTCAGAAAATGGAAACAAGTGCATGTATGTGTGTTGATGGAGGGATGCAAACATGTGGCAGCAGGCACGTGACATTTGGTTTTGTGGGTACACAGAACAGCATGGGGATAGCTATCATGGGAAAGGATTGGGGTGACGTGGAAAATAGGCCAAGGTCGTACTGTATCCGTCTCAGGTAAACACTCCAGAGCAATTGGCTGTGAATTTTAGGGAGCCACTTTTACCCTGGACTGTGAAGCAAGAAGATAAAAAAGGGTATTGGAGAAGATCAAACCTACTCTTCGCCAAACACATTTGGGCCATCAAACCATCACCTGGAATGCCCCTCCATGAGAAACAGCTAAAAACAGTCCGTGGAGGTCATTTTTACTCAGCAAGCAAATCGGTAAACAAATACGTTTTCTTTCAGGATGAATCTGGACTTTCGAAACCTATGAGGGACATCTTCGTACACAACCCGCAGAGCCTCTGCTGAGTGTCCCTTGCAGCCGAATGACAGTCATTCCTGGCACTTGACGCTCTGTGTTCAATCCTCCTGGTCAATGACATCTGGGGGGCCCCTACCCTGCACCTTCGCCGCCTGTACTTAGTTCTTCCCATTTCACTGCTCCCGCAAATTGAATTTATGTGTGTACTTGGCAAACTGCTGACAGTGACAGTAAACATTTGCTATGAAACATCCTGACTTCTGGAACCTAGAAATTTAGGAATAAAAGGACGTATTTTCTCCCAAATGTCTACTTAGTATACTCGCCCCACTTTTTAAAAATCCACTGGGGAGGTAGGAGGGGGGTCAAGTGGAAAAGGTGAATGGGGAGGGGAACAGGGGCGGGTAATGGGGGACTAAGGACACATATGTAACACCTTAATCGATAAAGAAATTTTAAAAAATAAAAGTAAAGAAAAAAAAAAAGAAGCACAAACTTCCAGTTACAAAATAAATCACAGGGATCTAGTGTTCAGTATAGGAATACAGTCAATAACATCATCATAACTATGTACAGTGACAGATGGTTGCTAGACTTCATGTGGTGATCACTTTGTAAGGTATATAAATGTTGAGTCATTATAATAGTGTATGTCAACTATAATTAAAAATAAATGTTTAATGTTTTTAAATTAAAAAAAATTACTGGCTTGTCTTGCAAAGCTGGAAACACAAATTTGATCAAGTCGAACCCTGGTCCGTTTTAAAGAACTTGAAGGGAACCCAACATTGAAATAGCTCTTGGGTTGTTTGGTAGCACCTAGTGGCCAAATAGGATGTTATAATTCAATCCTGTTAAACATTTAACTACAGTCAATCCTCATTGCTCATGGATTCCATATTTGTGAATTCACTTACCTGCTAAGATTTATTAGTAACCCAAAAACCAATACTTAGAAAACACTCAGGTCATTCAACATAGGCAGAGCAGTAAAAAACTGGCACCTCCCATCCTGCAGATCCCCAGCTATGGTCTGTAAGGTGATGCTTTGCCTCCTGGTTTAGGCTCTCTTATTGTAAATAAATGTTCTTTTCCTAATCGATTTAGTGCCTCATTTTTCTGCTTTTTGATGGTTCACTTTTAGAATGGCTCCCTGTGGTAGAGCTGAGGTGCTGTCTATTTGTAAGCATAATAAGGCTGCAATGTGTCTTATGGAGAAAATACATATGTTAGATGAGCTTTGTTCAGGCATAAGCTGTAGTGCTATTGGTCATGAGTTCAATGTCAGTGAATCAACAATATATACTAAATAAGATAACATTAAGTAGAAATACACATAAAGCAAGTTTATTTACTGATTGCTTGATGAAAACATCGTGACCAGAGGCTCACAGGAACCTAACATTATATTTCCCCTAGGAGCAATGGCATAGTATTCACTAATTCAGTGTTCCCAACAACTTTACAGAATGTAACTATTGTGAGTAATGAGACTCAACTCTTCCTAGGAATGTGGTGTGTGCAGAGGACTGGTGACATGAGAGACTAGCAGGGGAGGAGGACCCATAAGAAAATGTTCAAAGGAATTTTAAGACTGGAATAAATTCTAATAGACTAGGGAGTGGAAAGGAATGGTAACAACGAAGAGAAGACAGCAGGGAACATAAATTAATGCTAAGTTCTGAGAGCAATCCAACACTCCTAAACTTCACCAATTTTGTAAAATTTTGTACTCAGTGAATTGCTGATTTTGCTCTGCATGAACATATATTGTTTTGGGGGAGCCTATCTGGAAATATATTTTCTTTGTAGTGATCTTTATTTTGGAAAACCAAGAATCACATTACTTTTTCCCCCAGGAGAAAAGATAATGTGTAATACTGGTCTATTATACTCGTTTCCTCATTGCCCCACAGACAGAAAGGACTGCATTCCAGCAGGTCATACATGTTCATTCTTGTGCTTCAAATGTTCCCTCCTCCTTATGACACCCCACCCAACACTTTAGGACCAAACATAATTCTTTCCTAGAGCATCCATAGTCTACTCTACATACCAGTGGAATAGTTACACACATTGGCGTCAGACAAATACAGGTTTGGATTCCAGCTTAGCCATCTACCAGATCTCTCTGTCCTTGAGGAATGATCGAATGCCTCAAACTTTAGTTTCCTGATCTCTAAAACAAGTATTAAGTAAGAAAATACACGTTCGCCTCCAGAACACTTCCTGACGTGAAGTAGCTGCTCAGTAACCCATAGCTGCTTTAGCTCTGACTTACTATTGGGTTTTCTGTGCACGCAGCGCTCTACCCAACATTGTCTCACTTGGGGCTCTGTGCCCTCATTCTTCCTTGTGCATAAAATTTGAAAAAAGACTCTGGGACCTTTGACAGCAGGAATCATACTTGTAGTATGACTAGCTCACAGCCAACTCCTGCTCTTCTCTGACTGACTTCGAATCATTTGCAAGTTGCTCACTTTCCTCGTGGTCACCCCCACCGCCACTCGTCTGCCAAGCACCTCCTAGAAACTCATTCAGACTCTTACACAAATCTCCCAACCAGAGATCCTTTTTTTTTTTCCAATCTCTTCTGTCTGTGATCTATTCTAATAGTAATAACCATTCTTTCCCAAGCTCTTAAAACTGACCAGAGACTAAGATAAGCCTATGACATACTCTTTCTCTAATCCTATAACAACTTGACCAATATGTCCCATTCCTTTGTTTTGTAGATGAGGAAACTGAGTAGGGCTCAGAGAAGCTGTTATATGCCTGAGGCTACTTAGTAAATCACCAGGTTAGGGTTCCATACCAAACCTATGTCAGTTCCAAAGCTTTTTCCAGGATGTCCTGCTCTATACCAATATATCTTAAAGTCTACTGCCAATGAATCTTGCTAAGTCATAGAACTGCTCAAAATTCTGTAGATGCTCCTTCAAAATCCTGTAAATCCTCCTTTTTGTTGGAGAAGAAAAAAATGTGACTCCCCTGATCTGGAATTTAAGTATCTCTTTATGGGACCCTGGGCAAGAGGGCAAGTTTTATTTCACCGCTGCCCTTCATGAACATGACATGGCAAACAAGACCATCCGCCATGCTTCGTCATGGAAACCCGGCATTTGCCAACCTCTGAGGATTTGTTTAGACCACTCCTTTTGTTGGTATGCTCTCCACGCTGCCACTCGCGTCTCTCAACATCCAAATCCACACTGCATCTTTCATGAAGCACGCATCCCAACCATTCCTTCATCCCATGCATTTAGTGTCTACTGAATGCCAAGCAGTCTAATTTTCCATGCAACTCGGCACCCTCTGGGGTGAGCATGCTGACAAGTTAAGTATAAGGGGAGGTGGCACAGGGTAGGGGCATTATCCAGTCAGGAGTACCTTTCTGCAGGAGGTGATCTCTTGGCTAAAATGGAAAGAGACGTTAGTGATTAGAAAAGAATCGCTCCTCATTCTGAACATCCCCTGCATTTTTCTTGATCTTTTTTTTTAATTTCTTTATTGATTAAGGTATCATATATTTGTCCTCATCCCCCCATTCCCATCCCACACCCCTCCCCACACATACCCCTACCCCCTCTTGATCTTTAACTTTCTCCTTTGCATGAGAGGTTTTGTGTGATTTTTTAAAAATATATATTTTATCACTCCTGCTAGCCTGGGAGCTCCTGAAGGACATTATCTGTGGGTTTTTGTTTTTTTTCAACTTTGACTCTTTTTTACAAAATAGGAACTCAAAGTTGGTCATGAACCTAGACTTGGGAATGTGAATGAAGAATCCAGCCCCACCCTTTTTGAGACAAGTGACTGTGGTTGGACTAGTTAAATTACCTCTTTAAGACTCCATTTCCACATGTGTAAATTAAACAAGAAAATTATCTGTCTCACAGAGCTGATATGAGAACACAAAATAATCATGAAATTGTTTCTATAATGCTTAGCACCGTACCTGGTACAGGGTAAAAGCTCAAGAAGTGGTAGCTTTGTACTTCTAAAACAGTGAGTGATTTTATTTATTTTACAGACCTCTTAGCACAGTACACAAGAATAGTCCCATGTGAACACTCACTAACTTGAATTATTTTTTCCAGTTCAAATATATGCATATAAGCAAGATCATATTCATTAAGACTGTATCACAGATATTTCTTTTGCAAGGCAGATTTTTTGTTCTGCCCCAAATTCATAAAGAAACAGCAATTGAGGTTAAAAAGCTAGTGCTTAAATCATATACCACCGTCTCCAGAGTTTATCAATTACTATACAAATGAGTCAAGTGACTCATTGTTGTTAAGTGTGTGTATATATGTGTGTGGTGGTTAGGGTGTTTAATTAAAGAAATAAAGAGAGAAATAGAAAAAGAATCCAGGCCTAGTGAAAAGTTAAACCCCTATTATTCTTTCTAAGCTGCTTTTGTGGTTGTTTCTTGGTTTAGATGGTGGTGGTTTTTAATTACCCGATACAGGAACACTCATCGAAGAAAGGAAGTCCCATTAAACTTCCCCAAGTCAACCTCTATAATTCAGGCAAATAGAGAAGAAAGGGCAGATCATGAATTTAAAGGGTTGTAAAAAAAACACACACAAAAAAACCGTCACTGTACTATCTTCAAATGCACAGGGGGACATCAGCTACCTCTCTACTAATTAAACAAATCCACATTGAAACTCTCTGGATAGAAATAATATAATAGGCTAGCATATTGAGCACACACAATACTGTACACCACTCCAGGGGGGCCAGGGAGAATACGACCCATGAATAAGACCCACGTTCTTTCCTGGGTGAGAGAAACATGCAAACATCCAACTTCACTTGGAGACAAAATGAAATAACTCAAAATGGAGGCAAAGGTAGCATGTAGTCTGAGCTTCTAGGACGGATCGATCATTGCAATTAGGAACAACTAATTTTCTTTTCAGAGGAAAGAACATTTCATCTGGGCTTTGAAGACTAAACTCACCGGGATAACTAGGGAACTCGTCGTCGTTGAGAACTTACTCTGTGCCATATGTTCTACATACTACCACATTTTACTTAATTTTTAAAGTAAAATAGTTATTAGTGTTATAGTCTCAATACAGATGTAAGGCCCTTCTCCCAGGGCCACATTGCCGAAGAGCAGGCGTCTGGATCCTCAGGTGGGCCTGGATGGTGCCCCAGGCTGTGAAGGCCCCTCCCCTTGAGTCCTGGAGCTTCTGTATGGCATGCTGGAGGTCAGCTACCTGGGAAGGGAAGTTAAAATCACGGTGCCCGATTTTCTGTTATTGCCATCAAGCAAAGGACGCGCAAAAGCCTTGGTAAGCAGTTCATTCCTGGAGTCGATTATGCTCACTGCCAATACTGCTTATACTATTCATTACCCAGTATAGATTAACTGATTACAGCTAACTTATAGCTAATTTATGTAATTAATAAGGATCGTTGGATGGAATTGAGTGAATCTCTCTCTCGTCAGAGACAGTGTAAAGGTTAACTTTACCTCAGTTCAAGCCTAATTATAATAAATTATACAAAATAACTGAATTACTCAGCGATCTAATGAGGTGTCCCCAGGCCTTTGATTAAGACACCAGGCCACCAGGTCCTGGCATATAGCTGCTGTCTGTGGGAAAGGCCAGGGAGATACAAGAGAGCATTGTTACAATGCGGTAGTAGAAACCTTAGTGTGCTCAGAGAAAACAAACAAACAGAAAACAATTTGATGTCCTTCGAGAATGGAATGACGCATACATTATAGTTCTTCCACGTGGTGGGATGGTACAGTTATTACACATTTCACGGCATGCTTCTTTGGGGTCTCCTCTGTGAGCTCCACCTCATCTCTCCAAGTGTCTTTGTTCCTCTTCTCTAACTAATCTACTCTCACCCATGAGGTGATCTCATTCACTCCCATAGTTCTTAACACCACTCCCCACTCAAAACCTCCCCATGTCTCTCTCTATACCCCTCTCCTGCACCCTAGATGTGTTTATCTCACTGCCAGCTTGACATCTCTACTCTAACTCCTAAAAAAAATATCTCAAATCTAACATGTCCCAAATTGAATTATTGATTTTGGTTGTGAGAGTATCATTTAACTATTTAAGTGCATTAGCATGATCTTGTATTCTAAGGAGAAAAATTATTCTGTTAAAATGTTAAGGGAAAGCCGAGAATCAAACATGCTAAAAGTAATGGTGCTAAAGTTATGGGATCAAAAGTATATTTTTCCTTCTTATTCATTTCTAAATGTTCTACTATATGGGTTATTTTATTACATTTTATAATGAAAACGTGAGTGTTTATGTGTGTTTAATCATTTAAATGTTTAAGCAGGAGATTATTCTTCCACTAGAAACAACACATTATGTTCTTTCAATTACTGGGTCCACATAATACAGGCAAATTAGGAACAGGGTTCTTTGAACAAGAACATGGTACAAGATTAACAGACGATTTTCCTACATTGATGTGGATCAGCCATGCAGTCAACTCAGTTGGCAGCCAAAAGCCCAAACATACAGACTCAGGAATTTTTTTAAATATAGCTAGTGGTATACTCAATGATTTGAATTGCTGGGCATGCTCAGAGGCCCTCAGAATAATGCTATGTTATTTTGCTTTCTGGTGAGGTCAAGATGCTATTCTCAAGAAAAGGGCTAGAACAGCCACATCATTCAAGAACATTCATTTATAGATTCAGAGAAGCTGGCTGGCTTTGGCCAAGCTACTTATCATCACGGGTCTCAGTCTTCTCGTCTATAAAATGGGAAAGTAAGGCCTTTGCCACTAAGGAAGAAAAAATGGAAGAAAGAGAAGAACAGAGGGAGGAATGTCTTCCATCTGATCAGGTTGTTATGTGCATTAAATATTATAACAATTTAGCAAAAGATCTGGTTTACAATACATGCTCAAAAATCCAGTCCTTTATCCATTCAAACCGGCGTGTATTAGAAACTTAGGATGTGCCAGGCCTGTGCTAGGGGACATGGATATAACAGTGGACAAGGCTCATTCCCCTACTCTAAAGAGGAGTCTAGGCTGGTAGGAGAGTCCAAGAAGTAAAAGACGACTAAAAACCTGTAGGAAATGCACCAGGTGCGCAGAAAGCACAGTGCTGTGACAGCACAGAGGAGGGCAGGATGGTACAGGACAAATAACCCCTAAGTACACTAAAGGGTTTTTCAAGATCAACATTAATGAATGTCCATTAAGTGCTAGGCACTGTTCAGAGCTTTTCAAAACTTTTCACCTGCATTATCTCATTGATTCTATCCTATGATGACTATCCCTATTTTAAGATAACTGAGACACAGAGTGGTTAAGCAACTTCCCTAGAGTCACCCAGCCACTCATCACTGGAGCCAAGGGCTAACTTTCCCAGCCACTATGCACCCTGCCTCCTGGCTATTGTGCTTATTGAGGAAGTAACAAGTGCCAAGTGCATTAGACCATCACCTGCCACATAGTAAGTACCCAATAAATGTTAGCTCGTGTTAGCAATAGCAGTAGTAACAACAGCAGTGAGAGTAATAACAAAAGTTGTAGTGAGTAGTACCAGTAGTAACAGTCATAGCAGTGGTAGTAATAACAGTAGTAGTAGCAGCAGCAAAACGCAAGGCACTCTGCAAATGCTGGCCCTTATTACCAGACTGGGCTTAAAAGCCTTCTAAGAAGCAAGGGGAAAAAGTGCCCTTGGACTTCTGTGTCTTAGGGCTCCTGCTCCCAAGAAACCCACTTCTTGGTACAGAAGAAAGACTTCCCCACATAATGGAGCTGGTGATTTAGAATAAAATCTTCTGAAGTTCCAAAGTGAACAGCTGAGTTTCCAATAACCAAACGACTTAGGAAAATGTCATTTTTTAGGGTTAGTGCTGAAGGGACATCACAGTGAAGTCTCTTGGGCACACTTGGCATGCAGGGGGCGCTATAGCAAGCACTTCACAAGGACTAGGCCATGTCTTCCTTAGGACTGCTATGTATTATCCCCTTTCCACCCAGGAGAAGACTGAGGTTCAGAAACAGTAAACCATTTGCTCAAGATTACGCACCTAGTAAGTAACAAAAGCCAGGATTTTAACCCAGAGGCATTAACTCAGCTCACCTGGCTGCTGGGTTGAGGGATGAAGTACAACACAGGCTGAGAGGGGATCAGACTTGGACAAGAAAAGAGGAAAGGGCAGGGCGCGCTGGAGAGAGGAGCAGCAGAGCAGAAGCTTGGGCGGAGATGAGTGTGCTGAGACTGAGGGCAGCGAGGAGCGAGCTGGCCAGCTGTCAGGCGTGAGCCTGGGCCCTGCCCGCCCAGAGCTCCCCACCCAAGGAAAACCACAGCCAAGACGCACACTTGTTTAGAATGTCTTGTTTTTAAGTTGTGTTTTGTTTTTGTAATGTGGACCAAGGTTTACAAGACCAAGATCGGAACACTGAGGGAAAACAGCTTCTGTTTTTTATTTTTGTTTCTTCCAAAATTCACCCAAAGTAATAAAAATATTTGTAAATGTTACTTGCATTTGGAACAATATTGGGGACCACATTTATACACCAATTTGAATTCTCTCCCTAATGAAACCCCTCTAGAATTAGTTCTGACCCAAAACAACCATCGTAGCCTTAGAATGGTAGTCATTTATTCGATCAACAAACATTCAGTTTCAGACCATTGGCTCAGCAATGTAGACATGGCAGTGAACACCAAGAGCCACAATTCTTGCTCCGTGGATTTCACATTCTTTCTAGTTGGAAGAGATGGGCAATAAATGCAAAACCAAATCAGTAAGATAATACCAGACAGAGACACACACTTGGGCAAATAGAAGTAGAGTGACATGAAAGAGAGCGATCCAGGGGGAGGATTTACCCTAAGTAGGGTGGACAGGGTTAGCCATGAGAAAGTTATGCTTGGGCTGAGAAGGAACCATAAGAAGGAGCCCCAGTGTAAAGATCTGAGGCCAAAGGGAGCCAGTGGGAGGGACTAGCTAGAGCAAAGCCGCCGACATTGATGAAAAGTTGGGGTGTTAGAGGAACATAAAGAACCCAGTGTGGCTTGAAGTAGGAGATGATATCCAGAACGGACTCAGGGACCAGATCTGGAGGAATGCCATAGGCTTGGTGTAAGGAATGCGGGTTTTACTTTAAGTGTCGTATTTGAGGATGTTAAGCAGGCCAGAGAAGGAGCGGGTTTTCATTGGGGAAAACATCTACTCGGTAACTGTGTAGAGAGTAGACTGGAGGGGGGCAAAGGACGATGAAAACCAGTTAGGAAGGTAACAGAGTGGTCAAGGTGGGTTGAGGATGGGGCGTTGACTAGGATGGTTTTGGTTTATTTGGAGCAAAGCACAAGGATTTGGAAAATGTTTTCAAGATCGAGGTAAGAGGTCTCAATGAAGAGGAGCTGTGGGGCCTGAGGGGATTTGTGGAAGATCCCTAGGTTTTGGCTTAAGGAACTGGATACATAAGAGTGCCCATCAATAAAATGTGGAGGTTGGGTGAAGAGCAAGCTTCAGGAGGTTTTGGGAACAGAATTCAAAGGTTCTGTTTGGACATAGAAGATTAGAAATGGTTATTAGACATCTCCCACCTTAGGAGAGAGAAGAGGGGGAAAGTAGGCTCAAACCATCTCAAAATGGACACCACGAGCCTCAGTTTCCTCATTTATGAAATAACAGAGACCCCATAGGCTAGTTTTACAAACTGAATTAAATCCTATTTATCAAAGTCTCTAAACTGTCTGACCCCCAATCCCTGGGCCATGGCAGTGCCATACCAAGGTCCCATGAAGGCCAATGTCACAAAGGTTAGCATTTCTCAAGAGACAAGGTTAATTAATTGATTTGCTAAGCCAAGATCCTTGATCCTCAACCACACTGCGTTCTTTCTCCTTATCCCTCCTGGACCAACTCCATCTCCAACATGTTTTTTTATAGCACACAACAGTTGCAATGCATTTGGGTTATTTCCCAGGGGCTGCTGAATCCAGGTCCTCAGGAAAGAAAAGATCTTCAAGAGTTATGACCTGATGACACATGACCCCCGGGAGTCATAACTGGCATGGGTCGAGCCCTGTTACAAAACGTTAAGTCAAGTGACAGCTAATTCCCATTGGCTGGAATAAGTCATGGCTTCCCTTAGAGCCCTGGGTTGGTGCCCAGTAGGGTGAGTGGCAGGCAAAGGAATCAGTCAGTGGGTACTTGAGGGCACCAACAGGCTTGCATCATTAACTGCCCTCTCTGCCACATCCCATTGTCCAAAAAAAGAGGGTGACAGAGTATGCAATAATAATAGCTAACATTTAGTGAGTGCCTACTCTGTATCAAATACTTGGGCAAGCGCTTTCCATGCATTATCTTATTTAATCCTTCTGGCAATCTATCAGACAGCAGACAAAGCTGGGTTCATTTCTTAGCTCTAGGACACAGTAACTTTGTGATCTTGGGTTAGCTCTCCATGCCTCATTTGTCTTAAAGGAAAAAAAAAATGTATCTTCCTTGTAGAGTTAAATGTGAAAATGCATGTAAAACTCTTAACAGAGCTCTTGGGAAATAGTAGTCAAAGAAAGCTAGCTATTCTTACTGTAAAGTTTTGATCCCTGGAAAAGATGATTCCTTAAGCCGCTATTAGTTGAGTGAATAAGGGGTCAGAATACAGATTGGATAATACCCAGAGATAAATTCTCCCACCAGCTCTTGGAGAAAAAAATAAATAAATTGTGAGAAGCAGCCCCCATCGTCCTGGTATCCAGTTCTCTGGAAATTCTCCACAATGGCCAACACATAAAGATGTCTTGTCCCCGTAGGTTTTCCAGCAAGTCTCATTAGAGCGAATGACACCATGTCCCAGACACCCCTGGGCTTCGGGAGAGTCATCACAGTGCTCAATGATATTCAACCCTGTGAGGCCTGGGGTGCTTGCTTCCTGCACAAGAGCCTTGCAGTCTTCAGGACGTTACATCATAAGGGTGTCAGAGAGGGGATGGCATCACAGTCTTCGTTTTCCTGTTAATTAGAAGATGCATTAACTATCCATGAGCTTCCACCACAAAGCCCTCAGATATAACTGGGGGTTGGGCAGGAGATCAGCCCCCTCAGACACCCTCTGGAAGGAACAAAAACCCTGGAGGTTAGAGTTAAGGAGTGATGTCACCCTCTTCAGTTTTCATATCCCTGACGATGGTACCTAGCCAGAGGCTCAGATAAACCTCATCATTTGACAAGTTAAAGCTGGAGATCCGAACCCAGCACACATTTCACAGTGTTCTGTGGGTCCTTCAACACTGTCCACCAGACTCGTGACTTTTATTTCTTCAGATTATTAAATCTACTATGAACAAGGCATTGTGGGAGATATTGAGAGACAAAAAGGCCTACTCATCAGTCTTGCTTGGCCAGTAGGATCATGGGCAGTGGAAATGGCTTGTTGGCCTGGCTTCTCTTTCATATTGTTCTGCAGAGGTGAACTGGGTCTCCAGATGAACATGTCTCACCTCTGCCCAGGCCCTCCCATGACCCTCCTTCTGGGACTACTCATTCAGGGGCTGGTGGAATAGGCCTTTGGGGATATTGACAGTTGCCTTAGCTGTCACTCTGTTCAGTGTCAAAGTGTAAAGTTACTTCCTCTTCTTAGCTCAAACCTCACCATTATTTGGCAATTGTAAAGTTGATCTCTGGCAATTTCTTAGTTCCACTGAAGTCTTTACTCATATATTTTTTTTTGATTCTTTGATGTTTTTATCGGGAGTTGATGGAAAGCAAAGAATCTCCCGAAACCCCTATTCCGCCATCTTCAAACCAATTTTCTCATTTTCCAGTGACGCAAACAGGTTCAGAGGTATAGTCAGAGTCAAGACACCCTGAGAAGCAGTGATGTGCCAAATTCTTCTCTCTTGGCTCCAACCTTATGCGGGATAGCGAAGTCTCTGGGAAGGAGGGCTCCCTGGCTTGATGCCTTGGTGATAACCTGAGGAGGGGAAATGTTGTGTTGGAAGCGCATTGCCTCCAGCCATTTCTCACTGCCTCCTTGCTAACCCCATGGGAGCTCATCTGGTCTCAAAAACGTGGAAATGTAGTTTGGTCAGCAAGTTCATTACATGTAATTTACTATCTCATTCCGTGTGCGGAATCAAATTTGGTGAGAGAATTAGAAGGAGCTGTGGTTTCCCAGTCAATTAACATTTATTAAGATCCATCTGTAAGATAAATTGTAGGGTAAGTGGATTCATTTATCCACTCAATATGGTTCGTGTCCTTTTTCACATGGCAGAGGCAGCGACATGCGGCGGCCTCAGAACTGGAGCTTGAGAGCCGAGCTGCTTTGGGTTGGCCCCTGGGTTTACTTACCAGCTGTGTGGTTTGGGAGAAATCCCCTCATCTTTAGGTGTCGGACTTTCCTCTGCATTGAAACGAGGGCAAAAGTTTCTACTGGACAGCCCTTTTAAAATAAAATGACGTAGGTTAAGTAATTCACATGGCACTTGGCACACTGTCTGCAATTACAAGTAATGACAGTATGCGCTCGATTATGGTTGGATGAGAGTATTTGGTATGAGCAGGCTACCTCCTGTCGTATTTAGGAAAGCATTTCAGACATTTTTCAGATGTTTATTTTGCACCTGAAACACTGATTTGTTAGTAAAAGGGCCGAGTGTTTGCATGGTCCTCTTGGGCCAACACCACCTTGACATAGATGTTTCACTCTTGAATCTGCTTGGTGTTACAATTTTCATCTTATTCATAAAACAGATTCTGACTAGGCCACGGAGTTTCCAGTAAATCTCTCAAAATAAGAACTTTTTTTGGACATCATTTGCGTCTTCATCTCCTTTTGGTTTAACGTGGAATTTGAACTTCCAGTTCATGGGATTGGACTCCGGTAATGTTTTTCTAATATGTACATCCTACAGTGAATTTATATCACATGTGAGAAAGATCACCTCTTGTAACCCAGCCAGCCAACAGTGAAGAGAAAGTAAAATGAGGTAAATGGATTATTTATGTGAAAAATCAGGTTAATATATATAATAAAATAAGATGTATGATAAATATATTTCCATATTTTTTCTTTTTTATGTATATACTTATATAGTCAAAACCCTTCAAAAATATACATCCAACTATCAGTAGTGGTAAACTGTAGCAAGTGGGACTATATATTATTTCTTCTCTTTGTATGTGTGTGTGTTTTCAGAAAAGAGTACAACAGACCTATGTTGTTTATGCAATGAGGTAAATAGCACAGTTAAAATTAGGTTAACAATCATACTTATCATAGTACCTGGCAAATTGTAGGTGCTTAATGCAAGTTTAATGATTGAATGAATGGCCCACAATCTGGGAAATTCCTAATACGTTAACATTTCAGCTGCCCTGGCATAGCCATCATTCTAGCTCCCCCACTAGATAATCCCTCCAGTATAACAAGAGAAAAGGGAGAAAGGAGGAAAATGAAGAAAGAAGATTTAGGAATAAGGGGTGATGAGAGACAAGTTACACCACTTGGTCATGGAATGTTGCACGTAGAAGGCACGCTATTGAAAGGGGACCCAGATTTCTTGGGCAGTGTGTAGGTACTTCGCGAAGAACATAGACCCCACTCCTTTGCAACTCCCAGCAGGCAGGAATCCACCTGACCTGTGACAAATATAGTTAGTGGCAATGATCTGGATCAAGGCCTCCTGACTCCGGTTCAGCACTCCTTATGATAAAGAGATACATCTACAAAACATGTGTACATATGCAAATTCCATTTAACTTAGGGGTTCTGAAGGGTTAGGGGAAATAGGGAAGATAGAGAAGAATCAGAACATTGAAGGGAAAAGAACTTAAGGGGCATATTTATGAGCCTCAGTTAAATATTTACAACCTCAAGTCAAATAAGATTTATGAATGGCATACACGTTTTTAGGACCTACAAGAGAATCCGTCCATGAAGAAGCGAGAAATAACTCACCCGGTGCAGAAAGTGCCTCATCAGCCCAGACAAATCAGCAGGGAGAAATTTAGCAGCAATCTGTGGGGAGAAATTTTCCATTGTATATTTAGGATGTCATTCATTGCTCTGCCTGGTTCTTGTGTTCAAAGGAATGTCGCCGAGTCTATTTCTCTTTCCTACATCCTTGGATTTTTGCCCTCTACCCACCCCCACCAAACCTCTACACTGGAAGACAGAAATTAACGGACTCTATTATGTACTCCAACACCCCCAAAATGCACCTCCATATGCCAAAGGGGTGATTTCAAAGTAGACCACTGATGCCCCTGGGTAACTTAGTGTGCAATCGAACGGGGACTGAGAATTGTGTCGCCTATGTTGCAATTCTCCACTTAGAGGCAATCCCTTCTTTCAGATCAATCCTTCTACTTTCAACTCGGAAACAGAACCTGTAGCTTAGCCAGCATCTCAACATGCTTCGCAGATCTTATCTAGAGGCCAAGATGAGTTCTCTTTGCTCTTCACACCCTCCTTGTACACAACGGTTTAAATTATAAAGAAAAGCTCAATGTGCTATTGAGGATTTACATTTTTAACAGAGACAAGGGCCAGACACTGAGGTGACACTATTCCTGTCCTTCACTAAGGGCACTGGTTCTCTGCCTGGGAAAGGTTTGGGAAGGACCATAAGAACCTGGGGGTCCCTCCACCCACCTCCTTGACCCTCGTCTTTTCCTCTGTGTTGTAGCTGACTGACTCTTAATGAACCCCTATTTGTCATATATTCCACTTCAGACTAAAATAGATGCTTCATGAAAGAGAGGATGAGGGAGAGAGTGAAAGAGACGGAGAGAGGAGGAAGGAGAAAAAATGAAAACAGTTCCCCTCTGTGTTTTCTCCATCATCTGTCTCTGGACCACACGTGGCTTTTAAACCAGTCTCCTCTGCTCTGATTGCAGTGACTAAAGGTAGCTCCGAGAGAGGACACCCAAGAGGGTTTGAAACCAGGTTACAACTCTCTTCAGTAATTTGATTCTGTACAAATTATCTTTAACTCCTGCAAGGAGAGATCCAGCCCTCAGGGGAATGCGAATTTATTTGGGGTTGTGAGGAGCCATTGTTTTTTACCACTTTTTAAAATAGATTTCATGAATGTAGTAGGCATGAAAGAAACGCCTCTGGCAGGAAAGCACCTTAGCTCTAAGCAATGCTGAATTGTTCTTAATGCTGGCAGGTGCAGGCGAGAGACAAATGGATGATGCCTGGTGTCATGCACGTCTGCCTCAAATCACGTATGGCCTTGCCCCTTCGGCCTCAGCCATCGCCCGAGAAATGCAAACACTGAGGCACAGTTTTCTCTGCTATTATATTTTTAAAGTCTCACCTGAGTTTGATAAGGATAAGTTAAATAGATGCACTCTCACATCACTAATGAATTTAATTTGGAAAGCAGTTTCACCGACAATTTTATCAAGGTTCAATGTGTTCATAGCTTCGAAACCAGTGATTGAATTTCTCATTTCATTTCAAAGGAAATGCTCTTAGTTTCAGAAAAAATTAAAAGCCCTTCACATAAGTTGTAAAGCTACTTATGACTACAAATGCCAACAATGAGATTGGTTAAATCAAGATGGCATCTAGACTACACTGAAATTATGCGTTAGCGCCTAGGCAAATCATTACAAACTGCAGGTTAGTAAACTCATAAATACTGATTTCTGTAGGTCTCTAGTGTCAAAGAAATTGTGAGATTGGTCTTTAGATTTAAGTGAACACATTAGTATGTGCTAGAATATTGTATTTCTCGTTCTGTGTTTGGGACATTTTAATGCCTTTACATGTGGGAATGAACTGAAATTGAACTTAGGTACCACTCTGAAAATGATTTCATTTTGCACAAATTGCAGACAGCCTTAAAATGCAATGTTAAGTGAAAAGGCAGAAAAAAAATTGTTGTTGGGACAATCTGGTAACAAACATGAAACAAAAATAAAATAAAAGAAAAATGAAAATTTTAAATAGAAAAAATTCTATTTTCCCCATTTTTCTTCCTCCTTTCAAAATCTCAACAACAACAAAAATAAACTTACCTTTGATGAAGAAGAAAAAAGCATATATATAAACTTGAAAATAATTGCCTCTTAGGTCCCTACCTTCTCATACCTCAACTGCTACTCCCAAATTGTAATAATCTTTTAGGCAACATGAAGTCTGACGTTAGCCATGTGTCTGCCATAAATTTCTTTTTTTTAAAAATATATTTTTTATTGATTTCAGAGAGGAAGGCAGAGGGAGAGAGAGAGAGAGAAACATCAGTGATGACACAGCGAATCATTGATTGGCTGCCTCCTGCACACCCCCTACTGGGGATGGAGCCTGCAACCCAGGCATGTGCCCATGACCAGAACGGAACCCGGGACCCTTCAATCTGCCGGCAGACGCTCTATCCACTGAGCCAAACTGGCTGGGGCTGCCATATATTTTTTAAGGAACTCAGTGGAACTCATTTGATTCCCAGGAGTAATGGAGCCCTAGGAAGGACAGATGGTTCCGTAGCCAACCAAGCGCCCCGTGTTCACATCCACTCCCTGTGGGGCTGGGACGGTGAAGCTGACCATCCATAGAAAAGGGAGGCAAGCTAGACCTTCATTCTTCTTCCACTCCGCAGCTCTCCCCTCCCTGGGCTCTGGGACTTGTCTCCGACTGAGGAAATGTGAGGCAGTGAGGGTCAAGAGCTGCCTTTCCCTCCTGTAAGGGCACGCACCGCTGTCACAAAGGCCTAAGCCACCACAAGGCAGGCTGAGTCAAGTCTCGTTGCCAATTATCTCCCTATTGCTCTTGTGGGCAGAATGCGGTTTTGTTTCTCTTTCGGTGACAATAGCATGAGCCCATCTTTGGGTAAGGCCTTCTGCATCATTCTGAGAGAACAATTCCTTCCTCTCTTGCATTGACTCACATTCTTGGCGACCGTCTTGTAAAGGAAGCAGCCCCTGGATCGTGCTCAAGCCGGGCATGCAAGAGCCCCTTTGCTCCCAGGCTTCTGATGAAGGAGACTTGCTGTCAGGTGGTGCTGGCCTGTGTTCCCACTCCAGCCCCCAAGTCCTGTCACCTCCCAGGGTTGGGTTGGAGGAGGTACAGTGCAAGCTCGCCACGTCACCTCGTCATGCCCTCAGAACCTGCTAAGGGCCCGCAGTACGTTAGCTGCCAGCCATGTCACAGCACAGACATGCCGTCGACAACTCCAATAATAGGAGTTCTAGGAATGCCTCCTAGGGAGACAGACTTCAGTCTAAGGCAGTGATTCTCCACCAGGGGACAGTGAGCTACGTCTGAAGACCTTTTCGGATGTTGCAACCTGGAAGGAGGCGAAGACATAAACAGGAGCGCTGCTGACATTGAACAGATAAAAGCTGGGGTGCTGCTAAACACCGTACAACGTCAACAGTGTCAAAGGCGAAGTCCTGGTGGTTTTCAAGCTTAAGCAGCTGAAGCATCACCTGGAGCACTGGGCCCCCTGCCCAGAGGCTCGGATTCTGGGGTGAGACCCAAGAATGTGCATTGCCCACAAGCTCCCAGGTGATACTGCTGTTTGCTGGTGCAGGGACGGTGATGGAGAACTCCTGGTCTGGAGCGTCAGGGAAGGCATCCCCAAGAGAATGACGTGTGAAGGTTTAGCAGGAGTGAGCTGGGGTGAAAGGAAAAGATAAGCTTTTGAAGGTACTTTGTGCAAAAGCCCAGAGGACGGAGGGGCTGGCATGTTCGAGGAGCTGAAATAGCGGAGCACAGGATCATGGGGTGGAATGACGCTGAAGAGGGAGCCAGAGGCAGAAGGTGCCATAGTGGACGTAGGTCTTTCATCTAAAGCAGTGGAAAGGCACTGGAGAGATTTTAGCAGGGGATTCGGGGGAACTTGAGCAGGCCACTGGGGTGGAGAGTAGGGTAGGGCATGATGCCTACAGTTTAATATAATAAAAGAGCATGGCCTCTGGAGCCAGACAGTCTTGGATCATAATCCTTGCCAGGCCTCTTACTAGTTATATGATCAAGGGCAAATTATTTGACTTCCATGGGCCTCAGTTTTCTCATCTGTAAAATGGGGCCATTCATACCCCCGTCACTGGATTGTTTTGAAAATAAATGAGGTCATGTTCATAAAAGTGTCTGGCACACAGAAGGGCTCAACGAATGTTAATTCTCTCCCATTAAGTGTCAATGATGAAAGGACCAGGGACTCCTCCGCCACCTAATTTACATCTCAAAGAGCACACAGCAAAGCATGATGTCAGCAACCGGGTCTGACCAAAGAGCGTTTGCATCACCTGTGTGCCAAACCCGAGGCAGGGCCTGCTGCTGGCACGTTCAAGGGCAGATTAGGCAACCACCGGCCCACACAAAAATGCTGCAAAGCTAATGCTAGGTTTGCAGATACCATCACAGGGCTCAGGCCAAGGTTACCTAATCTATTATTGGTTGGATACTTCAGAGGCTCTTTAACCATATCCCTTATTGTTCTGTAGCGTGACAATGGGGAGGAGGCACAGAGCTCAGAACCACAATAAATAATACTTAGCACTTAAATAACCTTTGCCATCTTCAAAGCCATTTACAAACACTCACAAATTAGGACTTACACAGCCCCAGCCTTGGGAAAGTGTCATTATCTTTGTTTCTTCAACACAACAAGGAGGATGAGGTCATGGAGTTGCCCAAACTCTGGCCAGTTGGCTTCAGAACGGGCTGATTTCACTCTACCCAGGCAGCCCTAGTGGGTCTCTTCCAGAAGGATCGGGGCATGTCCCTAGACTATGGGTAGTGCAAAATGTTCGACTGGAGGTGCAAGTTCTACTTCTCAAGAACCCCTTAAAATAATTATTGTCATAAATAAAGAAGATGGAAGGACATTTTTGGAGGGGATGGATATGTTTATGACACAGATTGTGGTGATGGTATCACAGGTGTATACTTACCTCCAAACTCATTGAGTTGTAGACATTAAAGATACGTCAATCATACTTCAATAAGGAGGTTAAAAAACCCAAGGCTCCCTTGTGAACCTGAGTTGCACAGGTGTTCCCAGCAAGATCTGAATTAGACTTAATTGGAAGGGTTGCTTTTTGGCCAACAAAGTGCCATCTCTGGTTCCCAGCTCTCTTACTCTGCCATCTCCCAGAAGACCGAGTGAACGTCAGAATTTTTTTGAATGTGTTTGATAATTGCATAATTAATATTGATAATATCTCAAAGTTTCCTCATCTGTAAACTAGAGATAATGACCCACAGGGCTGTTGTGAGGACATTGTATGAAGAATGCCAGGATGGTGATCAACGCCAGAAAACTTTCTTATCACCGTTGTCATTGACGCCATTGCCGTTGTATTTATATAATTTTAGGTGTGTATGCTCTTATGGTGTTTATAACTATTTTCTTGTCCAGATAAGCAGGTAACATTATCTTCTCCGGAAATACGGGCTCAGAGAGGAAAACCACACAGTTAATCACGGGCAGAGCATGGAGGAGTCCACAGGTTGTCTTTCTATCCATCCACTTCATTCATAACGTCCTCTCCTCCTACCCCAGGGATGACTTCTTCATGTTCATGAAATCTCAGATGCTGACATTCTCCCCCTCTCTACATGCCAGGCAAACATTAGGATCTCTCATCTCCCCGCCCGTAGCTCCACAGCAACTCAAGACATTGGTGAAGGCCCTATGATGGCCAGACACTGTACCCAAAGTCCATGGAATATCTTCAAGGAGCTTGTCCTCAAGGAGCTGCATGTCACGTGGGAACGATGAGTACAAGCTGAAACAACTGTTTCTTAGACCCAAAATTCAGAAAGGCCTTTAGAAAGGCCACCACTAGAATTCTGGATCTGAGAAATGACCACCACCCCCATCTTCTAGATGATGCCAACTACCACCAACCCCAATCCCATATCACCAAGGGTACAATGCTTTATCAACACCATCGGACAACTGCCTAAGATGGTGCCTGGAAGTCCTGTATGCTTATTTCAAAGTGGATGATGTTTTCTAATGCACTGATTAAGTGCTCAGGCTTTGGGCTAGACCTGGACTCAAATCCCAAGGCCTCCGTTAACACAGCCTTGTACACCTTACTTAGCGTCTCAGAAACTGACCTTCCTGTAAAATACATTGTGGGTAGAGGATTTGAAGGAGAAAATGAAATAAAGTGTTTAGCACAAAGCTGGACACATGGTTGCTGTTCATAAATAGCAGCTATTATTACATTATTAGTCTACTATTGCTATTGTTGAACCTCAATATTATTTATTACACAAAATTGTATTAAAGCTAAATGCAAAATTTGGCAGTGATACTGCTAGTATCTCTCCTCTAGATAATCTTACTGCAAACTAACTGGTTATCTGTGGTAACAAAAATGGGGTACTTGAAAATAATACTAGCTATCCATGATATCATTGTACTAGTATAGATTAATTAAATTAAAAAAAAATCTTTGTGCTTTTTGGCGGCAATTGCATCAGCTCAGTTTGGATGCAATGGTGATGCCATGGCCATCAGAAGTAAGGAGCCAGCTCAAAGGAACAGAGTCGCCGGAATCACGGAGTGTAGAGCTCAGGCTTGCTCCTTCCCAGCTGTGTGTCCGTGGGGAACCCAACCCCTCAAGAACTGTCTCCTCATTTATAAAATGGGGAGAGTCAGGTCACCTTCCCTAGGTCATTGAGGAGTTAGTGAAATGACACATGGAACCTCACAAACGTTCTTAAAATACTGATAGCTTCCGTTCATAAGAACCTCGTAAACAAATTACTTGTTTTATATAGTCATTTTATAAAGTTACTTATTTTATATCGTTATTTGATAGATAAACTCTTTAAAAAATAAGCAGTTCGTGATGGAAAAAATGATGAAAGGGATGCTTGGGGCGAAAGGGTGAGAAGTAATGCATCATAATCATTAAACTCCTTTTCGTGCGCCATACAAATAACAGGATATTAATTGTGGGGTTCCAGATCAAGACAGACCTGGGTTCGATTCCTGGTTGTACTGTTTGTTAGTTGTGCAGTTTCGGACAGCTGCTTAATCTCTCTGGGCCTCAGCTTCCTGGTCTGTAAACGGGACGACGAATGTCATCTCCCTCGTAGCATTTTGATGAAGACCGTGTGCATGAGAAGCACTTACCACAGTACCCGAGAAGCAGCGGACACTTACTAAAGGCTGCCTTTAACTAAAAGGAGAAAGACAGCTTAGTCGAAGTTCTCCATGTCAGCACCTTAGGGAATGGCAGAGTAGCAGTTACAAGAACAACGTCTGAAAGTGCGACACTGGACAAGAGAAGCCAAAGGTACAGAGTTAAAATTGTCAGTGCCCCCCATGTCAGAGAACCGCAGCAGAGGAAGGAGAATTGAGGCTGGGTGCAGTGGGCCTGAAATGTCACTGCAACCAGGGGGATCACGTACCCCAGTCTGCCCAGGGGTTACAGCTCTCTTTCGATACATAACAAACCACCCCAAATTTAATGGCTTTAAACAGCATCATTTTGTTCATGTACCTGTAATTTTAGAAGGGCTCTATAAAAAGACCGAAAGAAAGGAAAGAAGGGAAGATGTAGGGAGGGAGAAAGGAAGGAAGGGAAGGGAGGAAAAGGAAGGAAGGAAGGGAGGGAGGAAGGAAGGAAAGAGGGAAGAGACAAAATGAATGAAAGATAGAGGAAGGGAGAGAGGGGGTGAATAGATAGATAGATAGATAGATAGATAGATATTATTGAAAGTTACATGAGGTAAGAGTTTGTATGAACTTGTGAAAGAGAATGTAGGGAATACCCCACCCTTATGGGCCCAAGAAAGAGGATTCCTTTAGGAGCTGGAGGTTGCACCATGACCTCTGACATCCCTTCCAGCTCTCAGATTCAGTGACCCTCTCCAAGGAACAGACAAGGTGGCGATTAACATTCCCCTTTTCCCAGGGTGGGTGGTGCACGCTTTCATCTTCCGGTGTTTATAAATAAATGCCTTTGAAAATGGAATGTGCCACATACATGCTGAGGGCTATTATTAATATGGTGTCCAAACACCTTGCTCCACATGATAGTTAAGGAACAAAGCATTAAGGGTGCGAGCATCAGAGAACTGATGTGTGTGTGCGCACACCCCAATCAAGGAACGTTCCTTATTCCCAACTGCCTTGAGAGAGGCAGGATACTTCACAGTGGCCGGAGATGGAACAGAATCAGGGAAATGGATGCCTGAATAGAGAATCGAGTGGCAAGGTTGGAGCACATACTTTCCATGGATCTCCCACTGACAAGACATGTGCTAAGCACCATGGAAAACATAAACACTGAATGCATACAAGTCCCTGAGCTGGAGTAGAGGTGACAAAGACATTGAGCCAGTTTTTAAGAAGTCTACTTTCAGAAGACAGACTTAAAAACCAAGCCTCCAATGCGGATAACCCACCGAGACTGAGCGAGGAAAGGCCATCCCACCTGTAGACAACCAGGGCTGGGTCAGCTAGAATTTCTACTGCACTTGCAGAAGCCGTGGTCCTAAGACATTTTTTTTTTTTAAATCATGAATGTTTTAAGAATCCAATGAAAGTTATGAACCCTCTTCTCAGAAAAATCCACATATAAATAAAACCTTGCACGAAGTGTCTGTCAGAGTTCACAAATTCCCTGAAGTTCTGTCCTGGGCCCTTTTCTGTAGCTCTTGGGTAGCTGTGACCTCTGAGCTGTGAAATTCGCAAACTATGAGCAGATTCAAAGCAGACACGGGACCTTCTCCAGCTCTGGATCCTGGGCATCGCGCCCAGTGCCCGGCACAGCATGCACCCAAAATAAATGCTTGTTTAATAAATAAACATGGAATGAAAGCATTTTAAAGAGCGATGGAGCCTCCTTTAGCTGTGCCTCTAAAGGTCTTTTTTCATTTGTTTGTTTTTTGGTTGTTGTTTAATACTTCTCAGGTGTTTGACCACCAGGGGCTAGTGAGCCAAGAACACATGAATGAGTGACTAAATCACCCACAATTATTTCAAGAACAAGGAAAGGTCAAGATATTTGCTCCTTCTTGCCCCCAACACAGGGTGAAAACTCTGTCTTGAAGTTCATTAAGGGACTGTGTGTAAATTGCAAAGTCCACACCTGAAATGGCAAAATTGAGGAGCTGTCCAGAAATCCCAAAAGAAGAGCGAAGCAGCCTGGAATTCAAACCTCTGGTCTATGAGCAGAACCATCCTTGGCTCGCTTCTCAAACTTCCAAATGTCCCTCCATCGGGGAAGAAATGGGAGTAGGTCACACTGAAACTCACCCTGGTTGGAAACATTGATGCTATAAACCCCTCCACACCCACTGGCAGCCATTTACTGGAAGAAATGGATCCTATCACTCAATCAGGGTCCTCATCACACTAATAAAAGAGAAACATGCAAATTGACCAGCACTTCGAGACACCCACCAGCCAATCAGGAGTTAGTATGCAAATTAACCCAACAAAGATGGCGGAGGCCCCACCCCCCAGCTACTCTGGGCCTCTGGGCAGCACACAAGCAGGTGCGGAGCGGCCAGGTGGGGTGGGACACCTGCTATGAAGGGGAGGGCGGGGGGTGGAGGGAGCTACAGGAATGGTGCTCCAGCTAGAGCTAAGACAGAAAGCAGCGGCCAGAATGAAGACCTGGGTCCCGGGTACCGGAGGAAAACCAGTGCCGGCAGTCAGGGGAAGGAAGGTCTTTTGCATGAATCTTCATGCAACGGGCCTCTAGTTTATAAAATAAGTCAGGAGGGAAGGAGAGGGGCAAAGGCTGGAGAGGGTGACAGAGAGAGGGTGGCAGGGCATGAGGGACAGAAAGTCAAGCATTCCGGTTTCTTCTCTTTCTAAAGCAGTCATTCCCTAGCTAGAAGAGGTAAATAAAACAACAGCATATGGGTCTGACACTATGCAAATGAGCAGCCAGAGGGAAGAAACCTTAATAGCTAATTAGAGCAGGGACCCAGACACAGCCCCGGGGTACACCTTCTCTGGGTGCCCCGCCCCTGCCCTGCGGGCCTTTGCATGTTGCTCCAGGGCTTCGTGCCTTGAGGGTTTCCAACTTCCGGCCACCTTGAGGGGCTTTTTGGTTGAGTGCCACAGAAGATAAAATTAGAAACCAGGCTTCCTTTTCCCCTTCTCACTCTGTTAGTTATTCATAATTCAGCATCAACTGAGAAACTCATCCTTCCAACTTTCAACGACAGACACTAGGTAAGCCAAGTGTCAGCAGCTGCCTTTACTCTGCCCCTGGCTCCTTCCCCACCTGCCACCCCCACAGGGAAGGAAGCCAGGCCCCCTGCCCTGCATCCTCACCATTTCATCTGTTTCCTCTTCCTCCTAAATGCATGACATGACCCTGGCAAATGGCTTAACTTCTTTGACCCTCATCTCTGAAATGGGAATTTAAAATCTGTCCACCTGTAGAGCTATTTTAAGATGCCAATGCAACAAGGTGGATGGTGTGGGGCAGCAAGCTGGGTCCTACTTATCAGCAAAGATTGTTGAATCCAAGAGCCCAGTTACTCAGGGTTATAACCCCAAACTCAGCCTCAACTATGACCTCCAAGGGCAAGGACCTGTTGTGCTGGTCACTCACTATGGGGTCTGCACCTGTGCAGGTGGTACCCATGCAGAGACCAGGGAAAGGAAGAAAAGAGTCTGTGATCCTCTCCTTTCCCCAGGGCTCCCTTATGTCATTTATGTTTATCAAGAGGAGAAAATAAGAGCAGAAATTTCATGTTGTTTTTTCATAAGGGTCAAGGCTTGGTTCATTTGAATATAATTTACATCCGCTTTAAAGAGGCTGTAAGTTACCTGGAGATGAATGAAGCACGGTGACTCAGGCAACCGGCAAAGTCTACTCAAAGCCTGCCTTGCCCTAGCCAGTTTGGCCCAGTGGATAGAGCGTCGACCTGCGGACTGAAGGGTCCCAGGTTCAATTCTGGCCAAGGGCATATGCCTGGGTTGCAGGCTCAATCCCCAGTAGGGGGCGTGCAGGAGGCAGCCAATCAATGATTCTCTCTCATCATTGATGTTTTTATCTCTCTCTCCCTCTTCCTTCCTCTCTGAAATCAATAAAGAAATACATTTAAAAAAAAAAAAAAAAAAGCCTGCCTGTGACAGGCGAGGTCTGCAGGAAGCCCTGGGCAGCTCTGCTCCCATGGGGAGATGCTTCTAGGCGGTGTGTGGGGAAATATCATCTCTCTGTTGTCAAGATCCTCTCCTTTCCCCAAGGGAAATGTTATCTTTTCGGTTGTGCTGTGTGACCTTGAAGAAGGCATGTGCCCTCTCTGAGCCATAGTTCTACACACGGAGGTCTTTCGGCTCCTGATTGCCTCGGCTCCAAGTCTCCTACTCTGTGGCTTTTCTGGCGGCCACAAGGCCCCATGCTCTCTGCTGTGAGCAAGGCTTTCGGAGTTGCCCAATGCCCAGGGCTACCACTTGAGCTTGGTCCTCAAGGCTTTTCACGACCTGGCCTTCACCTCTTACCTCTCTAGGCCCCACCAGCGCAACCACCTACCTCACCGCAGTCACAGATGCACCATTCCTGAGACCTATTATGGACTTTGACCCTCCGTGACTCTGTTCCGTCAGCTTCCCTGTGAAGGCTAGCTCGTGCCCTTGCTTCTGTCTATCTGGTGAAATCAAATTCACAGTTCAAAGCCCAACTTTCAAATGCGCCCCAGAAAAACTTTCCCCATCCCTCTCTTGCCAACCCCTGGGCTCCATGGCACTTGGTGCATAGCACCAAGCAAGACCAAAACGTTTCTGGCCATACTCAAGGTTACCCTTGGGATTAGCAGTCATGATGCAGCAACTCGGGTCTCCTGGCTCCCTTTCTATAGATGCTTCTAAGCACGTACACACACATACACATGCACACACACACACACAATTATTCTGGGAATTGTAGTAGACTCGGATGTATACCCACGAAACTTATTCCATGTTTAATAAAGCTAATCCACCCAGCCGTCCTAATAAAATTGTAGAAATGCAATTGACTGGGCCCCGTGACTCACGCACAGCTGGCTCTGTCTTCTCAGATAAGGCAAAGAGAGCGGGGGACAGAGTTTATCCAGATAATAAACAAGAACAGAAAGGAACTAAGGGCTCTAATTCCATCAAGGGCCTGGACAGTGACAGAAATCCACAAAGCAGGCTTCTGTGGTCACAGAAATGACCGACTCAGTGACACCATTAGTCCCTGCAGTACTTGGCTTGGAGTCTGACCGTGACGAGACTCGCCAGATAAGGCCATTGACTGCAGTTAATAGATTGGGGTTGGGCAGCAAAGCTGTCCTCAAATGAAGGATTCACTCAATGTTAATGGAAGCAAATGCATTGAGTTTAGTGGCACCTCGAGTCCACACCTCCAAATAGAATTGCATCTCCTCCAATTAGAAAACACTCCTATATTCAAACATGGAAACACTTCAAGATGCATATAAGTCACAGGAAGAGAGGTTTTGCTATTACGTCCAAGTAACCATCAATTCTCATCAGGAATGACATGCCAAGGGCATCTGTAGGAGCAACGTAGTAGCTCTGCCTTAGAAAAATAACACCCAGTCTTTTGCATCACATTTACAACAATTATCTTGGTAGATCCTCCAAAAATCTATAAATGTAGGCAAGTATGCAGCATAATTGTCCCCATTTCACACATAAAAAAAATGAGGCTCAGAGATCTTGAATGAATTCCCCAAAGGAGAGACTCGAGGCTAGAAAAGGTCCCTAGTCCAATGCTTCCCCCACCTCCCCCCAAAACAGCCCCTCTCCCAGGGGGTTCATGCAACTTCAAATAGAGAAAAAGAAGATCAGAAACAGTCAGCTCCTATGAAAGGAAATGGAAAGTTCTACATTCCAAGAAGAAAAAAAAACACCCAAAATGGTGGGGTTTTTTGAAGTTATCAGGCAATAATAATTATTCAAAGTTATCCCTATTAATAATAAAACTTGAGTAGGTTTTCCTATCTATACTTCTGGTCTTCACTCTCCATGGAATGTGTTTTATTAGGGAGAGAATATGACTTATTTAGAAGTACAATGGGACTTGGCTTCAGACAGACTTGGGTTCAAGTACCAGCTCTGCTGTTTGCTGCTTGTGTGATGGGCGTGGGAGGGGAGGGGAGGGGGAGAGGGTAAGTGACTTCATCCCTTTGAATCTGAATGTCCTTATTATGAAAAAAGGGAATATAATTCATATAGGGAAAGGAGGAAACTGAACAGCACGTGAAAAGTGCTTAACAGTGTACCTGGCGTAGCAGGTGCTCAAAAAACGTTTGAATCTAAAGAAACAAACTCCTCAACGGCGTCTCATCTGCTAACCCTGAGCAGGTCACCCACACGCTCTTTCAAAGAGTGGCTTCATTCGCTGCGGCCTCACTAGGGCTGTTCTTTGCTCCACATCTCACCCTTTGTCAAGCAGACAGGTGTTCACGATTAGGGAATTAAATCATTGCCTTCAGGTCTCTGCCACTGAACCAGGAACTAAATCAGCCTTTTCGTCCAACAGCAATAGGTTAACTACTCGTTTTCTTTATTCATGGAACTGTGACGTATTCATTCAAAGGCAATATGTCCAAAACGTCTGAAATAGATGCCAACACTGTAAAAGCACTGGATGGCAGTTAATGTTTTTGAGCACCTGCTCATTCCACCCACAACTGAGCTTTGCCTACAACTCTACAAGCAGGCTCCAGAAAGATCATATTCTCCCCATGTTACGAGCCTCAGTGTTGGCCAAGGTCCCACAGCTCCTTCAGTAGCTGAGCCTGAGTCCCACCTCTAACGTTTTCCCCCTTTCCTTTAGGACAAGGGCTCACTGCCACAGGCCTCCGAAGTCACCATCATGTCAACATCCGACAGAAAGTCCTCGAGAGTGAGCAGGGGTGGCCCAGAGTCAGAGACCCCTCCCCACTGACTCATGACCAGGGGGATTCTGCCACAGGCCTCCGCACCCCCTGTCTCTTCACTCGTGAAATGGGAGGGCTCCCTGCTTGGTTTAGATTTAAGTCAGTATCAAATTACCAGGCACCCTGATTCATTTCAGAATTTTGCCTCGGTTGCAGGTTTCTCAGAAAGTCAGAGCCCTTCTTCAAGTTGACTTTTCATTATGGGACTGAGAAAAACCTCTTTTCACCTTCACCAGCTCTTTGTGGAGTGAACATGAGGTGCCAGCCCCTCTGTTAGCTTCTGAGGATAGAAAGACCCACCACACAGACTCCACCGCACCCTCACAGGGCTGACAGTCTACTGGGGAAGAAGGGACACAACCACTGACCCTTCAGAGTTACAGTATAACCCAAGTTCTGATGACTTCTCCATAGGAGACGTCTAGAAGGCATTGAGAGGATTTCCAGGGGACGTACCCTGCCCTGGGGTCAACGAGGGCTTCCCTGAGAAATCGATGTTTGAGGGAAAAGCAGAAGAATGAGTACAAGTTGGCCAATTGAACGAGGGACAATGATACTCCAGGCGAAGGCAACTGTACTTGCAAACTCATGGGAACCTGACTTATTTGAGGAACTGAAAGAAGACCCGGGTGGCTAAAGCACAGAGCCCCAAATGGAAGGGATATGGGAACTGGGCCTTCAGAACATCCCTCCGCCTCACCATCCCTGAAACTCCCAGCAGGGAGACAACTTGGAGAGCGCTGGATGTCATTCTAAGGGCTTGGAGGTATATCCTTAACATAAGAGGAAATGCTGGGGATTTTTGATAAAGGGAATAATATAAAGTAGTCAATATTTTAGGAAGAAAGATCTAAGGGGAGACCCTAAAGTACATTAAGGGGAGGACTGGCAGGACATAGGACAGATAGCAGGGAAGGGAGAGAACCCCAGAGTGGCATCTGCTCCATGTCCGGGTCTCAGGATTTGGATCCCAGTTCTACCAGATATATCCCGGGTAACCTTGAGCACACCACCTCTAAGAGTCTTGTTTTATTTATGAACAAAATGGAAATAATAAATCATCCTGGGCCATCTCACCAGGTCTATGTGAGGATAGTGCAAAATATAAATTCCAGTGAGATTAGTAAGGCTAGTAGCTATAATCCAAATAAACCCAAAGTGGGCCGGTCTCACCATGCCCTCAGTGTGACATCGAGCCCCTTCGTGGAGTCAGATGAGTCCCACAACTCCCCAGAATCCCCCTGTGCAACGTGAGGCTAAGATTATCCCTGTGTGCCTGTCGCCGGAAAGGTGACTTCCTCATCTGAAGGGCTGTCATGCAGAAGGACAGGATTAACTCCGAGGGGCTGGATGGCAGTTACCAGGAGACAAATACTGGCTCCACAGAAGGAAAGACTTGCAAACTGTCAGAGCTGTCCAAGGCTGCCTGGGGCGGGGAGTGGAGGTGGGCTGTGAACGGCCTGAGACTGGAGATAATGAGGCTGCCTCAGAAAGCCTCACACTGGTCAGCTCCTCAGTTGCCTTCCGATTCTAAAACCCCATTGCCCACCGCCCTGCAGGCAGCACTACCGCTGTGGTGCTGCTCAGATTGCAAGCGTCAGTTTACGACATGAAATGGTCGGTGTGGAGGTCTTTTCCCTCCACGGGGATCACCCAAGAGGCAGGGACTGGGTCTCCTTCAACGTGGGGCTTTGGTGCCTACCACCGCTCCTGGAACACAGCCAACCCTCCGTAATTATCGGTGGAATGAATGGAGGGGTGAATGAACTATTCTGACTTTACTGACATGACACGGAAGCCCATAGGGGACACATGATAATGTCTTGACGTTTAGGCTAGGATGAGTTCTTTCCTGTGAGGATGTTGGTCTGGATCAGCACTTCCCAACGTGAACTCTTTCATTTCTAGGAGTCAGAATTTCAATAGTAATGGGGGGGTGGGGGGAGGGAAGAAAAGCTGTTATATGTCACACATTTGTCCATGTCACAGAGGGGCCAGGTTAAAAAAAAAACATTCAGTTTCTCTACATTAGCTGGGAATTTACCAATTTGGTGTGGTCACTATTTATGTCATAGAAAACCGACCCCTGGAACATTAGTATATGCATACTATCTCATTTAATCCTTTCCAGGAAACCTGTGTGTTAGGTCATGTGGACTCTAACTTACAGACAAGAAGACTGGGGCTCAGGGAGGTTTTTGACCTGCTCAGTGATGGACCTTTACAGTGTCCCAGGCAGAATTTCAACCCAGTCCTGCCTGGCCTCTCAGCCCACGCCCCCTCCCCCCATCCCATGCAGCACTTGGCTTCATTTCAGAGAAAGCGGCTCCTCTGATACGTGTCTCTATCCCAGAGAAGCTTGACATGGGGCTCTACCCTGAAATTAGCAACCCCCTGCCCTTGATGACAATGCACAGAGGGTCCTCTGACACTCAACAATAACCTGGGTTTGCCCAGCCTGTGTGGCTCAGTGGTTGAGCATCAATCTCGGAACCAGGAGGTCATGGTTCAATTCCTGGTCAGGGCACATGCCCGGGTTGTGGGCTCGATCCCCAGTAGGGGGCATGCAGGAGGCAGCTGCTCAATGATTCTCTCTCATCATTGATATTTCTCTCCCTTTCCCTCTCCCTTCCTCTCTGAAATCAATAAAAAAATATATTTAAAAAATAACCTGGGTTAATGAGAAGGTAAGTATACCCAACCTCAAAGGCTTCCAGCCTCTGAAAGCCCCCAGGCTCCCTCTTCAGCAGAATCCCCTTCTTAGCCTCAGATGACATTACACTGGAGAACACTGGGAAGCTCCCAGGATCGCTATTCTAGACCTTATATTTTCTAGTGTTGACAACTTAATACACGTCCACACTTGCTTTTATGGGGACAGATAAGACTCTGATGGTAATCTGAGCACCAGGGAAGGAAATGGCACATTCCTCCGTGTAACTACTTGACTAAGCTTTCCGCAGGCCACGCATCATTGTGCAGAGCCCCCCGAAAAGCTGCAGGTCCACAGATCTGCTGGTGAGATACTCTGGGAGTGAATTATGAGAGGGCTTGTATGAAAACCAAGACCAGGGCTGGGCATTCTCCGGGCAGAGCAGAGACTGGTTTACATGACCATCAGCTGCTGAGGAAGTCCAGGGTAGACCTGGTCTCCGCTGGCCCGGAGTTCTCTCCTTCAGTTAGGTCATCCCCGGGAAAGAAGAAATGAATGCAGCTCTGTAGCTGATGTTCATGTCTTTTTACAAAGTGAAAAATCAGGAACAACCTTGAGGCTAAGAAGGAATTACCTAGCTGGATCCATCAATGCACTGGGCAAATAATAAAAGGTATTAACAATAATATTCATTGATTGCTGACAATGTGCCAGGAAGGAGGTCAGGTTCTGTCCATGCAAATATGTCTCTTAAATATTGATGTCTCTTAAATATTGATCTCCCCGTGTAGGCTGTGTAGAACCTGAGGTAGGGAGAGACTGAGCAACTTGGCCAGGGTGGCTACAGGAAGCAAGGGATGGAGCTGGAAACTGGGAAGCCACTGGAAATGACAGTACAAATGAGTGTTTGTGGACTTAAGATATGTTCGTGATATTGAAGGGGAAAATGCAGGTTGTCAACTTATGTGACTCCTTTATTTTTTTTTAATCAAAAGAAATGGAGAACCACCTCACACTCATTAGGATGGTTACTATTTAAACACACACACACACAGAAAATAAAAGTGCTGATGAGGATGCAGAGATTCCATGACTGCTAGTGGGAATGCAAAATGGTACAGCTGCTGTGGACAATAGCACATGGGCTTCCACAGAGATAGAAAAATAGAATTACCACACAAGCCAACAGTTCCACTACTGGGTATATAACCCCCCAAACTGAAAGCAGAACCTTAAAGAGGTATTTGTACACCCATGTTTGCAGCAGCGTTACTCACAATAGCTAAAAGGCACAAACAACACAAGTGCCCATCAACGGATAAGTGTGGTCCACACATACAAGGCAATATTACTCAGCCTTTAACAGGGAAGGGACTTCTGTACATGCTACAGCAAGGATTCGTCCAAGGACATGTTTCTAAACGAATAAACCAGTCAAAAAAGGACAAATGTTGTATGATTCCACTTCTATGAGGTCCCTAGAGTAGTCAAATTCACAGAAACAGAAAGTAGAATGGTGGTTGCCAGGATCTGGGGTCGGGAGGGGGTTGGTATAGGGAATTATTGTATAGTGAGTCCACAGTTTCAGTTATGCAAGACCAAAAGAATTCTAGAGGATGGTTACACAACAGTGTGAGTATACTTAACACTAAATTGAACTTCACAGTTAAAAGTGGTTAAGATGGGGTGGAAAAAGAAAAGATCAAAATTTTCTATGTGAGCCCTATCTCTTAAGTGGGTTATTATATTCAAGAATTTATTGTGTTTCTGTTGATCAAACTCTACTTTTCTTTCTTTTCCTTTCTTTCTTTCTCTTTCTTTTTTTTTGACAAGCTCTACTAAAATATATATATCAGAGAGAAAGAGAGAGGGAGACTTAGAAACATCAATGAGAAAAGAAAATTGTTGATCGGCTGCCTCCTGCACGCCCCATACTGGGGATAAAGCCCACAACCTGGGCAAGTGCTCTTGAATGGAATCAAATCCGGGACCCTTCAGTCCACAGGCCAATGCTCTATCCTGAGCCAAACCAGCGAGGGCATAAGCTCTACTTTTTGAGTCACTATGCAGGGGCCACAGAGAAAGTCTAGCTGCCTTACACTAGCCATTATAAGACCTGTTAGAAGTAGCCAGACAGAGCCATGTTCAAATCCTGGGCCCACCACTTTCAGCTCTGTGATGGTAGGCAATTATTTAAACTCCCTGTGCCTCAGTTTCCTCTTCCATGAGGATCATAATTCCTGTTTCACCTGTGTATAGGAATGCACAAATAATGCTTAGCAGTAGGGTTGAATACATTTTCATTTTCTCCTCCATCTGTACACAAGTTGTCCAAGGATTTTGAAACACACACACTAGCTGTGCCTTTTGTCAAAGCCAACTCCTAAAGTCAAGGAACAAAGATGGATGAGCGAAGAGTACTCTTCGGATTAGGAGAAGGAGTGCACCACGCTGAGTTAGTGTAGAGCAGGGGTTGGCAAGCAGCAGCCCCTGAGCCAAATCTATCTTACCCTCTGATCTTGTAAATAAAGTTTTATTGCAATACAGCCACGTTCATTTATTTACATATTTCTATGGCTACTTTCTCTATAATGGCAAAGTGTCTTAGGACAGAGATTGTATGCTCCACAAAGCCAACAATATCTACTTCTTTACAAAAATTCTGCCAGCCCCTGGTTTAGGGTATATGCGGTATTTTATCAGAAGATGATTGACATGTGTCATTTTCTTCTGGAGATCTCCAAAATAAAGTGGCATAGATATAAGGGCAAGGAGAGCTGAGAGGAGGACCTTCGGTTCCAAAGAAGTCTGGGGGTCACCTTCTACCAAATTCCTTCCACCCTTCTTTTATTGTTTTATTTTGTTTTGTTTTGAGAGAGATAAAGGAAAGGAAGGACGGAGGAACAAGGGAGGGAGGGATAGAGGGAGGGAGGGAGAGAGATTTGTTGTTCTACTTATTTATGCATTCATTGGTTGTTTCCTGGTTGTGCCCTGACTGGGGATCGAACCTGCAACCTTGACGTATGGGGATGAAGCTCTAACCAATGTAGCTACCCAGCCAGGACTTTCCACCCTTCCCCTTCTTTACGCTGGTGACTGGCGCTCAAGGTTGTCAAAACCAGCGTGTGGTTGTCAAGTGGAAGGCAGTGGGGAAACTTCATTGGTTTTCCACTGATAGAGCAATTGGTTAGATTTTTAAAGAAGAAAAAAGGTCAATGATTCTATGAGGCCAATAAAGAGTCACGGCGTAGCCGAGTGGTTAACCCTGTGATACTGAAATGACTCACCAGAGTCTGTGACAGAACGATTACTGATTTCATTGATTGCAGTCCCCATTCGCTCACTGTATTCATTCTACAAATACGGCCCAGAACTAACGTCCTGACACAGAGCAAGGTTATCTGCACAGGCTTTTCATTTGCCCGCAGATTTTATTTTTTTTCTTTAATGTAAAGAGCTTTTGGTCCCCTCAGCAGTTGAAGAAACTGTCAAAGTTTCTGCTTTACTCCCCAGGCTATAGACTCAACCTCTGAGTTACTGATTTGGGCAATGGCGAGAATAATGTGCTAAAAGACAATCAAGAACACAGTGCTTAACTCAATCTGGGTGTTTCCAAGTTGGGGAAGGAAACAGAGGGCTCCACGGGTATTTCAAGCAAAAAGGGACTTAATACAGGGAATCAAAGGTTTAAACAATTGTGGGATGGGTTCGAGTCGTGGTGGTAGGGAAATCTTCAAGGACGGGCATCCAGGAAGCTGCTGTTCCTGGAATCCAGAAAGGATGCTGAACTAGGTAACTCTCCAGAGGGCGAATGAAAAGAAGCCACTGGCAACATCTGCATCTCAGCACTCCAACTCCCTGACAGCTGGTGCTGAGAATAAGAATGCCTGCTTCTCCTCAGCCTTCAAAACACCATGCCAGCGTCTCTCCTTGGCAGAATCCGACCCTGAACCCTGCTGGCAAAAGTCTAGGGAATGTGGCTCCAGGCTAGCTTCTCCCATAGAAGGAATAAGGGAATAGTGTTGAATTGGAAGATATGAGATTTCCTAAAGAATGTGATGCCAGACTGGGTTTTGAAAGATCAAGATTGGCCAAGCTTTGGTCAATGATTCATCCAAAGTTTCCCTTTCTGGGCTATAAGGGCCGGTGTTAGGGAAGTACCACCTTCCCAAGAAGTGCTTATCTTATGCAACCAAATGAGGAGGTAACTATAAATAGGCTGACTTTCTCATCATTGTCTTCAAAATGGATAACTGCAGCAACTTTTCTCTTCTGAGAAAGAAAGTTAGGAGTTATTGTTACTAAATCAAATAGCAATAGCTCTCCTCATTGGAGATATAAGGATTTCTCTCTGAATGCATTTCATAGGATATTAGGGATTGTTGTGCCAACGGGAAGAGAATCTGCCAATTACAGTGGTTACCTGGGTAATGCACAGAGTGAGATCCTAACATCTCCACCTTGAATATCATCCTCTGTCTGTTTGGTAGCCCCTTCCTCTCATTTTCAGAGACACGTGAGGAATTCTTCAGATAATAAGCCCATTGGTAGTACATTTTCCCCTTAAAGTTTAGATCGATAGAAACCTAACAGTGCTGGGCAGGTAAAGGCGCAGCATCAATTAAGCACCTGCTGTTTCTGTTGCTAGGTTAGATGCTTTGTGCAGCTAGTGTGTTGAACCTCTAAGGGACCTGTGAGAAAAGCCCATCACCCACAGCTTCCAGATGAGAAAGCAGAGGCCAAAAGAGGTCAAGTAATATTTCTGGGATCACACACACACACTGTCGCCCCTTCCCCCCACTCCACTATTACAAGTGAACCCTAAATTCCATGGGGCAGTTCTGGGTCACATGGAGGTCATTACATCCTCCCAGCTTTGTAAAACCATGGAGAAACTTGAGCCCATCCCTCGTGACTTCCTTTCCTTCCCCTTTTATACCAGGAAAATGCAGGACAGCCAGACCTCACAATAACTAGGGTAGAGTTCTACTTCCATCCCAGCCTACCTCTGTGTCATTTTCCCACAGAAGTGAAAAAATAAATAAATAGATGGCTCCTTAAAGACTAAAATCCATGTAGACTTTCAAAATTGCAGATAAAATTCATCTTAGGGTATTTTATTTCTTCTGTTGCTATCTTTTTTACCTTTCACTGTTTAATGATCAAATAAATGCTTATTTGTGTTAGAAAAATATAAAATACAGGTATGCCTAAAGAAAAATAAAATCTATAAACACCATACAAAGACAAAATCCTTAGGTCCTTTGTAAGACAATGAGTTTAGCACTTTAGTTTTCTTCTCTACACCCCATCTCAGTCTTTTATAATTGTTTGAGGTTTGGGGGTCTAGATCATTGTTGTGACACCATTTTATGTATCATAAAAACTATGTTTCCTGAATGAATTTCAGGCTTTCATTCAGTTTTGTAGCCATCGTTGTGACATTTTAGCTCATCTCTTCTTAAATTGTATCACTGCTCAACCAAAGAACTTGTATGCATGCATATAAGCCTAACCAATGGACCCAGACAACAGTGGGGTGAGGGCATGAGTGGGGGCGGGGGTATAGGAGGAAATGGGAGGGATAAGGACACATATGTAATACCTTAATCAATACAGAATTTTAAAAAAATGGTATCACTGCTCATTGCTAGGCCTTCTCTCTGGTCACCATCTAGATCTGAGCTCTCACCACTCAGTTTGTAGATGTCTTAAAGAACTCTTCCCAGGAGGGCTTGTAGATTATTTATTTTGTCTCCTTTGCATCACCACATGTGAATGCTCATTGGACCCTATAGGCAACATCCCTGGGTCATATCCTTTTCTTCTTTAAGCTCTATAAATGCTACTAAATTATCTTGTGTGATGGCATTTAGTGTGATGGAAGATGAAGCCTGGGTTCATGCTGATAATCGGAAACAACCCATTGTGTCATGTCCAGAGGCTTGTTCTGCTTACACATGGTAGTAGAATGTGCAAAAAGGGTTCGCCTTGAATGGGCCACGCTCTGATGAGTAATGCCTTCCTTGAGGGCAGACTATGAGCATTGCCATGTATCTGGTCTTCTATGGAGAGGGGCAAATCTGCTTTTTTGCTCCCCAACATTTTCCCATTGAAGTCTCCCCCAGCTCTGTCAACAAGGCACAGTTACCCACACACTCCAGTTAAGGAAACTGGGGTTCTGAGCTTCAGTGCAGAACCAAGATGAGAACCAGGCTGCTCCCAGCCATGTCCATGCTGCTTCCGCCACATCCCACAAGAGAAATGTGAGCATGCGAGCGAGCCAAAGTGAGGCCAGGTTAGCTCTCTCCAGCCGGCCGCTCAGCCAGGTGCAGGAAACACAGTCATCAAAAACCTGGGAGTTTTCGGAGCTTCAAGCAGGAGCCTCTGTGGCGTGTCTGTTACGGCAGGTCCTTCCAGTAAGTATACTTTATGTAAGTATACTTC
The DNA here is from genome assembly GCF_027574615.1 of Eptesicus fuscus. Classification (NCBI taxonomy): domain Eukaryota; kingdom Metazoa; phylum Chordata; class Mammalia; order Chiroptera; family Vespertilionidae; genus Eptesicus; species Eptesicus fuscus. Next base: position 6,253,721 of record NC_072491.1, read on the forward strand.
TCTCCTGTTTCCTACTCAAGTGGTAAATAAAATCTGCTCACTTACCTGATGGCAAGACACCATCAAGGTTTTCTCAGGTTTCACTGGGCCTCAGGTTTCCCATCGGTAAAATGGGAGTATGTAGTAGAATTGATTTTTCAGGGTGTTGAGAAATTACAGTTAATATACTGTATCTCTGGTATACACTGGATGTTCCCTTGGGAGGTGATATTCTTATATATTAATTAAAGAGGTCTCCCAGTATTTCCTGATATTTCTTGTCTTTCCCTGACCTTCTCCCATTCTGGTGGTTAGACGTAGAGCATCAGGTGATTCAGGGAAGAGAAATATTAACAGAAGAAGAGAAAAGGTTTTTTTTTAATCTCCCAAAATGTAAATATTGGTCCCAGACATAGAAACTACATAATAGGTTCAAAACAGATTGTTTCCTGTCTCCTGAAATCAAGTAAATATTTCATGGGAGGGGAAAAGGAGGGAAGGGGACTCATTAAAAGGGGGCCTCATGCCTTGTCACCTAAGTTTCAGGTGAAAAATGGCAGGTTGGGACTGACAGAACCCCCCTATGAGTGCTCCTAAAAGAGGGGACCTGTGATTTCTTTTCCAAATTGGACCTGAAAAGGTGGCAAGGTCCCAGACACTCAGCATAGTGTGGGAGCAAAAGAAATCTTTACCGGGCAGCCAAGAGCCCATGGGAAGTCCTGAGGAAGATGTGGGCATGACACATTTGGGGCTCAGCAAGGAAGCCAGTGTGGCTGCAGCTGGGTGAGCCAAGGGATAGGAGAGGTACCCAGGGCTGTCACACAGAGGGACCAGGAAGCACTGGCTGACCTTGGCCTTGAGTAAGTGAGATGGGAATCTTAGGAGAATTTTGAGCAAGGGACTGACACAAAATGACAAATGACGTTAACGGAGTGTCATGGCAGTTGCAAAGAACATAGAATACTGGTGAGGCACAGAGGACTCTGGCAGAAAGGTGAAAGGTCACAGGGGACCAACCTTTTACATTGCTTCGAGCTGAGAAGGTGGAATGAATGGCTGGGGGGTGGGCTCTACAGGATACTTTGTGGGATCTTAGAAGAAAACCCATGCGGGGTCAACTAGCAACTAGAGCTGAGTTCTTGCCCCACACACGCCCTGGATCCTTAGGATCCATAAGAGTGTTCACAAAGATCCATCTGCCCTGATCAATTGAACTAGGAGCAACAAGACAAGTCCACCTCATCAGAGACAAAGCAAAAAAAAAAAAAGAAAAGAAACACTAATGTCTTTCCCACATTAAACCAGAGCTAAGAGGTCTGGGCAGGGCTCTGCATGCTAACATGAGAAAAAAGTGGGGCAATGGCATTTCAACTATGCAAACCTTCTAGAACACAAAAGGGAGAGGACATACAATCTGCAAAAGAGCAATAAAAAACTCAGTATGGAGTCATTTATACAAGACCCAAAAACAAGACGATGAAGCAATAGGCTGGGATCAAAAGGAAGGTTGCCAGGTTAAGGAAACAATTGAGGGGCAGAGCAACATCCTCACGGATTCAAAGAAATAAATGTAAACCAGGGAAGGACAGACTAGGCAGGGCTAAAAATTCCAACAATGATAAAAGGAAAGGGCTTTAGACGTCACAGTAAATGCAAAGGAAAAGATAAACGGAATAAACCAATTAGAGATGATGACATAAGGACTTCAAAGTTGGCTTACAGAAAGAGCACTTCTATTTCCTAAGGAGACGACCCAACCAATGGAAGAGCGTCTCAGAGATGTAATTAATCAGGGCTTGTATATCTTTAGAAAAGTAGTAAATCTGCAAGACATAAAAATTAATATATTAGGAGAGTATAATTTACATGGGGACACCAAGCATATCCTGCTCCACTTTAACTATAGAGAATGACTTCATCCAGGCAAAAAAAAAAAAAAAAAAAGAGAGAGTGAGCTGGGATCACGCTGGCTCCAGATTTCTCCACGCTGATATTTTTTCCAAAAGAAACAGTCATGCCCACAAAGCTCAAATAAAGGAAAATATAACTCAAGAATGTTAAAACTGAAGACATTCCCAAACATGAGAGAATCCAGGTACTATATGAGCCCTTTGGGAAAATTTACTGGGGGACTAATCCAATGACAAGATGAATTTATTACACATACACACACATACACACGCCCTCTCGAGTGAAGAAGTTATGGTTAAAAGAACTGGAGATGAGGGTTAAATTCATTTAAATAAGTGTAAATAACAGCACAGCAAACATTTGGTTGCTGAAAAGAACGCATTATCAGTCATTTTAAGTTTAAATTATAAAAGTAGTAACAATGATCAGGAGGCAAAAGAAAGGAGATGGGAGAAAGTATCAGAGTATGAACCACTTGATGTTTCTAGAAGAAGGCTAATCAGTACAACCTGAAAAATTGAAAGATGTAAGTTAAAAGGAAAAAAAAATAACTCCAAATTATGTGATTTCATTGAATTTTTACTTGATCTCACTTAGATATGTGATAAAATACTACCACTGGCAATGGAGAAGAGGACATAATCTAAATTTCAGCAATTCCATCAGTTTCACTTTAGTTGGTTTTTCTTTGGTTAGGTTCAAGTGAAATTAAGAAAATTTTTGCTTTTGTTAAGTATTTTCTAGCATGCTCTCTTCTTTGTACTTTACAACTATTTTTAAAAACTATTTTATTATGCACATTTATCAATTAATATGAAATAGTTATTATGTTTTAAAATGTATATGCTTACTTAAGTTTACTTAGTGATAAATCACTATTTGACAGTGTCCTGAAATCAGAATTATTGTTCAATAGAAACTGATGTTCTGAGGGCTTGCTATGTGCCAAGTAGTCTGCCAATGGCCTCCTATAAACAATGCCATTTTCTTTAAACCTCAACCTAATGACCATGTCCTCATTTTAAAAAGGAGGAAGAAAGTAACCAGTCTTCGGGGTGAAAAGTATAGCATAGGGAATATAGGCAAAAATCCTATATAATAAAGAGGTAATATGAAAATTGACCCTCACACCCTCACACAAGATGGCCACCCCCATGTTGTCAAAGATGGCCACCCCCATGTGGTCAAAGATGGCTGCCACAAGATGGCTGGCAGGGGAGGGTAGTTGTGGGCAATCAGGCCAGCAGGGGAGGGCAGTTTGGGGTGATTGGGCCGGCAGGGGAGGGCAGTTGGGGGCGACTGGGCCCACAGGGATCAGGCCTAAACTGGCAGTTGGACATCCCCCAAGGGGTCCCAGATTGGAGAGGGAACAGGCTGGGCTGAGGGACACCCCCCCCACACACACAGACACACACACAGTGCACAAATTTCGTGCACTGGGCCTCTAGTATTGTAATAACTGTGTAAGGTGTCAAATGGGTACTACACTTATCAGGATGATCACCTCGTAAGTTATATAAATTTCTAATCACTAGTTTGCACATCTGAAACTAATATAGCATTGTATGTCGATTGTAATTGAAAAATTAAAAAATATTTCTGGGGTCTTCATAAAAAGTTTTATAGTCATGGGGGAGGGGGCGATGAGGAAATTAAAGCTCACATATGTTAAGCAATGACATCACACACTTTCAAGAGGTTGTGAGGGAGCACAAATCCATGTTTTTAATTCCAAGTCTGCTTATTCATTTATCAACTGTGTACTGAGGCCCCACTCTGTCCCTCACATTATGCGTGCTCCACTATTATGGCACAATTCCTAGACTTCCTCCTCATGACTAATTTTAACTAAGAATTTCCTCTTTCAGTGGTTAAAGAAAAGCGTATGGCCATATTTCATACTGATTCAGACTCTAAACCACCCTAAAATGGTACATCTATTCAGCTTTCTTTTTTATCTTCTCTTTGAAGATAAAATAGTTACTTGTTTTACATATAAGCTGCAGATTTATTTTAAAATAAAATATACTGAAATTGGAATCAGGGACTTTGTTTATGATTCTTCCACTGTGTGTTTAAGCTTTGTGTACTTTCAATATGTGGCTATTATTTCACAATTTTTAAAAAAGTATTTTAAAGAAGACTATTAAATGCAAGCATGAGTTACCAGTTTGTTTCACTCCAAAAATTAAATGTTGATCTGTGATAAAGAGTAAAACAGATTAACCATTTTTATGTAAATGTATATGGGATTGTTTATTATTTACCTATTTTTATGTATCAAATTACACTACCTCCCCTAAATTAGCACCTTAAAACAACAAATATTTATTATCCACAGATGCTGGGTCAGGAATCCAGGCACCACTTAGCTGGGTGTCTCTGGGTCACTCTTTCTCACAAAACCAGAATCAGTGTGTTGACTGAGTGGGGAGTGGGAGTGGGCATCACTGTGCTCAACTGGGGAGGAGCTGCTTCCAAACTCACCCAGGTCTCAGGTCTTCGCTGGCTGGTGATCAGAGTCCTCAGTTATATCACCACATGGATTTCTCAATAGGTCTGTTCACAACGTGGCAGTTAGCTTCTGAGAGAGAGAGAGAGAGAGAGAGAGAGAGAGAGAGAAGATGGAAGCCACAATCTTTTTATAACCTAATGCCAGAGTTATATTCAGTCATCTCTGCTTTATTCCATTCATTAGAACTGAGTCACTAAATCCAGCCCTCACACAAAGGGAGGGTATCACACAGCAGATAACTAGCTGGAGGTGGGGTCATTGGGAGTCATGCTGGAGGTGGCTAACTGATTGGAAAACCACATACCAAAATGCCAGCGGTGATGACCTCTAGTAGTGAATTGGAATTGTGGGTGGTTTTATTTTATTTTTATTGCTTCTCTGCTTTTCTAAATTGTCCATGATACAGAGGTAGGAAAGGTTGAAAACAGTCTCAGTGTCTAAATTCTACCCTGACACTCACCATCTGGACAAGATGCAGCCTTACTTAGCCTTGATTTCCCCAGTCCTACTTCTTATGATTACTGTGAAGATCAATGTGGCCTATATGTCAAGCACCTACCCATTAGCACATTTTAAAAATATATATTTTATTGGTTATTGAGAGGAAGGGAGAGGGAGAGAGAGATAGAAACATCAATGATGAGAGAGAATCACTGACTGGTTGCCTCCTGTACACCCCATACTGGGAGCGAGCCCACAACCTAGGCATGTGTCCTGACCAGAAATTGAATCATGACTTCCTGGTTCATAGGTCAATGCTCAAAGACAAAGCCACACTGGCTGGGCTTATTAGCACATTTTTAAGAGCTTATCAAATATGGACATTTATCCTGGATAAATATATAATTTTTAAAATATAAAAAGAAGGTGGCGGAAGTTATAATGATACAAAAAAGTATTATCCCGTTTATGCTCACGTTGCATTTGCATTAGCAAGAGAGGGATATGAACACATACAGCACAGGAAAAGTGAGAGTGAATAATATAAGCAAATGCTCAATTCTGCAGATCAGACCATAGATGAAGGCATTACAATAAAGAGAAAACAGAAGGGGGCAGTTGTGTGGAGGAATGCATTTCAGAGGAGGTGGGGTAGGCGGGGCAGGCAGAAGTCAGGGTTAGAGGATCTGAAATTCTGGTCAGTTCCTCATTTACTGAGTGTCTCCTCCAGCCACTGAGGATACAGTGTTGAATAAGGCAGAATGTCTGTCCTCAGGAAACTCACAGTTAGAACCGTGGTCGGCAAACGGCGGCTCGCGAGCCACATGCGGCTCTTTGGCCCCTTAAGTGTGGCTCTTCCACAAAATACCATGGCCTGGGCGAGTCTATGTTGAAGAAGTGGCATTAGAAGAAGTTTAAGTTTAAAAAATTCGGCTCTCAAAAGAAATGTCAATCGTTGTCCTGTTGGTATTTGGCTCTGTTGACTAGTGAGTTTGCCGACCACTGGGCTAGAAGGTAGGGACAGCCATAAAGACAACCTCTCAAACTATTTGGTGACTTCAGAGATAAACGTAAGCATTTAGTCAACAGCTATTTATTGAGCACTTATTATGTGCATGCATACCCAAAATCATTACTCTCAGAGAGCTCATCGCAGGAGATGGACAACTTAACAGGCCGACTCAAGACAATGTAACACATGAGAAGATGAGAAGAGAGTCTTTTTAAAAGATACTATAAGAGATGGGAGCCGAAACCGGTTTGGCTCAGTGGATAGAGCATCGGCCTGCGGACTGGAAGGTCCCAGGTTCGATTCCGGTCGAGGGCATGTACCTTGGTTGCGGGCACATCCCCAGTGGGGGGTGTGCAGGAGGCAGCTAGTCGATGTTTCTCTCTCATCAACGTTTCTAGCTCTCTATCCCTCTCCCTTCCTCCCTGTAAAAATCAATTAAATATATTTTTTTAAAAAAAAGAGATGGGAGAGCACAGGAGAGCAGAGGTGTGGTGTTAGGGAGTCAAGGAAGGTTTTGTGGGGAAGGTCATGCCTAGGCTGAAACTATGTTAGCTAAGCCAAGGGTAAGGAGAGGAGAGTTCTGGTTGAAGAAGCACCCTAAGGACCCGGTGCTAGGACAGCCTAGAGACAAGTGACATGACTGACAGGCAACAGGCTGCAGGGTTTGGATAGCTTAATCAAGACCACGTTATGGAGCATTCAAAATTGCAGACAACAGAAAGTGGGGTGCATGTCTAAAATCTGCAGACAGCAATGGCATAATGGATGCTCTGTTTCAGGATGGCCTTGTCTTGCCTTCAGAGGAAGTATGGATAAGTGGTGAGCTCAGCACCAGGGGAGCAGATGATCTTGACATCAGAGGTCGAATTCACCTTGAGTAGTCCTCCCCAGGTGATTTCCTTAAATGCCAGTAACATCTGGGCTAGAAATCCATGGTAGCTCATTCTAAGCTCTACAGAATCCTGTGATAACTTGTAGAAACAATTAGTCTCATGCGTCATAGATAGAGTATCACAGAGAAGGACAGAAAAGAGAGTGCTCCAAGCAAATTGAAAATACAAGGACTCAATTGGGATCCTCGTAAAAGGAATAATCATCGGAGAGGTGCCAAGAAAAGCAGAGAAGAGCCAGAAACAGGGTGGGGGAAATTATTAGTCCCCGCCAAAGTGGGACAACCATGTGATTTTACTATTCCAGAGCAGGGTGACTTTGGGCAAATCCCTTAATCTCTTTGACCCAAGTTTCACATCTGTGCAATAGGAATAATAACCACTATTTCACAGGACCAGCTATAAGGATAAAATGAGATTATCTCCATGAAAGAACAAAGCACTGTCCAACTGTAAGCTAATTTTACTATTATTATTAGACAGGGAATAGAAGATGATGGCAAATGTTTAAATTATGGAGTCCAAGCTTGGATTTAAATCCCAGTCTTTCAATTACTAGCCGTATGATCTAAGGCAAGTTACTTAACATCTCTGAGTCTCCAATTCCTTGTCTATAAAGAAGAAAAAAATAATACTAGCTCTTCATAGGGGTTTTATGAATTCATGTAAAATGCTATAACAATTCAGGCATGTAATAAACTCTCAATAAATACCCACTACTATTAGTAGTAGTCATTGTAATGGTAGCAACAGTAGGCACAGTACTATTTCTGGACTCTATGACACTGATTTTTGTATGGAAAATAACATTGGTGTAAATGAGATTTAATTAGAAACTCAAAGTAAGTTCATGCATTTTGTGATTTTTCAAGTCTAGTGGCAAGGTTGCCAGATTAAACATGAGGAAACACACTTGGAGAAGTTACAAGAGTTTCTTCCAAGCACACACCCAGAAATGGCTAAGCAAGGAACTGGCCTCAAGTTTCCTGATGCTAAACCCAGTGTTCTCTCTGATAAGCTGAGCTGTCTCCCCGTGCTGGGGCTGGCATGCTTTAAAGGGGATAATGTGGAGACCATCTCACCAGGAATTTCCTTTTGGTGGAGCTAAAATCAAACTGCACCATGTTAGCGAGACTTGCTGTTGCTTTAAAAAGCTTTTGTCTTGTCTGGTTGTCTTTCAGCTTTCTCCTCCAAGAGGAAATTTTCAATTACCCGTTAGCTTATGTTGCAAACATTTGTTCTTAAATGTACTCATTCATTCTTGTAGGTGATTAAGGATGATGGGTATATAAATACACAAGTACATAAATGACAAGCCCAACCGTGTACATATGGTAATTTAATTTGGAGATGAGTACCATGTTTATGCACTTCTATCAGGCCGCTGCCTTTCGATGAAGATGCAATTTCTTATCCACCATTTCTCATGGCCAATATTTAAGGCAATAGCCTAAGTGCAATACTAGAGAAAACCATCAGTGCCATCCAGATCACTTGCAGCTGGGAAAAACCATCTATGGGGATCTCTCTGGATCCTAAGTCTGGGGAACTGGTGCTCCTTGCTGCATTAACGCTGCGTTGGTTAGCGGGTGCCCAGCGATTCAGAACCTGCCACTGGGGGAAGCAACACTGATCCTAATGGGAGCGTAAGATTTAAGACCAAGTTCTATCATTTGACCGAAAACTGCCAAGAATATTTCAATAACCATCACAGATGACGGAATTTTCGAGTTATTTAAATAGAGAGGGGCGGACACCAAATTCAGCTTAGTGAGACTAACCAGGGTAAAAGGGGAGGAAGTGCATTCTAGAAAGCAGGAACTGGATGAAGGGCTTTGTGAGGGACCCACAGGAAGTTCGATGTTGCTGAACACAAAATGGTGGAGACGAGCCAGGTGGGCAAAGCCCGGGTTGTGGAGAGCTTTCCATACCACACAGAGGGACGTGGACTTTTCACCCCGAGGCCCTGGGAAGGTTTTAGGCAGCTTCCAGATGACCCCTCTTCTCTCTCCACAGCAAGGAGGCTTGGAGAGTGATTCCAGGAAGCCAAGAACATTCTGGGTTGTCAAAATCAAAACTGAAAATCACCCATGACCATGAGCAAAGTTGAAATGTGAACAGGCTTACCAGGGCTCAGAGCTAAGCAATGGGGTAATAATGTGAATAATGTGTAATAATGTGAAACTAGAATTGAGACTCTGGTGGCCACACACTCTTCTAGGTCTTTTTTTTTTTTTTTTTTCACTCCTCATGGTGTTGCCTAGAGCTGAGTTATTGTACAACTGTGGCTTTTGCAAACCTGAGCTCCTGAGTTCCTTTCCTCAATCTGCCCCTTCTCCATACCTCACACTGCAACTTCACCCCTCTATGAAACTCTGGGGTCCCAGGGTTTGAAGTAAAACCGAAAGTCCCAAAAGAACCACAGTCACCTCTGGTGTTATCTTCTCCTCTAACTCTAACTCCTCCTGCACAGTGTACCTTCTTCTTTTACTGCACAGATGTTGGGTTGACTCAGAATCTGGATGTTATACTAGAAGAACCCTGTGCCTGGAGTTCAGGCACTTGGTTTCAATTCTGGTTCTGCAGCTTTCTGACCATCTGACCTGTCAGTCTACTTAACATATTGAGCTTCAACTTTCTCATCTGCAAAATAGGAAGTTAACTAGATGATGCCTGAGGGAGCTTTGAACTCTAATATTCTGTGGCTTTGAGAACATCCTGTCACTTATCATTGTTCTGGATGCTGGAGAGACAAGCCACAATCTTGCCATCATGATAAAGCCATAATATCCATAATTGGAAGGTAGCCAAATGATGTTGTCGAATGATTAGAGACATGGAAAACTCTTCAGCTCTGTTGTCTCATGAGAAAAGAGGCTACAAAGAAGTATAGTATGACCTCATTTTTCTAAAATATGTTTTTATTGATTTTTTTCCAGATAGCAAGAAAGGAAGAGGGAGAGAGAGATAGAAACATTGATGAGAGAGAAACATTGATTCGCTACCTCCTGCATGCCCCCTACCAGGAATGGAGCCAACAACTGGGGTATGTGCCCTGACCGGGAATCATACCAGAGACCTCGTGGTACACGGGATGACGCCCAACCAATTGAGCCATAACGGCTGAGCATGACCTCATTTTTTATAAAACAAATATGTACAAAGAAAAAATAGCCAGAGGACAGTCTCATGGTTATCTCTGGTCATGAAGTTATCTTTTTGTTTGTTTGTTTGTTTTCATCTTTTCACATTTTTCTTACAAAGGAGGTATGTGATTTTTACAAAAATAAGATTCATTTTCTGGAGCACTATGGATCCCTTGATCATTCTTATGGGGAATTAATGAGGACTTTGCTGATGATATAACATTTAATCTGGAATGTGATGATCAAATAGGAATAATTTAATTCTCAGGAACCCCTCCTTCCACCCATGGTCTCATTCTTTTCTTCTGAATACATCAGGGTTTCTCATGAGTAAGCACTGACTTCCCCCACTAAAGCACACACTGCTTGAAGGCAAATGGCAATTCTCATGTATGCTATCTAAAATTTCCCCAGAATATAAAAAGTAAATAAACTTGCACTTGTGATGAGAGTGCTGATTAACACCTAACTCTTGGACACTGATGAAAAAAATCCTCTGTTTCTGAATTCTCAGTGGTTGGTGCACCAGACTCCCAAAACTTAGGTCATGAGTTCACTTCCTGCATCACTCAGCTTTACTTTTTTTTTAAAAAAAAATTTTTATTCTTTAAAGTATTACATATAATAGTACATATATATCCTTTTTTTCCCCATTGACCTTCCCCCAGCCTCCCCTACCCCCGTCGCATGCCCTCATCCCCCTCCCCCGAGTGTCTTGTGTCCATTGGTGTGCTTATATGCATGCATACAAATCCTTTGGTTGATCTATTTCCCTCCCTCCCCAACACTCCCCAGCCTTCCCACTGTAATTGTTCCCCCCTGTGGCTTGAACCAAAATCCCAAACAAGTATGGCAGTCCTTTCACAGGGGAAGCTGAGTAGAGGCAAAGGAATAAACATAAAGCACAAGGGACCTGAGATGTGGATGGATGGTCCTCTCCCATGGAGAAGCGCAGAGTCACTGGGGTAGGGCAGAGAGATGGAAGGGATAGAAGAAGGGAGAACTCTCATTTCTTGGACCTAAGCTTAAACAAGGTGAAACCAATCTTGGGGAAAGAACAGCTGTCAGACACACTTAATCTCTTTAAATACCGTCTATCTACATGCCAACGAAGCCCAAATGTATGTCTTCAGGCCAGTTGCATCTCCAAAATTCGAGACTAGTTTATTCAATGCTCTACTTGATATATGTCCCTGAATACCTAACGAACCACTCTAACTCAACATATCCTAACTCAATTCCCAACCTTTCCTCCCCAAACTTGGACTAGATGCAGCTTTCCCATCTCAACAGATGGCAAGCTCACCCTTCTGGTTGCTTAGGCTAAAATCTTGGAAAAGGTGTCATCTATGCTGTCTCTCTCTCTCATACTCCACACTCAACTTGCCAGAAAATACTCTTGGCTCTATCTTCGGAAGATATCAGAATCTAATGACTCCTCACCAACCCCACCACTACTACCACTCTGGGTCAAGCCATCATTATTTTTCGCCTGATTCACTGCAATTGACTGACTTGCCCCCTCCTTCCTTAACTTCCTGTAGTCTCTCTAAGCACTGCAACCAATGTGATTCTCTTAAGATATGTATTATTTTATGACACCCCCTATTGTACTGGGTCCCTAGTTCACGCAACTAAAAGTCAAAGTTTTTGTAGACAGAGGTTTACAAGATCTAATGTAATCTGGCCCCCATTACTCCTCTTGCCTCATCTCACTCAGCTTTTGTCCCATGACTCTTGTTACCATTCCTCCTACATAATTACCTACTGCTAATTATTCATGGCTGCGTGCACACATTTTATCTAACTGCTTAATAATATGAATAGTTAATATCTGAAATGTCGTATTTGCATGGAAGTAAACAAATTACTTCTTCATATAATATTTCATTTAATTAGCACAATTGTCTTCATGAACTAAGTAGTAATTTTCCCATTTCACAGATAATAAATCTGAGCTCAGAGAGATTAAGCAACTTGTTGAGTGAGGGTCACATGTTTAGTAATTATGTGCTTATATTCAAATAGAGGTCTGTTTGACCCTAAGGGGAGAAAAGAGGACTTAATATTGATTGACTCTAACTACATTAAGGTCTTTTAGTTGATAATCTCATTAAATGCCCCTTAATCTATTATCTTCTCTTCTCTCCATAGGCCCATTATGTAAGGTGTCATACATAGTACATGATCATAAAACGTTGACAAACATCATCATTATTATCATCATCATGACATTACAAATTCTATCTTTTGAGTCTTTGCTTCAGTTATCATGGTTCGTCTTCTTTTTATTTCTTCATTCATGCATCAAAGAAAGAGACTCATGCGTACCAAGGCTGGAGAGTTAAATTCAGTGGGCAGTCACTGTCTGTGTTTCTTCTTTTTAAAACTTTTTACCTATTTGTTCTCACCGTCTGCTCTCTATAACCATTCCCAAAGGAAGGCTTGGTTTGCTGTATTCCTACCTAATTCCCTTCCCACCAGCAATCCAGTTCTACCTGCCAATTATGTTTTCAGGTGGCCTCTCAATTCTTTCTGTAAATGTCAGTAAGGTTTAACTTAGCATTATTCCCAAAATGGTTCACCTATATCCTGGGATACAATTATTTTTCTTCCTTTTCAGAAATTGCTCAGAGCTTGATCAGCTAGATCTAGTCAACATGTATTTTTTTTTTTTTTTAGCTCCTATTATAGGCCAATCCCTATTCAGAAATTGGGAATGGACAGAGATAGGACACTTGGCCCTGTTGTGGCACAGCAATGGATAAAGATAAGAACCAAGGTAATTTTGGTTTATTTCTAAAATATAAATATCTGCACTAGAAGTTAGCTAGGAGATCAATCAATCTCCATTTTATAGATATTAAAACTAAGTCCCAGATTTTTTGAGGCAGTTTCCAGTTTTTATGCAAATTATTTTTATCCCAACAGGTTTAAAGTTTGAAAATGGTTGTGTATGCCTTTAAAAAAATATTTTTAAGCAATTTTAATGTTTCAAAGTTTTGTTCATTGAAGATGCCAATTAGGTTTTCTAATTCGCATGAGGTTGTGTTACTATACTAAATTTATTTCATTCCAGCAAAGTTAGAAAAACTTGACATTTTGCTGGGCCTATACATTAATCAGAAGACTAAACAGATTTTTTTTTTTCATTGTAATCTCCACAATTTTTTTGGACTTCTGAGGATTCAAGAAGTATAGTTTAGGAAAACTTATTAAGATGGGCGACTCATAATGTCATGACCAGAGCCCTGCGTCTTATGGTCTACTCACATCTCTTCATGTCTCATTCATTCAACAACCACTCCTTGAGCCCCATCTGTGTTCTAGCCATTCTTATATGTACTGTGACACAAAGAGCTACAGAAGCTCCCTGAGAAGAAGAATGCTGAGAACTGTGGGCTTGTGAGCAGCAAACCACTCAAAACAGTTAGACCAACTATCCTAGACCAAGTAGAGCAGAGGGATGGAGCAGGTAGAAAGGGATCTGGCTTTAAAACTATTTATATTGTATTTCATAAGAAGTAGGAGGCCATTGAGGGTTCTGAATTAGGAAAATAGTGTGACGATTTTATGTTTCCCAAAGGCAGCAATGTAGAATGTATATTAGCATGGGGGAGGAGATCAGAAGCATGTAGACCAAATCAGAGACTATCACAGTAATCTAAGCAAGAATATGTGAGGGACAAAACAGTGGGAGGGGAATATATATGAGAAATATTTATTAGGTAGGATTAGAAGAGCAAGAAGAAGGAGTTATAAATTGCTATATATATCCTAACAGTCCATTCCTTACTTCTAGTCTCCTTTTTGAGATCAAGGTGTCATGTTCCACATGACCCTCTCCAACTGGCATCAGCTTATTGGACCAGGGGTAGACTCCTGACCCACAAATGGACCAGATTTTCTTTGCTGGAAATTTCACTATAAGACATTGAGACTTAATTGTCCACTCACTGGAAAGTCCTGGAGATTAAGGTTGGCACCATGGAGAGACTCAAGGGCCGAAGTACATATTGAACCATGAACATATAGTAGAATGCAGTATCTAGGGTGGAGAATGGAAAGAACTCATGGTGGGGGCGGAGGGGGGGGGGTGGTATGAGAAGCATGTCATCCCAGAGATGGAGCAAGGGAGACAGGAATAGGGAAAAAGGAGAGGAGGAGAGAGACAGAGACCTAGGTAATGAATCATAGTCTCTGAATCATAAGAAAACAAATGGAACATCATTCTTCTGCAAAGCCACATGATTTGCCTATCCCACCTGAAGAAGGTGTTGAACAGAACATTGTATTCCACTTTAGAATGGCTCCAGGAGACAGAAGAAGAAACCCTGGTAAAGGAGACATTAGGAGGCATTGTGACCCAGGAGACCAAACATGGCCCAAAGAAGTTGTGACACATAGTGCTTTAGAAACATGACAAACCAAAGTGTTGGCCTGTTTTGGTGTTTTGGTGTGTGTGTGTGTGTGTGTGTGTGTGTGTGTGTGTGTGTGTGTGTGTTTTGTGTTTTGTTTTTTTTAAAGAAAGGAAGCCTTCCACAGGGGCACAACTGGGTAACCACAGTCATTAAATGTACACATTTGCTTAGCGGTAGTACATTGCAGTTCCACATTTTGGGGTTTAGAGGTTTTCTAAAGAATCGTTGTGGTGAAGGGGCAACAACAAGCCTCATTGAAGAAAAATAAAAATGCTTTTTTTTGCTGGCCATTGTTCCAGGCGGACAGAGACCCAGAAACTGGCAGGACATTTCCCAGCCATGGAGGAGCCCGCACTCCTGAGAGCATGTTAATACAATGCTAAACGTTTTAGTGGAAGGTCGAACATGAAATCTTAGGAATCAAGATTGAGATACTTACACGAGGCAAGGAGAGATGGAGAAGTATTTTCCCAGGAGGAGGCATTTGAATATTACACAATAAGCAGATGTTCACTGGACAACTAAAAGTAGAAGAGTATGCCATGACGGAATTACCTCACATTTCCTCCCAACAGTGTTTCATACAGGTAGGTAATGATTCTAAAGCAAAACCTTAAGCCTCTTGAAAGTAGAGTCTAGCCCTGACCAGTGTGGTTGGGCGTTGTACTGTGACGGAAAGGTTGCTGGTTCCATTCCCTGTCAGGGGACATGCCCAGGTTGTGGGCTTGGTCCCCAGTAGGGGGCGTGCAGGAGGCAGCTGATTGGTGATTCTCTTTCATCATTGATGTTCTATCTCTCTCTCCCTCTCCCTTCCTCTCTGAAATAAAATATATATATATATTTTAAAAACCTATGAAAGAGCCCAGATCTAACAACAGAAGTTTTGTTAAATAAATTACGATTTGTATAAATGATGAAATACTGGGAAGACATTAAATAAGTAATTAGAGCCGAAACCGGTTTGGCTCAAGTGGATAGAGCGTCGGTCTGCGGACTGAAAGGTCCCAGGTTCGATTCCGGTCAAGGGCATGTACATTGGCTGCGGGCACATCCCTGGTAGGGGGTGTGCAGGAGGCAGCTGGTCGATGATTCTCTCTCATCGATGTTTCTAGCTCTCTATCCCTCTCCCTTCCTCTCTGTAAAAAATCAATAAAATATATTAAAAAAAAAATAAGTAATTAGACTAATAACTAATGGCTTGAAAATGATTTATAATATGATCTATAAAGAAAAGTCAGATCATAAAGCAATATATGCAGTATGATCCCAATTTCATATCTGAAATAAAATGCAGAGAAAAAGCTGGAAACATTTGCTCAGCAATTTCTTTGTGGTTATTTCAAAGGAGAGGAATTATGAATGACTTCATAGTTTTCTTTGAGCTTTACTTTCTTTTTTCCATTTTTAAATCAAGCTCTTAATAGGCCCTTAATTGTTCAGCATTTGGAATGTTTCCAATTCCCATTATTGGAAGGAAAGGTTTGAAGGACATTCTTGTACATAAATATTTGTATGTGTCTCTGTTAATTCATGAAAGTAGAATTTTGGGATCAGGAAGTATTCCCACAAGGACTATGTTACTTTAAGATTTAAATTTTTAACTTAAAGGAAAACAACAAAAACAAAAACAAACAATGGGCACTAGAATCAAACTACCTATGCTTGAACATGAACTCTACCACTTCCTAGAATATCACCTCCAGTAAGTTCCATTGGTTTTTTGTGCCTCTGTTCACTTATTATCTCATTTTATTTTAATATGTTTTTCTTGATTTCAGAGAGGAGGGAGAGGGAGAGAGAGATAGAAACATCAATGATGAGAGAGAGAATCATTGATCAGCTGCCTCCTGCATGCCCCCCACTGGGGATCAAGCCTGCAACCCGGGCGTGTGCCCTGACCAGGAATTGAACCGTGATCTCCTGGTTCATAAGTCAATGCTCAACCACTAAGCCACACCAGCTGGGCAAGTTCACTCTTTTTAAAATGAGGATATTAATTGTACCTTCCTCCATGGGGCTGTTGTGAATATTAGATGCATTAATTACTGTAAGGGCTTACAAATGAGTGGAATATTTTGAGTGGTCAATAAATGTTAGAAATCATGAATTTTTATAGTTGATAAAAAGTTTTCTTATTTTGTTTTTTCCTGGTACATTTTTTTGGTCATTTAATGTTTTTCTATTAGGACAGAATCCCATCCCCTCTGACTTATCCTTTGTTCTCACAACTTCTGCCTGGCACCACTGTAGAAAATGCTATTTAAGGGTAATTCTGAAGTCACAGACTACAAACTATGTCTTTTTGCTCTTGATATGAAAACTTACTTTAAAAATATTCTTTAAACTCTCCAAGCACTAGTCACAATATATTTAGGCCTGGAAGTTAGTGAGGATGTTAGTTCTACAGTGTCAAAATCAATCCTGAAAGAACACTGGGGTCCCTAAAGGATTTCAAGCTTCACTTTTCAAGGGAATATTATAGCTCAAACAAGCATTTGTTCCTAACATTTCCCTCCGGGGCCTCACTGAGAGATCAGATGAAAGCGGGAGAAGGGGGTCTTTTCTATAAAGCAGAAGGCTCTCCTGCCAGGAGCAATTACTTATCGCCGAAGAAAGCAGCCTTTACATTTTTGGGGTTTTTTTGTAGAACATAATCCTATCACATAAAATATTCTGTTCCACAAAGCCTTATTTGCAAGATGAGGCTCCTGAGGAATTCAGAAGTGGTCTGCGTGCTAGCAGAAGAAATGAGTCCCTTTTCGGAACCCTTCCTCTCCCCCCTACACATCTGTAACCGACAGAGGAGCGTGGGGGACTCACAGGAAGGAACTGAGGGTGGAAACGGGGACACCTGGTCTTTCGACTTGCTCTAAACTAATTACCTGGGTGACCTGTTCTAACAATTACAGCACAGCCCCTCTGAACTTCAACTTTCTATCTGTACAAACGAGGCAGAGAAGCAACTGGCGTCCAAGGCTCCTTTGGGCCCAAACATTCTAACGTGTTTTTCCTTATTTTGCTGTTTCCTTCGAGACTTGGCTCAGAGTTCGGAATGCAGTATGACGCCATTAAATAGTACAACAGAATTCCCCTCAGCACTTGGAAGGAAGGGTGAAAATTCATGTGCGAATACCTTCTTGCTTGGCACACAACCCATATTTTATAAGGTGACCTATTAGGTGTCAGGTACTATCACGTGGCGAGGGCATGTTATGAGCAAAATCCAAACCATCTCTGTCCTGGGAAGTTACATCCCATCAGATAATTAAGCAAGTGGCGACAATTCAGTTGGATGGATGCTGTGACCACAGGGATAGCTGGAATTTAGAGAGGCTGGAATTTAGAAGCTGGACCCACAGTAGAGAAGACACTGAGGGGTTGGTTCCTCTAGACAACCCTCCCTGGCCCTTCCCATAGAAGGCTAAGGAGATGTTCCTCTTTGGGCTCCATGGCATCCTATGTCACTGCTATCTGATGCTTTAACGTGTTGCACTGCAAATGTCTATACATATGTGCCTACTCCCATTAGACTGCATGGACTGCAAGAAGGACCATTTTAGTTTTATTTTGTGCCTCTACCTACAACCCCTACTTTAGCACCTAGCACATCCTTAATGCCTCGTTGGGGCCCCCAGAAGAACAGTGACAGATGGTGGGACTCAGGATCTATCTAAGTCCAGTCAGCCCAGGAATCAGGCCCATCGAAGCCCAACACAGTCTTGCATAGAAAATGTCCAAATAAAGGTAATTCTTTGATTATCTTCATTCTCCTGTAGAGTTTTCTTTTACTGCCCCTATGTCTGTAATTCCTTCCTTTAAGAAGTCACCTGGGCCTGGCTGGTGTGACTTATTGGTTGAATATCGACCTATGCATCAAGTGGTCGTCAGTTCCATTTCTGGTCAGGGCACATGCCTGGGTTGCAGACTCGATCCCCAGTGAGAGATGTGCAGGAGGCAGCTGATCGATGGATGTTCTCTTTCATCGATGTTTCTATCTCTCTCTCCCTTCCCTTCCTCTCTCTCTAAATAAAAGTCTATAAAAATGTTTTAAAAAAATAAAAAGTCACGTGGAAGCACTGATGCTTAGAGATGATGTTGGCAAAAGCCTGTGACCTCTCTACACAAAGGTGACTACAAACACACGCAGAATAGCTTGGCACCCCTCTGGTGTTTGGAGGCCTGGTTACTTTAGAACCTCCTCAAATTCGCATCCTTTGTTCTTTCTGCTCTACACCCAAGATAGCCTGAGTTGGGGGGGTGGAAATCATTCCATTCCAAAGGAACTGTGCGAGCAAAGGCACAGAGACATGAGCCAGCATCAGCTCTTCTGTCAACTGTGGATGCGGAGTCCCTGTGACATGGGTAAGAGACTAGGAGGGGGCAGGGCAACCAGGGAAACTTCACTGTGATTCATTGACCATACAACTTACCCTGGGGTGCAAGAGGGAGAAATGATAAATTCGTAGAGCATGCAAACACCTTTTTTTTACAATTAAAAAAATCTGCAAAAAAAATAAAATTAAATTAAAAAATGAGCTAACTGTAGCCCAAATCCTTCAAAAAACCAAGGCAACACACAAATGTACGCTATGCCTTCCCTCAGGCTAAGGGAACAACATAGCTCCCAATTAAGGACTATTTCCAGGCACATCATATTTATTCATTTTATTCCTACAGTGATTTACACCTGTTTTTATTTGAAACGTCCATTATTTCCCCAAAAGTGAGGAGAAGGGTAGTGCGGAAACTTGCTGAGCTGAGGGAAAGGAACAAGTCACAAAACATTAAATTCAAGAGTGTATTTTAAAGTAAAAAGTTAGGGTTTTTTTGTGTTTTGTTTTTTTTTTTTGGTGGGGGGGGGCAGAGGGTCTAACTCTTCATGCTCATATGTCTTTGGGTCTATTTTCATTCATTTCTGTCCTAGGATTAGTGGCGGAATCCAAAGTAAATAACTAGTGTTCACTGGAGAAGTTGATTTCTCTTCATATTAGTTCTCTTTGGCTTCCGTGTTGGGCATTGGCTTTCTGTGGCTGCCATTTGAAAGTTCTAAAAATAATATGTAAAAACAGCTGATCAGCAGAGAGCAATCCAGGGTGAGGAAGGAGCTCAGAGTCCGTACCTGGAATTGTTGCAATTCTTCCCTCTTGACTGGGCGAGACACTGGGAGATCCATGGAGCACAAATTCTTGTCCAGAATCTTGCATGAATTCTCCAGATTCCATTTTCCTATCTGATAA
This sequence comes from Eptesicus fuscus, assembly GCF_027574615.1. Classification (NCBI taxonomy): domain Eukaryota; kingdom Metazoa; phylum Chordata; class Mammalia; order Chiroptera; family Vespertilionidae; genus Eptesicus; species Eptesicus fuscus. The sequence continues at coordinate 6,273,273 of NC_072491.1, forward strand.
GTGGGACTAGCTTTTGGAACAAGTTACTCAATGCTCTATCTTGGGTCAGCAACTAGAGCTCCTGGACCAAATCCAGCATGCCAATTGTTTTTGTATGGTCGGAGAGCTAAGAATGGTTTACATGTTTTAATCATGGGGCGGGGAGGGGGGGGGGAGAAATCAAAACTATCACAATGTTTTGTGATGTGTAAAAATGATATGAAATCAGATTTCATTGTCCACAATTATAATCTTGCTGACATACAGCCACCACCATTCATTCACCTACTGTCCCCAATGCTTTCCAGGACATCTGTGTTCGTTCAGCCTGCTGTAACGCAACATCACAGACCTGGTGACTTAAACAACAGAAATGTATTTCTCAGAGCTGTGGAGTGTGGGAAGTCCAAGACCTAGGTGCTGGCAGACCCAGCGTCTGGTAAGACTCCTTTTCCTGGTGCATAGATGGCTATCTTCTTGCTGTGTCCTCACATGGTGAAGAGCAGAGAGAGAGATCTAGTCTCTTGATCTTCTTAGAGGCACCACCCTCTAAATACCATCACCTAACCCTAATCACCTCCTAAAGGCCCCACCTCTAAATACCATCATGTTGGGGGGAGGGGGGGCGGTAGTATTTCAACATATGGATTTTGTGGGGGACAAAGCATAACACACTGCAATGGCAGAGTTCAGGAGCTGCAACAGAGACCTTATTCCCGCTATGTGGATCTTTAAGCGTCCTGTCCAGTTGGCCTAGAACACCTAACAAATTTACTAGCTGACTGTTTACAACAGCCCTATGAGTGAGTTACCCTTTTCCCATTTAACAGGTGAAGAGACTGAGGTACAGGAGTGAGTTGTTCTACTTAACTATCACACAGCTAGTAAGTAGAACCAGGATCCCCACTACCCAGACAGTCAGACTCCAAGAGGAGTCTAGCTTATACAATAAAAGCCTAATATGTTAAGTGTCTGGTAGTCCATGCAACCAATCAAAGTGTAATATGCTAATGATATGCTAAGGCCGCTCAACCGCTTGCTATGATGTGCACTGACCACCAGGGGGGCAGACGCTCCTTGTTGGATAGCTGGGGTGCAGCTGATCGGGACTGGGTGAGACGGGTTGGACACACCCTGGAGCCCTCCTGCGGTCTCTCCCTGGCCTGTGCCCTCTCAAAATCTGGGACCTCGCAGGGATGTTGGAGATCCGGTTTCAGCCTGATCCCACAAGCCAGGCTGAGGGACCCCACTGGTGCACGAATTCGTGCACGGGGCCTCCAGTTATTCTAACAGTCTGTGCTGAGCCTTCAAGCCATCATTCAAAACCCATTGAATGGGTTTGAAGTTGAAGTCCAATGGCCTCTGAGAAGTCTTTTTCCACTATTTCAGCCTCTATTACAGTAGTCCCCCTCATCCTGGTTTTGCTTTCTGTGGTTTTAGTTACCTGCAGTCTACTATGATCTGAAAATATTCAATGGAAAATTCCAGATGTAAACAATTCGTAAGTTTTCAATTGCATGCCCTTCTGAGAAGCATGATAAAATCTTGTACCATCCTACCTGTCCCACCCAGAATGTGAATCCTCTCTGTTCAGTGTATCCACGCTGTATACATACAAGCTTGTCACAAGAAAGATGGGGGTGATATGGGGTGAAGCTGGAGAGCTGGAAAACTGCTGTGACTCCCTGTTGCCAGGCAGAATAAAGCAGTCCAAGGGACATGAACCTAATACTTTGTGAATTACAAACACCCCTCAAAGGTAACTGATTAGACTAATTCTAAAAACTTACATCTTTTTTTTAAAATATATTTTATTGATTTTTTACAGAGAGGAAGGGAGAGGGATAGAGAGTTAGAAACATCGATGAGAGAGAAACATCGATCAGCTGCTTCCTGCACACCCCCCACTGGGGATGTGCCCGCAACCAAGGTACATGCCCTTGACCGGAATCGAACCTGGGACCTTTCAGTCCGCAGGCCGACGCTCTATCCACTGAGCCAAACCGGTTTCGACAAAACTTACATCTTGATATGTCTCCTTATTCATCATTTTTTTAATTTTTAGGAAAATAATAGTGTGTACATAGAGAAATTCTGAAATACCCCACTAGAGACTACAGCAGGACAACATCTGAAACCCAAGAGAGTAAATCGTAACTCATTGAGAAGGTAAAACAAAGGAAGTTCGTGTGGCTGATTCACATGCCGACTGGTTAAAATTGTCAAATGAGGAACTCCACAAAGCTGGGTGGGGCTCAACTCGATTGGTCCAGTTGAAACAGAGTGGGAAGTGAAAGTCCAAGGGGAGAATGGGACGTTGATTTAGGGTAGAAAAAAACACATTATTACAAACAATCTGGTTGCTTTTCAAAGTCCTTAAGAAGATCTGTGTTTCACAGAAGGAATCTCAGACAGTTCGGTGGGTGGCCATGGAGACACACTGCTCTGGTCTCCTGGGATGGGAAGCCCAGCTGACTGATGTCCCAGACACTACTGTGTCCAAACCAAGGCCACACCTCCCTCAGGCTGCTCCCTGTCAGTGACATAGCATGGGACGGGAGCTAGTCCAGGGCCACGTCTGTGAGACACGGAACTGCTCTTGTGGGCAATTTTAAAAAACATATTTTTATTGATTTCAGAGAGGGAGAAAGAGATAGAAACATCAACGATGAGAGGCTGCCTCCTGCACGCTCCCACTAGGGATCGAGCCTGCAACCCAGACCTGTACTCTGTCCAGGAATCAAACTGTGACCTCCCTGGTTCATAGGTCAACACTCAACCACTGAGCCACCATGGCCAGGTGGCAATTTTGGCTTAAGAACTCCAATTGACCTAGCCAAATACTAAATTTTAGAAGTGCATTCCAACCTGAGACTCTTTTGCTCCTTCCTCCTCTCCTTTCACAGGTGTGGGACCTGCATCCGATCTGAAGGCTCTCCTTGCCTCACCTACTTCCTCCCTCTTTCTTCATAGGTATTCCCTCCAGGAAATTTCTTAGGAATCTAAGCCTACCTTAGTGTGTGCTTTTCCAAGGACCTTCCACGTTAGTCCATTCGGACTTCCAGGTGATCAAGTGAGAGCCGTTTTTAATATCTCCTCTTACATTTAGTTTGATTTTCATTCAGGGAATTGGAAAGAACTGATCACGAAAGAAAAATAATTCTCTTATTCCTTGACCCAGGGAACTTTTAGCATCTGCAAGAACTCTCAACAACCACCACAATAAAATCATTTCATCTTTTACTCTGAAATAACCAACTAAATGATATGGGTGGCTATTTACATGCTTACTTTAGGGATCAGGAGTCCCAGAATGGTGAGGGGTCTTGCCTGTGGTGATGATGTGAGAATAGGCATGGTAAAGACTGACTTTGGCCAGCTCCTAGTCTTCCATGTTCTCTATGCTGCCATGTTATGTAAATCTATGGTTCACCCCCAACTGCAGGAGAGAATCAATTCAGGCAACCTGAGGTGACCATTTTAAGTGACATGATCAGACAATCCTACCCAAAGAACCTCATTTCTGCAAAACAAAGACATCAGTTCCCTGAGTATTTCTTAACCACCCTTAATTGACAGGGTAGAGTTATTTTTAGCAACCTGAAAGGCCCCATCGGGTTCAGAATATAATGCTGGTGCCCAGCACAATGCCAAGAATACAAAAGATACATCACCACTCCTGGCTGACTGTTGTTGGATAGATTGATATTGTGTCTCCCACATGGCATCATCCGCTTCTTAAAGATGACAACTACAGCTATCTTTGTTAAAGGTGCTCATTTCAAGGGCAGCCTGGAGACTAACGTGTTGACCAGAGCAATTAGAGGTGGCATGTACTGCACCCTTACTTTGTTGCAGACACTGTGCCAAAACTAACCTCCATCACTGCCCCATTTTTCAGGTGAGAAAATGGAGGGTTACAGATACTGAGTATTTTCCTAGTGTGTCACAGCTATTAAGTGACAGGCATCAGATTCAACACAGATTAGACAACCACTCCGTCAGTCTATCTTCCTCCTAGGGAGACTCCAGAATTGAGCATAAAATTTCCCATTTTGGCCCAACAATGGGAGTCGATAAGACTGACATCATGAAGGGTTCAGGATTATAATTTATTCAGAGAAATATTTTTCAGTGTTTCATTCAAACCAGATTAATAATGTGATACCTAGAAAGGGTGTCTAGACTTTTTGAGCTATGACTTAAGTGGAAGAGGTTTATAATTATCTCATTAAATGCTTGATAATGAATACTTCCAAGGTATTGCTGCATTTAAACCATTTCTCTTTAACATTTTCTGAAGATCCCTATTATTTTGTTGGCATGCTAATAGTGGGGCTTGAACAGTCATAGGAACTGCCCAGGGAGAGGATTAAAGGAAGTACACTATCTTGATTTCTAATCTTGCTGAGAATGGTCAGGCCTATGTGTGTGTAGATAGATAGATAGATAGATAGATAGATAGATAGATAGATAGATAGATAAGGTTATCAGTTGTGCAAGAAAATCCTGAAAGTATAGGATACTAGAGAGGGAGAAAAGGGGGGGGGGGGTCAAGTTTAGGTGGGGAGGATGGCTTATTAAATTATGAAAATATAAAACATTGAAGCTTTGCTCTGGCTCTTAGGGAGTTTTATTTTTTGCCAGGATCGATACCTGGGCAGAAGCTCAACGAGATACAAGTATGTATTAAGAGGAGGGTGTGAAAGATGAAAGTTTCAGAAAATTAGCTCTACTAGCCGATATTAAGAAATACTGAGCTAACATGAACGCATTCGCTGAAATCTCTTCACGCTCTTCTGAGAGGGGAAGCCCCTTCCTAGCTTGGGTGCACGCCCCTCTTTCTGCCTGTGTCACCTGGGTGATTTCTGGTTCCTTCTAGGCATCTCTAGAGGGGCATGTCCATTTTCTGCTGACAGCAGAAACCTGGGGGAGTGTGGATAAGATCAACCCTCAGGGTGTTTTTCTCCAGACCTCACCATGGCCCTTACTCCACAGTTGATTCTAAAACAGCTCCAACCCCCTTGAAAGTCCTTGTTGACAGCCTTTGCCCCACACTCTTTCCTAAGAACCACGTCAACATTAACACACTCCTAGAATTTCAACTTCCAAAAAAGATGTCAGAGACAGGACCTCTTTCTACCCTCACCGTGCCTTTTGTCCTCTTTGGAGAGGCATCCGCCTATATGGTTAACATGAGGAGACAGTCATCTGTGGCATGGCACCATGAAGTCACCCCAGTCTCCTTTCTGCCCCTCTCTGAACCCCTCCCCTAACCTTTACCCTCTCCTGGGACCATCATCCTACTATTGTTTTAATTCTTCCCCTCATTCCAGGTTATCTCTTCAGGGGAAGATTGTGACTGGGGAGAATTTCTCATGATTCAGAGGGAATCTGTGAAATCTTTAGGACTCACCTAGGAGGCAATGCAGGGGTAACATTCTGTATAAAGAGGCCTAGGTTTGAGTTCATTGTTTGTCGCTATTTGCATAACCTCGGCCATGTCACTTGACCTCAGTGAGCGTTAGTGGATAAACAATACCTGTCCTACAAACACAGCATATTCTTGGAAGGGCGCTGGGATGTCACCTCTTCCCACCTTCTCCTCTGATCAAATCCTCTCTCTGGAGAGAGTCTGCTTCGGCTCTGTTCCCTCGGGTGTGGTCCACAACCTAAAACAACAGTACTTCTCGGAAAAACACCCTCCCAAGAGTAAGCTCACCTGGTGCCCACAGTGTTCTGTGTAAGGCCCTTCTTCCCTCAGAGCACAGCAGCATAGCAGACTCAAATATATCAGTACTAGAGGCCCGGTGCACGAAATTCGTGCACTGGGGGGGGGGGTGAGGGGATGTGCCCCTCAGCCCAATCTGCACCCTCTTCAATCTGGGACCCCTCAGGGGATGTCCAACTTCCAGCAGTTGGACATCCCTCTCACAATCCGGAACCACTGGCTCCTAACCACTCACCTGCCTGCCTGCCTGATTGTCCCTAACCCCACTGCCTGCCTGCCTGCTCGCCCCTACCTTGATCTCCTGCCAGCCTGATTGCCCCTACCTTGCACTCCCCTATCAGCCTGATCACCCCAAACTGCCTGTGCCTTGGCCCCCAGTCTGGCCTCCCTCTGGAGGCACCACCCCCATAACCCCAATGCTGCTGCCACTGCAGCTGGTTATGGCTGCCTGAGCCTTGGCCTTTGTAGCCACTGCGGCTTTGTCTGGAAAGATGTCCGGAAGACAACCACTCTAATTAGCATATTACCCTTTTATTAGTATAGATTTGGGGACCATTACAACCACGCAGAACTTGAAGAAAACACATGGCCCTGGTCAGTTTGGCTTAATGGAGAGAGCATCGGCCTGTGGACTGAAGAGTCCAGGTTTGATTCTGATCAGGGGCACACATGCCTGGGTTTCGGGCTCAATCCCCAGTAGGGGGCCTGGGGCGGCAGCTGATCAGTGATTCTTTTTTTTTTTTAAATATATTTTATTGATTTTTCACAGAGAGGAAGGGAGAGGGATAGAGAGCTAGAAACATCGATGAGAGAGAAACATCGACCAGCTGCTTCCTGCACACCCACCACCGGGATATGTGCCAGCAACCAATGTACATGCCCTTAACCGGAATCGAACCTGGGACCTTCCAGTCCGCAGACCGACGCTCTATCCACTGAGCCAAACCGGTTTCGGTTGATCAGTGATTCTTATCATTGATGTTTCTATCTCTCTCTCCCTCTCCCTTTCTGAAATTTTAAAAATATATATATATTTAAAGAAAACACATCATCTTCACTTTGGGCTTTGTCATCTTACAATATCCTTTGTGCAGTGTTTTAACTTCCCTCAACTTTCCTTTACCCACCTTTAAAGTGCAATCTATTTTGGGGAAGATGATCAGGAAAGTGATTCCAATGGGTAGAAGTTTTTTTTGGAGGGGATGGGTCATGAAGATATTTAAAAATTGAGCATGGTGATGGTTGTACCACTCTGAATTTACTTTAAAAAACCAGTTCATTGTACACTTTAGGTGACATGTACAGTATATGGGTTATATCTCAACAAAGCTGTTCTTTTATTTCTTTTTAAATAAAGACCAGTCTTATAATCAGTTGCAGATGTTTTCAGAGGCCCCTCAAGATTTGCTCACCATGTCCCAAATCACGGCTGTGATTCCCAGTTGCCTCCACTCCTGGTGGATCTGGATGGTGTGGTTTGCAAAGGAGAAGGTGGCAAGAGGCTTATGGAATTTCGGCAACCCCATTCCCCCGGTCTCCTCATAGGGCACCAGGGCCATTCCCACTGGGCCAGCTCTGCTCCCTTTAACCTGTTGGGCAAAAGAATCCTGCGTGCTCTGACCAGAAAGTGCATTCTTTCTTAGGTGGCCCGGATGGTTTTTTTAAGGTCATTTTATGGATTCAAAAGAATAAACAGAGATGTGGAAAGCTTTTGTCAAAATCCTTTCACATGGTTCTTCCAGTCTCATGGGAAATGAGATGTGGCTCTGAATTTATCCCAAAGTGTGTCTTTGGGCAAAAGCACTCAGAACGGTACAACTCCTGCAGAATGCCCACACACTTTGCTGTCAGGACTCAGGGGGGCTTGAGGGTGAGCGAGGCGGCAGTGCCAGCACAGGACCTGGGAGAAGGTAGCGCTTTCTACACTGCCCAGGCCACGTGGACTACAGCAGTACCTGCCCAGGTGGGCAGGGTGTTTCTGCTGTTTTGTTTTGGTCTGGCCTCCACCCCGTCAGCCACGGACCTGTGCCTGCACTGAGACTGAATGGTTTGATGGCCCTACTTTTTGGTGGACAGTGGATGCACTCCCAGAGACTGGCAGTTAGACTCTGGTGGCTTCTGAGTCCCTTGCGGGGAGAGCCCGGCCCTAGGTCAAGAACAGACTCAGGCGTCCTCGGCCAGGAGGCCTCCTTGGGCTAGGGGCCGCCACAGTTTGAAGGCTGGCCATGACCCCAATCCTGGCAGGGATCTCCTCTGGGATGCTGGCAGGCCTGGTCTAGGGCTGAGGGCGGTTTAGAGGCTGGTCATGCCCCCGATCCTGGTGGGGATCTCCTCTGGGGCGCTGGCAGGCCTGGGTTAGGGTCACTGGCGGTTTGGAGGCCGGTCACGCCCCCGATCCTGTTGGGGGTCTCCTCTGGGGTGCTGGCAGGCCTGGGCTAATGGCCACCCTGGTTTAGAGACCGGTCAAGCCCCCGATCCTGGTGGGGGTCTCTTCAGGAGAGGTTCCTGAACCTGCTTCCCACACACCTAGGCTAGGATCCATCTTGTAGGAGGCGGCTTCAATGCCCGGGGTCGGTGACCAGGTCCTCCTGAGCCTCGCTTTCTGGGCTGCAGTCCCACGTCTCCCAGTGCCCCAGCCACGGATGCGCCCACGCAGTTGCCCCCACCACCAGCCACCTCAGCGCAGGCCACAGCAGCTGAAGCCAGCCTCTTGGAAGCCAGGCCACCACACCCACCGCCCCTAGTAGCTCTCTGCTGCTTGCTCTGTGCCCTGTCCACTGGGGTCAGGGAGTGCTCCCAGCCCAGAGGCCCTCCCTCCCTCCGCAGCCTGGCTTGGGAAGCTGGCCTCATGCTGGGGCTACTATGCCAGCATGCCCACTCGGCTATAATGGGTGCGACACGGGCCCCATGGAGGCCAACCTGGAGAACGTGGACCAGAACTCTGCATCCAGCTGCTGCAGATGGCCTCGGTGGTCAACTACCACCTGCTCCTTCCATTGGCCCCATTGATCCCTCTCAGCACCAGCCATTTAGGCGAGGGTGGCGATCGCCGGGGACCCCCGCCCCGGGAGGCTGCTGGCCGTGCCCGGCCACGCCCCCCCGGGTCTCGATGCAGCCCTGGACCCCGGGGAGGCTGCTGGCCGTGCCCGGCCACGCCCCCCCCCGGTCGCGATGGGTCCCGGGACCCCGGGGAGGCTGCTGGCCGTGCCCGGCCACGCCCCCCGGGTCTCGATGGGTCCCGGGACCCCCGGGAGGCTGCAGGCCGTGCCCAGCCACGCCCCCCCGGGTCGCGATGCAGCCCTGGACCCCGGGGAGGCTGCTGGCCGTGCCCGGCCACGACCCCCCGGGTCGCGATGGGTCCCGGGACCCCCGGGAGGCTGCTGGCCGTGCCCGGCCACGCCCCACCGGGTCGCGATGCAGCCATGGACCCCGGGGAGGCTGCTGGCCGTGCCCGGCCACGCCCCCCCGGGAGGCTGCTGGCCGTGCCCGGCCACGCCCCACCGGGTCGCGATGGGTCCCGGGACCCGCGGGAGGCTGCTGGCCGCGCCCGGCCACGCCCCCCCGGTCTCGATGCAGCCCTGGACCCCGGGGAGGCTGCTGGCCGTGCCCGGCCACGCCCCCCGGGTCGCGATGCAGCCATGGACCCCGGGGAGGCTGCTGGCCGTGCCCGGCCACGCCCCCCCGGGTCGCGATGGGTCCCGGGACCCGCGGGAGGCTGCTGGCCGTGCCCGGCCACGCCCCCCCCCCCCTCTCGATGCAGCCATGGACCCCGGGGAGGCTGCTGGCCATGCCCGGCCAAGCCCCCCCGGGTCGCGATGCAGCCCTGGACCCCAGGGAGGCTGCTGGCCGTGCCCGGCCACGCCCCCCCGGGTCGCGATGGGTCCTGGGACCCCGGGGAGGCTGCTGGCCGTGCCCGGCCACGCCCCCCCGGGTCTCGATGCAGCCATGGACCCCGGGGAGGCTGCTGGCCGTGCCCGGCCACGCCCCCCCGGTCTCGATGCAGCCCTGGACCCCGGGGAGGCTGCTGGCCGTGCCCGGCCACGCCCCCCCGGGTCGCGATGCAGCCATGGACCCCGGGGAGGCTGTTGGCCGTGCCCGGCCATGCCCCCCCGGGTCGCGATGCAGCCATGGACCCCGGGGAGGCTGCTGGCCGTGCCCGGCCACGCCCCCCGGGTCGCGATGCAGCCATGGACCCCGGGGAGGCTGCTGGCCGTGCCCGGCCACGCCCCACCGGGTCGCGATGGGTCCCCGGACCCGCGGGAGGCTGCTGGCCGTGCCCGGCCACGCCCCCCCGTGTCGCGATGGGTCTTGGGACCCCGGGGAGGCTGCTGGCCGTTCCCGGCCACGCCCCCCCGGGTCTCGATGCAGCCATGGACCCCGGGGAGGCTGCGGGCCGTGCCCGGCCACGCCCCCCCGGGTCTCGATGCAGCCCTGGACCCCGGGGAGGCTGCTGGCCGTGCCCGGCCACACCCCCCCCGTGTCGCCATGGGTCCCGGGACCCCCGGGAGGCTGCTGGCCGTGCCCGGCCACGCCCCCCCGGGTCTCGATGCAGCCATGGACCCCGGGGAGGCTGCTGGCCGTGCCCGGCCACGCCCCCCCGGGTCGCGATAGGTCCCGGGACCCGCGGGAGGCTGCTGGCCGTGCCCGGCCACGGCTCCCCCCCCCCCCCCCCCCCCCCCCCGGTCGCGATGCAGCCCTGGACCCCGGGGAGGCTGCTGGCCGTGCCCGGCCACGCCCCCCCGGGTCGTGATGGGTCCCCGGACCCGCGGGAGGCTGCTGGCCGTGCCTGGCCAAGCCCCCCGTAGCGATGGGTCCCGGGACCCACGGGAGGCTGCTGGCCTTGCCCGGCCACGCCCCCCTGGTTCGCCATGCAGCCCTGGACCCCGGGGAGGCTGCTGGCCGTGCCCGGCCACACCCCCCCGTGTCGCCATGGGTCCCGGGACCCCCGGGAGGCTGCTGGCCTTGCCCGGCCACGCCCCCCCGGGTCGCGATGCAGCCATGGACCCCGGGGAGGCTGCTGGCCGTGCCCGGCCACGCCCCCCCGGGTCGCGATGGGTCCCCGGACCCGCGGGAGGCTGCTGGCCATGCCCGGCCACGCCCCCCGTGTCGCCATGGGTCCCGGGACCCCCGGGAGGCTGCTGGCCGTGCCCGGCCACGCCCCCCCGGGTCTCGATGCAGCCATGGACCCCGGGGAGGCTGCTGGCCGTGCCCGGCCACGCCCCCCGGGTCGCGATGGGTCCCCGGACCCGCGGGAGGCTGCTGGCCGTGCCTGGCCAAGCCCCCCGTAGCGATGGGTCCCGGGACCCCCGGGAGGCTGCTGGCCGTGCTGGCCACGCCCCCCCGGGTCGCGATGGGTCCGGGGACCCCGGGGAGGCTGCTGGCCGTGCCCGGCCACGCCCCCCCATCTCAATCCAGCCGGGGACCCAGGGAGGCTTCTGGCTTTTCCCTACCACGCCCCTCTAGGGTTGCCATCGCTCCCCAGGACCCGGGGAACTAAGAGGATTTGGCGGCCGCCATCTTGGTTTTCTCAACGGCCATATAGGCACCCGGAGTCCCGCCCCCTGCCTCTCGCAGGTCCAATCATGGGCATAGCGGAGGTGCGGTCAATTTGCATGTTTCTCTATTATAAAGTAAGATAGGTTGCACGGGCAGGCTGCTACAACCCAGATTGCTATGCCTATCTCCAGAGTTTCTGCCTCTCCCCTAACCTTTACCCTCTCCTGGGACCATCATCCTACTATTGTTTTAATTCTTCCCCTCATTCCAGGTTATCTTTTCAGGGGAAGATTATGACTGGGGAGAATTTCTCATGATTCAGAGGGACAAGCTGCTCGTTGATGCCAATGTGGCTGGTCAAGGGACCACTTTGAGAACCATAGGCATTGTCCTAGTCTGTAACAAGTATGTGCAGAGTCAGGATTAAGCATGTAAACTGCCTCAAGTCAATGCCCAGCTCTACCACTTTCCAGATGTACAATCCTGAACAAGTCAATCTCTCCAAGCCTCAGTCTCTCCATCTGTAAAATGGACATAACAATGATGCGTCCTTCACAAGGTTGCAAGGAAGAATGAGCTCCTGCTGTGTGGAGACTTCAGGAAGTGCTCAATGTTCACGAGTTATCATTCAAGGGGGTTCTAAAGCCCCCGGGTCATCTTCTCACTAAGCTGTGCTTCTCAAACCCCAGAAAAAAAACCACAAAACATCTATTGTCACTATTGAATGTGTCTGTATCCCAGAGCTGCCCGGAGATGAAGGCAAGCTTCAGAGCACCCTGGTGATTAGGTAATGACAATGAGCCAAATATACCCAATCTCTGAGGTGGGGGCTGGGAGAAGTTGAGGCTCCCTAGAATCTCCCTGTAGGGAAAGAGCTCAGGATGTGGCATCATAAGCTCAGAATTTGGATCCAGGCTCTGCTGTGTTTGGCCAGGTAACCCGAGACTCAGTTTCCTCATCTGTTCATGGGGACAGTAATGTGCACCTCAAACTAAAGGAGCTGCCAGCTTGTTTTATAAGCTGTGGTCCTCCTAGCTGTGAGAAACGCAGCAGCTACCCAAATATTTGTGTCCCTTTCTGCTCCAGTCAATTAAGGTGCCACTGCTGATAACCCAGCCCAACCAGTGCTCTCTGCCCCCTGGCTGTGCTGCCATCTGGATTCTGTTTCTTAACAAACCCTCATTTCTGAGAAAGGCCAGGTCACTCCACTTGAAACCATACTCCCTGGCCTCAGCCTCACCGTGGTTCCAGGGAATGCCATGGGTCTATGTACCCAACTGCAGGTCAGTCCAAAAAAGAAGTGATTAGCAAAGGCTGGGCAGAGTCATGGTCGGCGAGAGCCACAAAACCCACAGGAGACAGAGGTGCATGATAACGTGTCTATTTCCTCCAAGAAGTCAATTTCACCAGTTACTGGACATGCCCTGGAAGAAAATCCCACAGGAAAGCAGCACAGATTGTGTTTATCGTTTTGTTCCATTCCTCCTGTTTGCTCAGTAAGCCTGGTAAATAGCTTTGCGCAAACAGAAACCTTTTGAAGTCTATTGAGTTCTCTCCCAGGACACTGACACCTCAATCTTCAGGTTTGTGTGTGGGCGGAGAAAGCACTTTGGAATGAAACTTCCTGATCAATGGACATGGAACAAAAATGAAAGAACAGCCACCGGCCATTTATTTACAACAGACGCTGACAGTCACAGTTCCTGGGTGCTGGGGATATAAGAGAACACAAAGCATCGCCTCTGTCCTCGTGGATCAATACCTAATCAGGGAACATTCTAGATAACACGCAGAATGAACTGCAGAGTATTTGGCCAATGAGCACTGGCTCCTTTTTAAGACATGTTGGTCAAAGTGTGAGTACAGGAAGGACAAGACTTTATGAAGATATCCACCTACTTGTGCGTGTATGTGTGTGTTTTTATTGTGTCAGAAGAAATTATAACTGTAAATAAATTTCCAGAAACAAGGGGTGGAAATATTTCATCTAATTCTTCTAAAGTGGCTACACTGCACAAGCTATTTGGGTATTTATTCATCTGCACGTTCAGTTAACAATATTCTTTGGGACTTTCTATGTACCAGACACTAGAGATACAGACATGAATCAGACTAGCGCTCTGCTCTTCAAGACTTGTCAGTCTAGTGGAGACACATAATTACCGTTGGATGATGAGTTAGGGGAAAGCGAGAATAACAAGATACAAGGGAAACAAAGAGTATACACAGCCCATGTTGTGCGTGTCGGACAATGTGGCTAATGCCTACTGGGGCCGTTGCAAGTGCTTTACATACATTCACGTAAGCTTCACAACAACCCCGCCAGAGTGGCTAATATTCTAGGCGCCATCATACAGGTGGAAAAACTGAGCCACAAACATATTCAGTTACACAGTTAGTAAGTGACAGATTTGGGAGCCCAGGTGATTTGTCATGACTGTATGTTGCCTCTCCAACTAAACTCTCTGATGAGCATTAAGAGATTTGGTGACAGCTCAACTCTGCTATCAGCTAGATCATCTCGCCCTACAAAAGCACCCAAACACAAAACTTCTTATGCACTGAGACTTATTCCAGGTATGAGAGACTCCAGCAAGAGTTTTTCCAAGATGGAGTGCCAAGAAGGGTTAGTGACTTCCTTGAGTAGTTGCCAGAGAAGCATCATCATGTAAAACAAAGATAGTAAGATGGAGGGACAAAATATCAGGTTCCTGCCCCAGCCTTGCTCCCTCTGGCCATGTGACCTCTGGTCATTTGTTGGATTTCAGGTTCTCCTTTCAGTTCAGTGGGGATATCAATACCAACCTCAGGTCACATTTTGAAGGGCTTGGATATGAGTGGCTTTTAAGCTGCCATATGGATGCTATATATTTTTTAATATGTTTCTATTTATTTCAGAGAGAGGAAAGGAAAGAGAGAGACAGAAACATCAATGAGAGATAATCATTCATCAATTGCCTCCTGCATGCCCCCTACTACTAGAGATGGAGCCCACAACCTGGGCATGTGCCCTGACTGGGAATCGAACCGTGACCTCCTGGTTCATGGGTTGACACTTAACTATTTAGCCACACTGACCAGGCTGGATGTTTTTTTTATTATTATTGTCATTATTTATTCTGTCATCATCAGTTGTTGTCATCATTATCACTGTCATCAAAGGCTTGGCCCACAAATATATCAAGATGTATTTGTTGAGTGTGAATTAGTCTTAGAGGTCACAGTCCTAAGCTCAAGGTCATCTATTCAGTCACAACCAAAAACCCTAGAGAGAAAGAGATCCTGGCAGTGTTTGGGTCTGGAAGGGGACATCAGCAGAGCTTGCTGACGTAGTATGACCTAGATACGCTGAATGGGCACTTTACAAAGAACCACAGAACTCTGCCAGCTTAGAGTGCCCAAGCCGCCCCCCTGACCATCCCTGAATCACCACACCCAATGCCATTCAATGATTCTGCATGAAGCACGTGTCACCACCATTAGCTAAGGTGATCATGCATTCTTTATCAGTATCATTGCAGTTTTGTAGCCTTTTCCCTACAGTGTGGTATTTTCAGGTCTTCTGATCTCCCCAGCCCAAGTCACACAATCTGGGCTCTTTTCATTCCTCGAGCTATGCTGTCCAGCAACTGGCTTTTCTTGCCTATGTCCATGCATGGCACAGGCTGGCATGCTCTGCAGCCTTAGCTCCAATGAACTCTCTGTTTTGTTTGATTTCTAGCCAAAAGCCAGCAACTCCCTGGGTTTTACTCCCAGTTGCTCAAATAAATAAGCCAAATGTTAATTTGTTGCTCATTGATTACGATTAAGTGCAGAGGTGCTGTCACCGGAAATATTAATGGTTTTCTAGGAGCCCGCAGTGGCACCGTAGTGGTATTGGGTTTTGTTTTGCTTTGGTTTACTGGGGGCGGAGGAGGGGGATACCCCTTTTTCAATGTCCATTATCTCATTTGATTCTCTGAAGAGCTTGGCAAAGTAGAAAGAACAGGAACTGTGATCTGTGTGTCATGGGGTGGAGGAAACCGAGCACAGGAAAGTTAAGTCGCTTGCCCACGGCCACTCGGCTCAGAAAAACCTAACGCAGCTAGAACTCGGGCAACCTGACCCCCAGTTCAGCGAACTTGGGGAGTGGCTCCACTTCCCATATGTCAGCATGTGGGATGGTAATAATGTGTATGATATGTTTTCATAGCCAATTTCTGGGTTATCCAGAAGGCTTTCCATGTGATCAAATATGTCAGTAACATGCTATTTACTGTATCACTGTGTTAGAGATTCACTGTGCTGATTAGCCGATGAAAGCCTCTGAGAAGTCCTGCTGTACAAGATGTACATTCTTTTTTGTTGTTTGTTTGTTTGCTAATCCTCCCCCGAGGATATTTTTCCATTGATTTTTAGGGAGAGTAGAAGAGAGAGAAAGACAGAAACATCCATGTGAAAGAAACATATCAATTGGTTGCCTCTTGCACAAGACCCCACTAGAGAAGAGTCTGCAACCAAAGTATGTGCCCTTGACCAGAATCAAACCCGGGACCCTCTGGTCCACAGGCCGATGCTCTATCCACTGTGCCAAACTGGCTAGGGCTAGATGGACACATTTTTGACCCAGAACTGTCCGAACACATTCGACCACGAGGAGGCAAGGGCAAAAGCAGAGAGACCATGTGCCAACAGCCCGGGTAAGAGTCAGGGGTGCCTGGGTGAAAAGGAAAACTGCTAGAGTGAGAAGAACGTATTTCAGGGGCAGAGCCCCCCACGTTGCTGGTGGACAGGACGTAATCAGGGGAACTAGAAAAAAGAGGAGGCAAGGAGGAGTCGGAGACGCTAGGTCTGAGCAACGATATGAAGAGAATGGCCACTTCCTGCAGGAAGCTCTCCTGGACTAACAACCCCACCATTCCATTGTAGTCTCTCACTGCACCAGAACCCTGGTCTTCAGAGACTGCACAGTTTTAGTCTGATCTTTGTTGATAAAAATTTTGAAAATATCTGAGCTTAGAATGTTTTACTTACTAAAGTCCGCCCTCTACATTCTCAGGTGCCGCATCCATCGATTCAACCAACCGCAGATCAAAAATGGTCTGAAAAATATAAGGTTACATTGTTGTTAGGCTTAACTATACATGGACTATGAAGGCTTACAATGGCTGCATCTGTAATGAACATGTACAGATGTCTTTATTATCATTATTCCCTAAACAAAACAGTATAACCAGTATTTGCACAGCACTCACATTGTTTTAGGTATTGTAGTAATCTAGAGATGATTTAAAGTATACAGGAGAATGTGCATGGGCTATATGCAAATGTTATGCCATTTAAAATATATATATATATATATATTTTTTTTTATCGATTTCGGAGAGGAAGGGAGAGGGAGAGAGAGATTGAAACATCAATGATGAGAAAGAATCATTGATCAGCTGCCTCCTACACGCCCCACACTGGGGATTGAGCCCACAACCTGGACATGTGCCCTGACCGGAATCGAACTGTGACCTCCTGGTTCATAGTTTGATGCTCTACCATTGAGCCATGCTGGTTGGGCTGTTATGCCACTTTTTTACAAGGGACTTGAGTCTCTATAGATGTGGGTATCTCTGGCGGATGCTGGAGCTGATCCCCTGTGGATACCAAGGGACGACTATACCATGTCCCCAGCTTCTAGCACACTGTAGGCACTCAATCAATATTTGCTGAATAAATGAATGAACGGAGACTTAGTAAATGCTTAACAAACTGTCGATCTCCTGTTACTAAACGATCTAGCATGCAGGTATGATTAATATTACCAATCAATTTAGTAGACCGTGGGAAATTGGAGGATAGCGGAGGAGTCACTGCTAACAGTTAGGAGAGGATGGTCAGAAAAATCTAGTCTGAACGTGAGCCCTTGGGCAAGTCCTTTCCCTTCCTCTGGTTCCAGTTCTTCCGAATCCCACTTCACAAGGGGTAGGATAATATGATTCCCATTAACCCTGCATCCTTGCCGCCCAGGAGTCTATGTGGAAGCTGTGGCCTGTGGCCTTGGGAATGTGATGTGCGACACTGCCCCACAGGCCGTGTCTGATCAAATGCTCCACCAGCTAGCACAGCTTAAGTCCTCCAGGCACCAGAAGAGAGGGGTGCATCGGGGCTGGAGTCACCAGGAAGGCTTGGATTTCAGATGACGCTGGTGCTATTCGGTGGGGAGGAAAAGCATCCTTTTTGGTTTTCATCACTCTCGGTCCAATGGGCAGGACTACCGTAGGGGCTTGCCCCTTACCTGCTCCCAAAGGACCACCGAGCCAAAGCCCCTTGCTCTTCTAGACCTCACTGCTCTCTGAACCTTGCTTGGTACATTGCCTTTCTTTTCTCGTCTAGTTAGGAGTAGACAAAGATACACTTCCCATCTGGACCTTTCTTAAACCATTCACCCGAAAGGCTGGTCTCAGGTTCCAGGATCTGGGCAGCTTGCTTGGCCAGAGGCCCCGCCACGGTGCACGGCACAGGCCCACATGATTTCCCTGGCTCTCGCTATGAGGGCTCTCCCTGAGAAAGCTACTGGGCAAGTCATTTTTGGTTTCAGTTCGTCCCTTTTTCTTTTCCACTTGGTCGCCCAGGGTAACATCTACCCTGAGAGTTTCTCCCCCGGGGACCATCCACTCCAGCACAGCTTGCTTGCCTGGGTGCAGATGTTCTCAGCCCCCAGTGCTTCCTTTCCCCAGAAGAGGTCACTCCTTGATTAAGAAAACTAGCAGTTTTACCCCAACCCCCGGCCCCCCGCTGCCATTCAATACAAATTTCTTCTCCTAGTGAATAACCAAAGCCCAAATGGCCATTTAATCTTTACTAATGTTTTCACCATTGATTTTATCATCATTGTTATTCTGAAAAAATACTCATTGCACTGTGTGGTGATTATCACATCAGTCTTTGCAGAGATCTCAGCATGACAATCATTTTATTTCCTCCTCAAACTGACACTCTTGCTACTACGAAGGACAAAGAGATGAACTGGCTTACATCAAGATTAGCAACAGCATGCCTGGCGGGTGTAGCTGAGTGGTTGAGTGTCTACCTAAGAACCAGGAGGTCAAGGTTTGATTCCAAGTCGTGGCACATGTCCAAGTTGCGGGCTCAGTCCCCAGTAGGGGGTGTGCAGGAGGCAACCAATTGATGCTTCTCTCTCATCATTGATGTTTCTATCCCTCTCTCCCTCTCTCCTCCTTTCTGAAATCAGTTAAACATATATACACTGAGTGGCCAGATTATTATGATCTCTGAGTGCATAATAATCTGGCCACTCAGTGTATGTCCTATATAATAAAAGGCTAATATGCAAATTAGCAGGTGTTCAACCAGCAGGCAGGCCAGCCAACTGCCCATGTTCCCTCCCCCTGGCTAGGCTGGCCGGACCCCACCCATGCACGAATTCATGCACCGGGATACACACACACACACACACACACACACACACACACACACACACACTGAGTGGCCAGATTATTATGCGTTCAGATATCATAATAATCTGGCCACTCAGTGTATTTTTATTAAAGACTATCAACAGCAAAGATTAGCAGAGACCTTTGGTGTTGAGACCTACTCCTGATGACAAGTATTGAAAGAAAAGGCATCAGGGTTTAATTGGCTGGGCCACCTTTCTAAGGCAGGAGTGAAAGGCTGGAACATAGTAGTCATTCAAGGTGAGAAGCACCATGCTGTGAAGACGGACAGATAATCAGGGAGGTGATTTGAAAGCCAGTGGCTGGGCTAGCGGGTAGCTTAACAGTCTTTTCATCTTCAAGATTCCCAGAAAGTAAACAATGGCAACCAAGCTACAAAGACAATGGCAGCAGAAAAGCCATACCTAATCATAATGGGATGGAATAAAAGATCAGGCCACGCACCATTGATTCTTTGTCATTGAATGAAGTGCCTGAGGTACTTAGTATGTCATTCTGAGTTCTTGCTTTCAAGTAACATGTGGAGAAAAAGAATGGGAGGGAAGGGGGCAGGTAAGGGATTAACAGAGGCTCACAGCAACCAGAGGGTTAGAAAACCAGAACCATTACAAGTCTAGTGATTAAAGAGGGGGAAGTTCAACAATGATCTTGGAGAAAGAAGGGAGAATGGAGTTGAATACCACCATCGAAGCTGCCTTAGTTGTGAATGAATTGCAAGTAACCATTTAGCCTTGGAACATACACCCAGGCTTCAAAATCCCAGAAACAAAAGTCATACAACCAAGACCTTAAATCTGAGAATTACCCTTCACTTACCAAATTCCAGCAGGTGCTAGGGAGACCTCACCCAAGCCAAATACGCACCGGAATGACAGAAAGCTACAATCTCATCAAACAAGGATCTTCAATTGGGAACAAGTCTCATAGCTTCAATGATTTGGTTTCTTGGCAAGAGTCAAAAAATGCTGAGTGCCCCTCCCTGGTAGTAGCAGAAACCTGGGAGAAGTCATAGGTGGGGTGGACCGTATGCTCAGCACTCTGAGGGGGGGAACATAGATTTCATAAAGGCTTTATAAGCCACAGCCGCCTTCATAAAGACCAGCTGTTGTCATCAGCTCTATAATAAAGGCTCAACAGAAAGGTTGGGCCGGATTCCTTTCTGTTTCCCAGGTCTTGGAAAGCCCCAACAAGTTATCCTTCTTCATTACTCTTCATTCAGACCCCTAGAGTTCCGCGAACATGCAGAGAATGCTCCATAGTGGGCCTCCAACAAAACTAGGGACGTCTTAGCAAGTATCGCCTGAAAACTGTGCTTGAGTTATAAGCCATGAAAAGCTTGCAGGTTGACACCTCTTCACCTGTTGGCCCTCCCCCCCCCCCCCTCCTCCCGGCTCCATCTGCCTTTTCACCATTTAGCCTCATTCCCTAAGAAAAATGGCTTCTTTCTGAAACCGGAATCCAGTGTTATTGGGAGGTATGAAGACTGATAGATAGATCAGAACAGCCCAACAGTATGAGCAGAACACTGGGACACATGGAACAAGTCAAGGGCATGCGGGACACTGCTCCCCTTTACCCTGAAGCCCCAGGGAAGTTGGTCCCTTTGAGCAGATTCTTCTCTTTGCCCTCTGTCCTTTCTTACGTGTGTCAAGAAGTTTGAAAAACAGGGAGTATTGTCATAGATTTTTTTGGGGGAGACTTGGTAAAGCCTTTTGGTAGGACAACTAGGCAGTATTTATCAAAAGCCTCAAAAAATGCATGTCCTTTAAATCAGAAAGACCAATACTAGTGACTTATTTCATGCTCACAATTTGTTGTGAAAATGTGAAAGTATAAAGATGTTCATCACAGAGTTGTTTTTAATGAGGCAACATTAAGAAACAGCCTATAGGTCTACAAATGGGGATTTGGTTAAGGACATTCTGATATATTCACATTATGTAATATTTAGCAGTCATTCAAAATGGTATAAAAATATTTCATTAATCTGACAGGAAGTTTATGATATATTATTAAGTGGAGAAAAAGATTTAAAAATAATAGTTGGGATAGAATTGCATTTTTGTTTACATATATAACAAATTATAACAGTTATATACTCATAAATTTACCTATTACGAATATGATAAAAACTTGTGGAGTGATGGTATTGGAATAGCTTGGTGTAAAATTCCTGTGTTGGTGATGTTATTGCCCGAAGTTTTGGCATTTTTGACATTAGGTAATTCTAAGGCCCTGAGCATAGAAAGAAGGTCTTTTCTGATGTAGGAGATCCTTCCTGCTGTCAGTCCCCAGGAAAAAGGTGTGTCTCAGAAATTAAGCATTAAAAAGAGAGATTCCCTTGCTGGGTCTTTTGTCCTTAGAAGTATATGAGACTCATAACCCTTGAGAGTGAAAGAATCAAGGTATTCTCAAAGCTTAATTCTGAGTCATTTTGTTTGTGCAATCCCTTAGGAAGTTGCAAAATTTTTTTGTCCTTTTGATCTGTTCTGGGGAGCCAATAATAATGACAGTAATAACAGCCGTCTATGGGGTCGGGCTCTGCGTATCCCTTTTCTCCAGGCCTCCCCCAGCTGCGTGTGAAAGGGAAGGGCACAGCCCTGTGTTGCAGGAAGGTTTAGCTCACATTCCTGAGCATGACACTAAGCCGGACGCTCTGCTCAGGCCTCTGCATAGATTCTCATCTGCTCCTCACCACAGCCTTTAGAAATAATGACATCACCGTCGCTGCACCACTGAAGACACTGATGCGGGGCAACAGAGAGACCAGTGACTTCCCCAAGGCCACACAGCTTGTTCGTGGTGGACACGGAGTTCACATTCAGGTAGTTCAGTCCTAGAAGCTCTGACTACTAAGCTCTACTGCCAAACCCCAGAAACATGAGAAGGTGGTTAATCCACGTTCAGATTTATCCAAAATCAGGGAGCGGAACAACACCAACATGAAGGTGGCAGAGAGAGAGAGAGGGGAAAGCCATCCTCCCCGAATGGAAAGATGGACGCCGGTACTGCTGGCTCGGCCCCCACCACCCTGCTGCCCCCACGACGCTCCATCCAACTCGAACTTGGGCAACCTGCTTTCCATTTTACCAAGAGAGACTGCGTTCTTTAATAAGCCTGCGTCTGCCTGTGAAATGTGTCCAGTTGGTCCATCTGAAACCCCTTGTTAATCCTGGAACAGTGAGGTGCTGAGGTTACCAGGCTAGGGTGCTTCCAGCCTAACAGTAAACTTACCAAGAAACTGTAAATTGCCCGGCCGGTGCTGCTCAGTGGTTGAGCATCCACCTACGAACCAAGAGGTCATGGCTAGATTCCGGTCAGGGCACATACCCGGGTTGAGGGCTCCATCCCCAGTGTGGGGCGTGCAGGAGGCAGCCGATCAATGATTCTCCTTCATCATTGATGTGTCTATCTCTCTATCCCTCTCCCTTCCCCTCTGAAATAAATTTAAAACTATATATATATATATATTTTTAAAAAACTGTAAATTATGGACCATGGCAAACACGTGAACAGGGAGGAGGGTGCTCTCGGCTTTGTCGGGGAGAGGAGGGCCATGCCAAGCACAGCCTGTGGACACTTACATTTCTGTCACCGGCTGGCAGGCATCGTTCCCAACAGGGTTTTAGGTGCCCTCCGGGGGACTTCATGCCACTGATCTACAAGAAGGAAGTGCGTGGCCTTGCTGATGGAGCAAGCTACGACATCTGAGCCAGGGATCTCTACGACCACAGACAGACATTCCCTGCAGCCATCCTCAGCCCGTCTCCCTGTCCATCAGCGCAGTGACAACAGCCGAAGTGGCTGTCGGGAATCAAATGAGCCTGGACCATGGGCTGAGGCTGCCTTGAGACCCAGCACAATGTAAGAGCTCTACCTCGCACTTTACACGTCGCCTCTCCCAAAAGCTCCTTCAGCCAGATAGCAAACATACGCCCACATGCCCCGCTCACATACACTCAAACACGTACCCTCACACACGTGCACAGACTCTCTCAAGAGCAAATATTATTTTAAAATGCTTGAGGGCAGTGACCTGAGGGTCTATTGAACTTGAATTACCGCAGCAGCAATTTTCCTTTCAAGCCAGCATCAGATCCGATACTGATGGCCCCGATGCTGTGTCACACTGAGTAAGGATTGCATGTGGCCTGCGTCAAATTGAGCCCAGCACACGACGAATCCACAATCAGGCTCCAGTAAACTCCTCTATCGCTCTTAGAATTGTGTCATGAACTAATGCCCTGTCATTCAACTCCATCGGGCAATCACTGGGACTTCCTCCGATAAAGAAGGGAAGCGGGGAACCCACAGCTGACCTCCCCGGGGCTGTGAGGGGTCTCGGGCCCAGGAACTACCTTCCCCAGGATAAATATGTCTGAAGTTGCCTAACTTCCCCGCCTGACCTAATTAGCAAACACCTTCAAAGGGATCAGGCTGACTTTTGAGGCAAAGTCTGCCACACACGGCAGAGGCGAGCAAATAAATATTGAAAGGGCACATCTGTGTAGGTGGAGCGGGGAGGGGAAAGCAGATTAGAAACAGAGAGGAGCTAATGTTGGGAGTTCTGTTGTGCAACTGTCCCTGCCCTTGCCCCTCCGCTGGCCAAACTCACCCTTTCTCCAGGGCTTCTGGGGACCTGGCCCCCTAGACACCCAACTACCCAGTCTCCAGAAAGAACTACCCAGGACATGGACTCACCCTGACCAGAGCCCTGGCCACTGGATACCATGCTGGTTTGGGATGTTAGAAGTGAACGAGATCTAGCTAATGGAACAGAACAGTGCCACTGAGGGTCCATGCAGGTGGCTGCTAACGGCGTTGCTGCTGTTTTAATCCATCCAATGCTGGCCCTTTCAGGCGCGACCAGCAGTTCTCCACTGCACCTCTGCAAAGCCAGCCCTTCTACAGCGTGTCCTGATCCTTCATGCTTTTTCAGTGGCTGGAACAGCAACTAATGAGACCTCCCGGGTCACACAAAGGCTTCCAAGGAATCCAAGTCCATGGTGCAGTGCAGTACCGATGAACTAAATCATTCCACCTCCACGGTTAACCTCCAGGAGGACCTGGGGCAGAAGCATTGGCGTCACTGGATTTAAACCACCAAAGCCATACTTGGAGTTGAAGTTCAGTTCTCTGGAGGAGACCAGATGGGTAGACCGATATCAGCTTCTTTAATACATGGGATTGCACATGTCCCAGGGATAAATATGTCTAAATATTACTTTTCTCATTTCCCAGAGGAAGCTGAGATCTAAGTACATCAGATGGGACACATACACTCCGGTCTGCTTTGCTTTGTGTTTGTTGTTTATTGGTTTGGTTTGGCTTTTCTGCTGTACCATGTATATGATTATTCACTCAGCAAAAACTGTGAAATACTTGAAGGCAAGAATCTTGTCTGTCCTCTTTCTACTGTTTTCACAGCTGAGAACTGGATCAATATTCATTCATTTGTTCATCCATTCATCCATTCACTCAATATACATTTATCATACATTAGGGATACAACAATGAATAAGACCAAAAAGTTACCTGTTATCATGAAGTTTACATTTTAGCTGAGAGAGACAATCAATCAATAAAGAAGCATACTAATGAAAGAAGGAAGAAATAGAGGAAAGAAGGAAGGAAGAGGAGAGGGAGGAAATAAGTAAATTATCAAAACCTCATGAATGTCCCGCAGAGAAATGGGATTGAAGATGTAATGAGGAGAGGCAGGGTGGCATCATGGATTCAGCATTCAGGACAGGATTCTCGAAGGAGGTGACCTTTACACTGAGATCTGAACGACAAGGGGGACTCCATAGAAGATCTAAGGGAAGAGATTGCAGTCAAGGAGACTAGGCAAGCCCTGAAGTGAGAATGAGCTTTAAGGGTTCCAAGAGCTGAGAAAAGGCCAGTGTGGCTTGAGCAGGTCAGTGAGTGAGGGGGAATTACACAAGATGATGTCACTGGAGTAGGTAGGAGCCAGGTGACACAGGGTTTTGTAAGCCAGGGTTAGACCCATTCATCAAATATTTGTTGATTGAATAAATGCACAGGCCTTGAAACACTGAGAGAATGTAAGTACCAATTGCCATTCAGGAGTTGACAGTTGCGTCAGAAATATGAAAGAAATCTACAACTATTCACTCAAGAAATGTTTACTGAAGCCCCAGTGTGTACCAGGCACTGCGGTAGATAAGAGGGACACCAGGGTGAGTAAGCCACACTCCCTGCCTTCAACCAGCTCACAATTTTAAGGAGAGACGAGCACAGTCCAGAGCAGCGAGGAAGCACTATGTGAACAATTGGAAAGTATCCATCTCGGTTTGAAAAAAGTCAAGGCAAAAGTTAAGACAGCATGCACATTAAAATAAAAAGTCAAGGAAAAAGCTGAGGCAGCCAAGATGAAAGAGTTCAGAGATCGGGTGGACCCTGCAGGCTGGAAAAGGTCAGGGAAAATTTGCATAGAGAATATTGGACTTGAGCAGGATCTTCAGGAATGCATGGAACTTGGAGATACGAAGGAGGGGTTCCGGGCTAAATAACAAACTCACACAGGTTTAAATCAAAGGTCAAAACCCAAGTGGGGCATTCCAATCTCCCCATAGCCTCTACTCTTCCCAACCAGCACCTTCTCTGCACACACATCTACCCTCCATGCTCATCCTCCCTTTGGGCTAAAACACAACTGAAATTACCTCCTAACCATTTCCCACATTGCTTAGCATCCTACTCACTCCGAAATGAAAGTGTGAGCCCCTCCCCCTTCTAAGTAAGAAGACCATGTATAGCTTCCTGAGGGTTGACTATCCCATGAAGGGATTCCTAATTATACCGTATGTTTCATCTTGGGACAGTTCTTTTCCTTGGCAAAAAGATCCCTCCTTAAGTGCAATGGAAGTTTGCCTCCTTGAGACAGCTGTTCATTGATCCTAATTTTAATCTCTAAAGAATTTTGCTCAAATATGATTGGGTCTGAATCAATACCAAAACCCTCAGAGCATATAACAATAAGCATTGATTTCTCACTCATGACCCTATGGGCTGCTGGAAAGGCTCTGTTGCCTGCGGCAGGGTGGTGGACATGGCTGTCTCTCATCCTCCTTTGGGACCAGGCCAACTGGGACATGCTGTTATTATGGTGATGGCAGAAATACAGGAGAGTATTTGAGTTACAGGCACTCCGTAACTTCTGCCTACAGTTCATTGGTCAAACGAAGTCATAGATCCAAGTCCAATGTCAAGAAAAGTATTCAAGAGGAGAGTACACTCTGCCCACCATGGCAGGAATAGAGACAATGAGATGCAAATTGCAGCCAATCATTTAATTCACCATAGAAGTTACAAAGAATTCATCCCACTTCTCCCACTATTGTCAAATCTCAGAAGGTAGAGCTTGTGCCCCTACAAACATCCTTACTTTCCAAGTTAAGTTTCCTTAACTTCTTTTCCACGGGGTTTTCAGAACTCTTCTCCTTGCTCTGATCTGAACACATTCTAGTTTGTTAACATTTCTAGTTAATTTTGTCAATCAGATGTGGTCATGGCATTGTCTTCCAGTGGGGATTTGCCAGTACAGGAAAGTGGGTGCATCTGTTAGAATTTGATGCCCAATAAGCACTCTAAAAGTAAGCTTATGATTCTGTGGGTAGGCCAGGCAATTTCTCTAGTCTGGGCTGGGCATCACGGCTCACTTGTGTGTCTGCAATCAATCAGATGGCAGATGGGCGAGATGTTGGTTGGTATAGGATGGCCTCAGCTAGGATACTGGGGTCTCTCACCACCTGGTCTGTATTCCTCCAGAAGGCTAGCCAGGATTATTTACACATTGGTATCAGGGATCAAGGATCCAAGAATGGAGGCTGCATGCTTGAGGAATAGATTCAAATGGCACAAATCCCTTCTACCACATTCTACTGACCAAAGCAAATTACAGGGCCAACCCAAAAACAAAAAGCTAATATGCGAAAACATTGCTGTGTGTCTATGGCAGCCCTCACAGTGCTGGGCACACAGCTGGTCCTTTGTTGCCACATAAAGTCACGCAAAAATAATCTACACTCAATGCAACACAATTCCAATGAGATAAATCAATGGTCCATGCATTTTTTTCCAGTTAAGTCCTTTTTTTAAGATTAAATATGCCCAGCTGGTGTTAGTGGTTGAGTGTCAACCCCTGAACCAGGAAGTCACTGGTTTGATTCCCAGTCAAGGCACATGCCTGGGTTGGGGGCTCAGTCCCTGATGGAAGGTATGTAGGAGGCAACTGACTGATGTTTCTCTCTTATTTATGTTTCTATCTCTCCCTTTCTCTCACTCTAAAATCAATTGAAAATATATATAATAAATAATTTTAAAATAAAGATTAAGTACTACATGAAAAATCCAACATGGAAACCAGATGAACATGGAACTACTTTAGCTAGAAGAGGGGACATTCCTGAAGCTCTTCCTCCTACTCAACTTCTCCAATCTCCATCTCCCCTAAGGTATCTCAGGCCTCCTTGGAGGCCATGGAACAAAATTTAAAAACCATTGAGTGAAGCCAGCTTTGTGAAAAGGGATCCTCCGTAAGCAATGCATTTCACAGGGTGACTCAGAGCACACAGCCTGAGATAACTGAGTCAACGGTTTCTCAACACGACCTCACCTTCAGCGAAATACACTCTGTTTTCTATTCTTTTAATTTTGAAATGTTGGTCATGAACTACTAAATTGATTTTATAACCCACTACACAGGTCATCCCCCACAGTTAGAGACCAATGGACCGGATGACCTCTTGGAGAAATATTTCAACATTAAAACTATTGACCTATGGTTCCATGTCTTCCATATCCTCGATTTCCATTAATTATTCTCAGGAATGAGGAGAGTCTGGTGATGGGCACCACCAAAAAGAGTAGAAGTTAAGTTCTAGATAAGCCATAATGATGTTCCCAGAATAATGGAGACCACATGACCTCGTGGACACTAACAAAATGAGATGAGACTTATAAGAGTTCACTAGAGGGTCTGACTACCTAAGTTAAACTGTGCCAATGATAGCCTGAGTTACTTGGAACTTATTACTTAATCTATGAACACCTCAATAATTATCTCTTCTGATATTTAGGTCTAATATTAATATCTTCCCTGCCAGATTACTAATAGCATTAAATAAGGTAGTATATAATGGGCTTAGCACAGCCAGGAACACAGTGTCAGGGTTCTCTAAAAATAATAAGGAAGTAGGTGGATTTTTCTCCCCAAAGTAGTGGGCTCAATCATAAGACAAGAGAAGGATTGCTGTCTCTGGCCCCTGCCCCTATTTTACTACTCAGAGGGATCTGAGTTCAAATTCTTGTTCTGCCATTTAAGAGTTGTGGTCTTAACAGTGGTCTTGGATAACTCAGACTTTCTGAGCCTCAATATTCTCAACTGAGTAATGGAAATAACGAAACCTACCTATGAGGTTAGTTGAAATAATAAAGGTAAAACAGCTGGCACAGTGTCTGCTGCATAGCAAATGCTCAATAAAAAAGGAAGACCCAGAGAGAGAAAGAGATCCTGATAATATCCAGCCAAAAAAAATCAAAGTGCTTTGAAAGCAACTGTTCATATTTTGAAAATAACTGAAAAACATTCAAGTTGTGTAACAAACAGCCTATCAGAGCCAAATCACTTTGGTTATCTCAGCTATGATTTAGTCATCTAAAATGCAGAGCCCTACCAAGAAGTTCCAACAACATGAAGTCACAAAATTCATCACTCTTTGGTGTGTGTGTGTGTGTGTGTGTGTGTGTGTGTGTGTGTTGCATCTGCTTGGCTGAGCAAACACAACTTCTTCTTGGTGCCACAAAATTGGTTGGGGTTTCATAACAATTAAGGCAAGTCTCTACCATCAAGAAATCTATATAATCAATCAATATCTCAACCTCACTCCCCTTTTTACTGAGCACTTACTATGTGCCAGGTATTTTTACAGACATTACTTCACCTAATCCTCTGAGCAACCTGAGCACACAAGGTGGTTTTGTTTTGTTTTCCTTTGTAATATATTTTTATTGATTTCAGAGAGGAAGGGAGAGGGAGAGAGAGACAGAAACATCAATGATGAGAGAGAATCATTGATCGGTGCCTCCTGCAAGCCCCACACTGGGGCTCGAGACCGAAACCCAGGCATGTGCCCTGACCGGGAATCAAACCAGTGACCTCCTGGTTCATAGGTCGATGCTCAACCACTGAGCCACACTGGCTGGGCCACACAGGGTTTTTTATTCCCATTTGACAGTTGAGAATCCTGAGGCCATGTAACTGTTAAGAGGCAGAGCAAGAATGTGATCCCAGACCTCTCTGTCAAAGCCAAAGTCTTCTGCCACTTCCCAATCCTACTCCCACAGATTAGTCATAGATGTAGGTAAAGGTCAACAGATAGAACATGACATACGAACTGCCTAGTCCCTCTATGTGTACATCTTAGTGGGGTAGGGTAGGGGTTAAGAACAAGGACTTCAGACTTGGCCAGACCTCGCCTCAAATTCTTGCTCTACCACTGATAACTCTAACATTCAAGGGACAGAGATGATCAGATGGGTATGTGATATAAACCTTTGTAAATGCATACACACACCACCACCACCACCATAGACTCAGCGCTGAGAGGCACCTTAGAGAACATCCAATCCAATCTCCTTTGCCGTTGAGAGAGCCAGCACTGGGTGACAATGAGAGAATCAGGGTGCTCCTGCCTGAGGTCCCACAGGCAAAGAGAACAGTCACGATTCAAACAAGGGCCATCAGAACCCCACCCCTGCCCAGTGCTCTATCCAGAGCCCCACCCCAGCTCTCTGTACAAATGTGCGCAACTTTTCCAGTGTACTCCCCAAATCAGAGGAAACGCCTGGCCCCGATAAGGCAGATTCTGCAGAAGAAAGCCTATCTCCTTTGGAGATTTTTGTCTGTCTGCTCATTCGCAGAGGTCACAAGAAGGGCAGGGGAATTCTCTCATGACGTGACTCCTGGGTCTCCACACCCAAGAATGCGGGAAGGTTTAAACAAATCACACCTCCGGCAAGAATTCAGACAGGCTCCCCCATACATTCTGAGCTTTTTTTCCCCCTAGTGAATGCCATCAGCTGTTCCGTTGCTAAGAGACTGGGTGCGAAAGGCCAATGGCCATATTTTTCCAACTTATCTGCAAAAACAGTTATGCCTTTGCCCCCTCCTGGGCTCGGGCTTTCTTAAGAACAGGATATGACAAGCAGGCCCATGGAGAGAGTGAGAGTACTTTTTTTCAAGAAATGAACCGAGTTTTTCCTGGACACCGGTGTCATCCAGCAGAGTGCTGGCTGATTTCGGATCTGATGCAATGTTTGGGAAAGAGCTGCTGAGCAAACATGACTCAACAAAATATTCGGATCTGCAACCCTATCTCTTGGGGAGATGCACTTATCAGCACCAACAAGTGCCATGGTGTTGGTCAGAGTGTCGGGCTGCGTTGGTCATCGGAGAATTTAAAAGGAATTATAAAAACCGGCCGGGGTTGCGGGGAGGTGAGCATTTGAATCACTCCGGGACTTTCCTTTTCGGTTGCATTCCAATCGGACAGACCTAAGCCTGGCAGAGCCGTGCCATTGCTCAATGTCAAAAACATTCGCCTGGAATGCGAGACATGTGAACTTGGACACCCCCTGCAGCTTCCCTGTGTGGCCCCGCTTGCTGCATCACTATAAACACCCCACCCCAGCCCCCGCCCGAGGTCCTGAGCTCAGAGACAGAGCCCGCTGGGGCCAGGGGAGCGGGGAGGTGGCACATTTCACACGAAGGAAGGCAGGGACATAGAAGTGAGCATTCCTCCCCCAAGGTCTTCGCACAGATTCACAGTCCACTCTGATGAGCAGAGCAGAGATGGAAAATGAGCCCTTGGGAACAGACTGGCGGATTTTTTTGCCCTTAGAAGAAAGCAAGAATGGTGGATTTTTTTTTATTTTTATTTTTTGGCTTTAGAAGAAAGCAAGAATGTGAATTAACTTCCTCCTTCTCTGGGCTTGTACCTGGCAGTTTGAGGCAGAAAACACACACACACACACACACACACACACACACACACAAACACAAACAACTGCTACAATCGCTTCTTTCCAAAGAACTCCAAGTGTGATATACATGGATCTCTAATTGCCTGCTCTGTCCTCTGCCCAGGGACCC
Source organism: Eptesicus fuscus (assembly GCF_027574615.1). Classification (NCBI taxonomy): domain Eukaryota; kingdom Metazoa; phylum Chordata; class Mammalia; order Chiroptera; family Vespertilionidae; genus Eptesicus; species Eptesicus fuscus. Next base: position 6,304,102 of record NC_072491.1, read on the forward strand.
CTCCCATCTTGGCTTAAATAGTCAAGGTAGCAGCCCTTACCACATTAGTATAAATGAGAACATAACTCAGCACACCCAAAAGCCCATTTAGAAGCTGCGGCATGTTCCACAGCTCAGTGCCCCTGACAGCAAAGACCTAACAGCTGGCAGACCTCTTGGGGAGTAACCATATACAAATCACATCAGCCCCTTTGCCACCCCCAAAGCTGGCACCGAAGAAAGGAAGGCGTCACAGGCAATGTGCCATCCACAGCAGAGAATGGCGGAGTTGAGTGCAGGGTCCCATGCACAAGGGTCAGGACACACAGGTCTGAGAGAATAAAACACTTAAGCTAAATCGGACAGGCGGATGCTAAGAACTTGATGGCTTTGTCCCATTGAACTTTCACAACAGCCAACGAGGTGCCTTACAATGCCTTTTCAGATGTACCATCTGTAGGGCACAGGAGTCAACACAGCCTCGGAAGTCCCTGCTCCACGGAAGGTGACACTTGCTGGGAAAAGAGTGATGATCCCTCAGGCTAGCTGTCACAGATGGTGCAATCCTTCACACAGGACAGCAATTAGCTGAAATAACGCCAAACCCTTGTCACCCTTCATTCCTAATTGCCCATCTGGGCTGGCAGATTTGTTTACCAAAAAGGCACTTGGAGTAGCAAGTAAAAGGGCTGTTCAAAGAAGATTCTAGAATGCAATTGAGTGTGTCTTTTTGGAAAACGGGAAGGTGGGCAAGAGATCATAGGCAGGCTGAGACCAAAGGCAGGGAGTTCAGAATTGAGCTTGTTGCCCTTTTAACCCCTGGAGCTGGGGAGGCGGAGGCGGAGGAAGGAGGGGTTCAGAGAGAGGATTGCAATACACTGACTTCAGGGCAGAACCCATTGTTGTTTGGATGATGAACTGATGGTATGACACAGACTTTTATTTATTAGTACCCTGGACATCAGGCTCCTTGTTCCTCCTTCACGGGCTGATAAACCTTGTGCAAGCCCCTGCGAGTCATTTCTCCCTCATGCGACAAAGCGCTGAACCCAGGGATGGCGTTCCGGGCCATGGCTGTGATTTCTATAATGGCATTCGTAAGTGATCTGTCACAAGAGAGGCTTTGGCCATATTGACATATCGTCAATGGCTAAAGCAATGTCACATGAATATCTAGATTTGCCTTTCGAGCAAGTAGTAAGAGACCGTGTTAAGTTCTTCCTTGCGTTTTTGAGAACATGAATAATGCCATCTACTGTGAGTAGTTGCCCCTTAAGTAGAAAGATGCTTTGTCATCGGTTGAAGATCGAGGTGATCACTGCCAAGTTAAACTTGAACACTGTTTACGGGGCCTTTCGGAAAATCACCAAAAGAAAATTGTCAGCATTATGCTCCTGACGCCCAGCACAGTGCAAAGCACATAGTGGAATAAACTGGTGTTGGGTAAATCAGTGGCTCAGTGGAACTCAACTTTGATAGACTGAAAGGAGATCTTTCTCTAATCAAGTGTTGGAGATTGTGTCCAATAAGACCACCTGAGCCTGTCAATCGCTCTTGTCCCCTCCTCCTGTATTTCCTATGAGGATCAATGTTGCTTCTTTTCTGGGAAATGCCTTTCCCCTCCACTTGCCTGGAAAACTCCTATTCCTAGTTTGAACCCTTCTCAAATATCTGCTCTGCTAAAAGCCTGTCCCTGCTGCAGCTCTAAGGACAAATGGTCACTTCCTCCTTTGCGGCCACCCTGATACTTGGCACACCGCACAGTGCCTGACAAATAGTATAATTTTGATTGATGAGCAAACGAATGAATAAACGGTCGCTAAGAATACAATTGGAGTCAATGAATCTATAGCAATGAGGTGCCTACTAAGTAAAAAGCACTGTCCTCTGCCTTTAGTTAGAATCACATTCCATATAAATGTCTTACTGGGTGGCTGGGGAAGAATCTATAAAACGACAATCCGTGTAGCTTTTGTGGTACCAATCCCAAAGCGTTTGAATTGACCCCAAATAACGTTCTATAAAACTAAGGAGCCAGCCCTCACCCGTTTGGCCCAGGGGATAGACTTAAGGGTCCTGGATTTGATTCTGGTCAAGGTACCTCGGTTGCAGGCCTGATCCCTGGCCCTGGTCAGGGCCCGTGTGGGAGGCAACCAATCGATATGTCTATCACATCGATGTTTCTGTCTCTCCTCCTCCCTTCAGTCTCTCTAAAGATGGATGGAAAAAATAGCCTTGGCTGAGGATTAACAAAAAAATAAAAATAAAATTTAAAAAGCAGCCAAAAGGAGCAGAAATGCCAATACCATCCCTTAAACATTAACCGTCCATCTCTGAAGGACTTCCACCCACTCTCTGAAAAATAAAGGAAGCAGAAGCAGCCACCTTCCTCCTTTGGGGACAGCCTATGTTTTAAAATAAGGTTGGTCATTTTCACAAGTACCTTTGACTCATACAATTTGTCACCCAGACACATGTTTCCGCCGGGGCCTGTCCCTTTTCCCTTGGAAGAGGAAGAATCGTTCTAACCCAAGGGACCGCGACTTCAGGAGAAAGAACTGGTCTAGGGTAACATCCTCCAAAACAGAAGCACAGGGACTTGAGTTAGACGCTTTAGGCACATGGAAAAGCTAGACTGTCAAGAGGTTCCTCAACAACTTCCAAACTCAGTGGGCATCTAGACTCCTAACGCCCACCCTGGGCAGAAACCACGAAGATGGTGGAGTCCATTCTTCTCCTGTGGAGCCAGCATTTAATTTTCCTCATGAAGGTCATGTGAACACTGAAGTCACAGCACATCCATGGCTTTGTGAGGAAGGCTCTCTGTCTGACCATGCAGGTTTCAGATCCCTAGTGAAATGTCTGGGAAGGGATACAGGGAACATTCCACTGTGGTTATCTCTGAGATGTGAATGGGATTGGAGGGTAATGGAAAGGAATTTTTACTATCTTCTCTATAAGCTCCTGGATAGTTTTGATTTTTTTCCCCCACCACAAACACATTAATTATAAAATTTTAAGCCTGGCCAGTGTGGCTCAGTGGCTAAATATCGACCTATAAACAAACTAGGAGGTCACAGTTCGATTCCCAGTCAAGGCACATGTCCAGGTTGTAGGCTTGATCCCCAGTGCGGGGCATGCAGGAGGCAGCCGATCAATGATTCTCTTTCATCACTGATGTGTCTATCTCTCGCTACCTCTCCCTTCCTCTCTGAAATCAATAAAAATATATATTTTAAATTTTTAAATAATAAATTTGTTAAAAAATGAAGATACAAAATGGGGTTGGGCCACTTTGACTTCCAAAAGCTCTCTTTGTCCCTGGCAGCACTCAGAAGCTGGGCTGGGTGATTTTCCCACTGCAGTCATGGAACCTCTGGGTCCAGATTCTCTGTCCATCAACATTTACCCGATCACTCCAGAGGGAAGGGGGAGCTCCCAGGGAGAGAACACACAACGAAAGATGGGTCCCAGCGCTGGGTTGAGCCTTTCGGCTGCATGATCTCATTTTGACCTTCCTAAAACCTCCAACTAATAAATACTACTAGCTGCATGCCGAGGATGAGAAAATGAAGTTCAGAGAATTTGGTCAGGTTCACACAGCTGGTGAGAGACCAAGCACGGATCTGAATTCAAATCTGCCAGACATCCCAGCGCCGGCTCGTGAAGCTGTGCTTCACACTCCCTTCCAATGACGGCTGTCCTTCAGCTTCGACCGGGAGTCCTGGCCAATGACGTCCCCACCAGACCCGTCCTGGCCACTCCACTTCCCCACTCTCCCATCAGCAAAGTCACTGTCTGAGGGAGGAAAATGCAAAACCCATGTATTTGACTACCCCTGTGGCCCAGGAGGTGAACTAGGTGTGATGGACAACTTCTCGCTGGCAAATTACCAGGCATATTCTTGGACTTCCTCAAGTAAATGGTATGATTTGAATGCTCAGGTTTCTCCTCCACCTGTCTGCTCCATAATAAGTTCCCTCAAGTCCAAAAAAAAAAAAAAAGCACAGCTAGGGCATTGAGAAGACATGACCGGTATGAAAATGTCAGGGGCTTTTAGTCAAAGTGGGTCCAGAATGAGTCAGCAGGGAGATGTGGATGACAGGAGAACAGACTGTGACTTACAAGCTTTGAAAGAACTGAAGTGACAAGAATGGGAAAAGTAATCTCCTATCCTTTAGGTAGGACAGGGCCAGTGCTCTTGTCTCTCGGAGTCTCCGTTCCCTCCGTTGTAGAATGGAGACTGTGAGGGGGAACATGCAAGTCAATTGCTTAGCAGAGAACCTGACACATAGCAAGCTCTCCATCATTTTCTCAACCACACTAAGAGGAGGTACTATTAGTCCACCTATTTTACAAATTACGAAACTGAGGTGACAAAGCTCTCAAGTGGCAGAAAATAGACTAACACCAGGTCTGGCTGATTCTGAAGTCCATTTTCATAACCACTAAACTATTACTTCCTCCCCCAAAAGAAAATTTAGAACAAGAAGAAAATCCCCCATCATCTCCTGACCCAGAGATAAACACTTTTAAGTTGTTTTAAAACACTTTTAAATACTTTCAGATTTTCTTCCCCACAACTGAGGGCCATACATTACATTCTATTTTACAACCTGCTTTTGTATTTGCCGATACACCCTAACCATCCTTCCAGGTCAATAAACCCTTATTCCTCCAGACATTCTTTTTTTTACAATATATTTTTATTGATTTCAGAGAGGAAGGGAGAGGGAGAGATAGAAACATCAATGATGAGAGAGAATCATCGATCGGCTGCCTCCTGCACAATGCACACTGCAACCAGGGCATAGGGCCTGACCGGGAATCGAACTGTGACCTCCTGGTTCGTAAGTTGACGCTCAACCACTGAGCCACACCGGCTGGCCTAGACGTTCTTGGTAGCAATTTAGTGTTTGTTCATACGGATTATGGCTGTGCTTAATCTATCAACCAATCCCCTAAAACTGAATATTTAAGGGGTTACCTTAAGTTTGTCACAAGTGTAATCAATGCCACTACCGTAAGCATCCTTGTTGCTAAGTCTTTGTCTTAGTTCTTACCTGGTAGGAGGTACAGAAGCCCTGGGGCTGGTTCTAGGATGGCGATTGGGTGGCTAGTGAGACTTTAAGCCTCATTTCCTGAGAAACGTATGGAGGGATGGACGGGGACCATCCTATCTAGAGAAGCGAGACTCCAGAGACAGCAGTGGGGAGAGGACCGCTGCCTTCAGCAGCTGCGGAGGTACCGGTGGTGAAGTGACTGGACTTTCTCCAATGGGCTTGGGCAAGTAAGACCACAGGGTGGTAGGCCTCTTCTAAACAGGGAAAGCACTTTCCCACAGACTCAGCTGCCCAAGGACATGTTGATTAACCTGCCTCAGGGAAGGTAAGTCCCCCACCATGCACAAAGCTCAGTTATATAATGGCCTCCCCCTTCTTCAGGGAGATTAGAAAAGAACGCGGCCAGTCCTAATATTAGGATTGCCTACATTTTTAACATCTAGACTCTGATCTCTGACTCAGTGACTTGCAGTTAAAGGAGGGCACCTTCCAAACCACACGTCCATGACAAAGACCATCGTGTTCAATTCACAGAACAATCAATTAGGGATGGGGTCGCAAGGAGATGAAAACTAACTTCTCTTAATTAACACAGCTGGTACGTCCTGGGAATTCAAACTTAAGGTTTTCTTGATACCAAGATCCTTGCAGTCAGATACAGTGATTCCAAGCCTGGATTTTAGAGGAAAACAGACTTGGGCTTAAGAAAATTCCCTCACTTGCTGGCTGAGTAACCATGGACAAATGATTCACCCTCTCTGAACTATGGGCTTCTCAGCCTTGGCGGCAGGATAATAATAGCACCCACTTCTGAGCATGACTGGGAAGACCGAAGGAGTTGACTCATGTAAAATGCTCAGCACAGAGCCCAGCACAGATTAAACTCAACAAACGTTGGGCAGCATTAGCTAGCTGGTATCTGCTGAAAGAAAGGTCTAGAAGGGAAGTATTAAGGTTAGCAGGCTTTGTTCGGTAACGTATGACTTCTTCTCCCAAAAAGAGCCCATCTGTGGTTATCCATGAAGACCTTTGAGCACCCCAGCGCCCAGAGATGAAGTCTAGAGCACTGACTCACACACTCCACTTATTCATCTATGGCTGGGCCCTGGCTTAGGTGCCATGGCCAGAATGAATGAGCAAGAGAGTGGGGATACCTGGCCTAATGGAGCGCCCAGCTTCCTGGAGGAGAGAGATCGGAACACGTGACGATAACCGGTGGCAGGTTCCCCCACTACAGGGGAAAAGCAAGATGTTATTATAGAAGCACACTGCAGGGCACCCCACTTTGTCAAGGGGAGTGAGGGTACACTTCACAAGTGGGTGCTATCCAAGCTGAACCCGCAGGAAGAGGAGGTGGTGTCCAAAAGCAAGGTCCTGGGGGAGAGGTAAGTACAGTTAGGCTTCACCTGGAGGCTGATGAGGACCTGTACTTCAGGGTTTAAGCCAAGAAGTCATAGGAAGAGACTGGCATTCGGAGAGCTCATCTGGGTACATGAATGGATCAAGAGGAGCCAGCCTGGGGGCAGAAGCTTCTGGGAGAGGATGGAATTCCCAACAAGAGTGACAAGGGACACAGGAAGGGACTGGGTTGGGAAGACTTTGAGGAGCTACATCTCCCAGCGTGTCCATACTGAACATGACCCCTGGCACATGGATTCTGTGTGGAGCCTCCCACTAGGATATGGAGAAGCCAAAGCAGGAAAGATTTGGTGTCAGACTCCCATTTCCTTCCTCTTTGGTGCCACCTGCTTAAATCACAGCAACTCAGAGGACGCTCCTGGTGAGCAGAGCACATCTTCCTAATTCCTGGCCTGGAAGGGACAGCTGGGCAAAGCCTGGGCCTCCAGTGGGCAGAGGGGAAGGAGAGAGGAGAGCTGGGAGAATCGGGAAAACCAGTTTTGAATAATAACAGGCCACCTCTGCAATAATAACAGCTTCTGGTTTACTGGGCACTTTCACAGGCATTATCTCATTTGATTCTCACAGTAAATGGGGAGTTGGGGGGGGGGGCGGGGAAACAGGGCAATTAGCATTGGCCCCACCCTTTCAAATTCGAAGGCTTGTGGCCAGAGAGGTTAAGTGATCTGCCCAAGATTACAAAACCGGTGAGCCTCAGAGCTGGGAATGCCAGTTTTATGACTCTAACTTCAGTGACTCGGCTCCCTCCCTTGGAGTTATTTTTTGGGGAGACAGAGAGGTTCTTCCTGCCTCAGGAGGATAACTAATGGACGTGTGTCCATGAATTCCAAACGACAGGCAAGCCAAGGACAGAAGATCCCTGAGCGGACAGGGCACCAAGCAGGGCAGTTCTGAATGCTGTGGGCAGGGGGTATTGATAAAAAGAGAACATGATCTCAGCACATCCCAGGCTGGGTGTGGGCTAGATGTACCAGAGGCGGGAAAATACGAGGCCCAGTGGCACTGTGTTAGGAGAGGAAGGAGGAGAGGACCCCACACAAGAGTTGAGGGCTTCTGGGTGGGTGCATCCCTCAGCAGTCTGAAAGCCCAGCTAAATGTCAGGAACCAAGAGCAAATTCCACCAACAGCACCCCCAACCCTGAGTGGGGGGCACTGAGGGAAAGTGTACTTGTCATGTCACCAAAGAGTTGACATGAGGACTTGAGGCAACTCTGTGTTGGGACAACTCGGTGAAATCCACAGAGCAGAAACCGGCTCACGTGGCCCGGCCAGCCCTGGGCGCTGGCAGCTGACCACGAAGCTGTGAAAAGTTCCTGTTTCAGAAGCCGTGGAGCCATGTCCCTCCCACCCAAGGGAACCGCAGAAAGGAATTTTTCAAGGATGATCCACAACAGCCAGTCGGGAGGGAAGGGCTTCCCGGGATTCTGCTGGCGACCCACAGGAAGATGGCCCTGTCATCTCCGTCCCGAAGTGGGGAGAACCAGGGCACAGGAACCTCAAACCACAGGCATCCTTGGCACTTCCTGCATGCCCACTGTACCCCCCCAGGCCTTGCAAAGCCCTTCAAGCTCACCCCCATGCAGTCCTCACTGCAACTCTGCATTATGTCGAGGAAACTGAGGCTCAGAGTGGAGAAAGCAATCTGCTCAGGGTCACATCTCACGTGAACTGCAGCACTGAGATTTGCTGGGAGGGCTGGGAGGCCAGACCCATGCTCTTTCCACTCCCCACAACGCCTGGGAGTTGGTGCTTGAAATAGCATGGCAGGGCGAGGAGAGGAAGGGGGCACGGAGCTGGTTGGAAATGGTGTCTTAAGCCACCAACTGACTCACTCGCCTTAATAAGCATCTAATGACAGCTGAAGTGTCTATCCGGGGGGAGTAGGGGTTCATAAAATAGAACTGCGAAGGGGAATCCAGAGTGGTCGTGACTGAGGCATGAATCAACATGGTGACTTCCAGGTCAAAGCAGCCCGGATGCAAGAGGAACACCCAGTGCTATCTGACAAGTCGGGGACCATGTCTCAGTTCCTGGCTGCCATCGCCAGCCTTCTTTCAAACGGCTCCCTAAGGTGCAAACTGCTACAAGCAAGCCTCCTTCCAGGTCACCGAGACGCAGACCTCCATCTGCCTCGGTCTCTGCTACTGAAGTGGTCTCCACCAAGAAGGTCTTCTCTGTCTTCTCTGCCTTTCTCACGCTGACTTGTCATTCAAGGCCAAATCCAAGTCCCTCTCCTGCCACTAGACCTATCTGACCTAATCTGTTCACTTGTGGATTCATTGAATCTATTCACCTGTTAAGCGTCTGCAATTCCTGGGCACTGGAAGTCATAGGAATACAATGATAGAAGACTGTCCCTGCCCCCATTGCCTTGTAGGAAAGGGGAATACATGGCAATCGAGGGCAATAACAGTAAGAGCTTGGAGGATGATTTAATGTTACAGAAGTGCTCAACTTTTCTGGGTTATGGAGGGGTGAGGAAGGCTTCCGGAAGGAGGTAGCATCCTAGACATGTTTTGAATGATGGGCAAGATCAATGAAAAGTCATGGGCTAGGAGTCAAAAGACTGGGTTTAAGTCAACACTCTGCTTCTGTCTGTGCTGACCTTGAGTAAGCCTTCTCACCTCTTTAGATCTCAGGATGGGGTTGGACTGACACAGAAGCCAATATCTCCCTTGCCTGAGCTCTGATTTCCATATTGAATGACCGTATAATTATTGCTCACCTTGCATCTTGTACCCCCAACCCTCCTGTGCACACACTAGCACCTAACGTGGTATCCGTGACTGAAAATCGTATGAAGTGCCTAAGAAACATTTATAGGAAATACAGTAAACCACAGGGATATAACCTGAAAAACTCAGACAGAACAAACAACTCAGTTTCTTCAATAAATATACTGTGAAGAAGTGGGAGTTTTGTGAACCAAATTATGTGCCCCCTCTCTTACACACACACACACACACACACACACACCAAATTCTGATATTAAAGTCTTAACCCCCCAGGACTTTAGAATATGACTACATTTGGAGATAACATCTTGTAAAAAATAAGTAAAAATAAGGCCAGTAGGACAGCCCCTGATCCAAGATGACCAGCGTCCTTATAACAAGAGAAGATTAGGACACAGATGTGCAGGAGGCTCATGTGGAGAAGATGGCCATCTGACAAGCCAAAAAAGGAGAAACCAACCTTGATCTTGGACTTCCTGCCTCCACAAATGTGAGAAAATAAATGTCTGTTGTTTGGATCATCTAGCCCCGTGGTCGGCAAACTGCGGCTCGCGAGCCACATGCGGCTCTTTGGCCCCATGAGTGTGGCTCTTCCACAAAATACCACAGCCTGGGCGAGTCTATTTTGAAGAAGTGGCATCAGAAGAAGTTTAAGTTTAAAAAATTTGTCTCTCAAAAGAAATTTCAATCATTGTACTGTTGATATTTGACTCTGTTGACTAATGAGTTTGCCGACCGCTGATCTAGCCTGTGGTACTTTGTTATGGCAGCTCTGACAAACTAATATGGTGAAAGGAAACCTAAGAGACCTATCAACCAAGCGCAGTGGATGGATTGCATTTAAGTAATGACTCAAACAAAAAACACTGAATCCCACACATAACGTTTGTCGAGCACATAGTAGATTCCAAGTTAATATCTAAATGAATTCATTCACATTTATCCCTCACCTCCAAAACTTGTGCTTTGAGCATTTTTTAACGCACCCTTTATGAAACTGAAATCAGCCTCCAGTGATTCCCACCAACTGGTCTTTTGTCCCAATGTCTGGCATCAACTAGAAAAAAATCTTAACTTTTCTTTTATATTTGAACGCTTTATGTGAGGGAAGCTATAATGTCCCAGGCACATCTTCTCTTTTCTGCCCTAAATAACTCGCTCCTTCACCTGTGCCCACATCACAGCCTATAGACCCTCCCCAGTGTTCATGTTAAAAATGATGTCTTCCCTGACCCTCCAGGACATCTTCCCTGCCATCCAGGAAGTCCTCCCTGCCCATCCAGGAAGTCCTCCCTGCCCATCCAGGAAGTCCTCCCTGCCCATCCAGGAAAACCTCCCTGACTATCCTTGTTAATATCAGCACTCCCCAGGCTCTGCATTCTTCCTCCCTTTGCCTGGCATCAGTCCTGTCTGGACCCACCACACTGTAGGCTCCGCTCTATTATTTAAGTGGGATGTTGTGGTTCCTATAACACATACCTTTTTTATTTCACCCATTCTCTGTAAAAGGACAGCATGGGGCCTAGTAAAAGGCAAAGTAAGTGCTGTCAGCTGGCTGTCCTGCCCCTGCAGCACCCCTCCCCCCTGTCCCCCCAACCCCAGGTCGCCCAGGATGCAGCTGGACAGCCTACAGCTCCTTGGCGGCATCTGCAGACCGCCAGGCCCACGGCAGCTGGGCCCGGAGACAGCAGGAGTCCGTGGGGACACATGCTTCAGGCAGACTCACACCACCAGGACGCAGCCACTTTCTCCTGGCTGATTGCTGCTCTGCATCCGCCCGTGTGTGTTTTGGCTTGAAAGCCTCTGTTTACAATCTGAGTCCAGGAAGGACAGGAATTCCACAAAAGGGATTCACAGAAGCCGGCCAGTGCCTCCTCTTCTCGTTTGTTCCTTGTGCAAAGGCAGTGCTGAGACATGGGAAGTCACCGGTTGGACTTCAAAGCCACGCGGACCCAATTCCTGTCCAGCTATCATCTTTATTTACCACCCTTGCGACTTTGGGCAAATGACATAACCTCAGTAAGCCTCATATTTCTCATTTTTTAAAGTAAGACAAAGATACAAACTCATCAGAGTCGGAACCGCTATATAAGGAGAGTTGCATGTGGAAGCCCATTGAAAATTGGATATTGTTAATTACAATTTCAAGTGATGCTCCAGTACACCCCAGTTCAGGCAGAGTCATAGACTTCTCCCTGACGTCACTTTCTCTCTAAGACAACTAACCACTATTTTAACCATCCTAACTCTTAATAGAGCATGAACCCACCCATTCTTCCCTCTCCCTTTGAGGGTCTCCCACAGCAGGACTGGTCATTATGAGCACAGACTCAGGAGTTGTCAGCCTGGGATGGCAGCCGTGTCTCTACCACTATCAGGCTGGGTGACCTTGGGCAAGCGACCTCTCTTCTGTATGACTCGGTTTCCTAATCTGCCAAATGAGATGACACCCCCCTTCCCCTTGCCATCTCCCAGAGAAAAGCTGGAAAGCCATGTCTCAGAGTTCCCAGCCCGCCTTGCAGATGGAGGGGGGGGGGTAGGGGTGTGACTCATTCTGGCCCAAGAGGTACAAGCGGAAGACTGCCGGGAAGTGCTGACAAAGCTTGAGGGTTACATTGCAATGTCCTTGGGAAATGCTTAGGGAAAGGCCTGGCAACTGGTGCAGAAATGCTTGTGGCATGAACGTGGGAAGGTGGAGACTGTGCATGAGTCTGAACTCAGGAGCGGGGAGATGAGCACTGGGTGGTAGGAGAAGGCTTCGGGGTGCTGGATGGTGCTGGAGGAGAAAAAGGATGTGCAGGCTATGGCTGGACAGGGAAGAGCACATACTCGGGCGCCCTTGAGCGCTGGGCCTGGACACGCCCACCCCAGGCTGCTTCACGACCCTCTCAGACGAGACCTGTCCCTGGAGGGAGGCCAATTAAAGGGTCAGTGCCAGGGACCCACCATTCATCCTCGGACTCATGAATTGGCCTCCACATCACCAGGTTTATAGAGAGAGCCTTCCAGTCGCCATGGTGTGAACAGGGCCATTCATCTCGCACTGCCTTGCGGCCTGCAGGCCAGACAGGGCAAAGCTTTGCGGGAAGCCCCAGGACACAGGGCTGCAAAGAGCAAGGTCCCCTGGGGTGCCCTGGTGGAGCAAGAGTAACCACAGCCCCGCTCGGGGGGTGGGGGGGGGGAGCCAAGAACCATGTCTGAAACCCCCTCGTGCACCCTGTCCCCATCTGGCAGGCTGCAGCGCCATGTCTGGGACCTCCGATGGTGTGGAGGCCGTGGAGAGACATGATAAGAGGAAAACTGCCTCTGAAGAGACCTCCTCTGGCCAAAGAAACTGAGGCTGGGTGGCTGTCCCCACCCACCCATGAGGTAGAAATACTGAGTGGCTCTTAGGTGCCCCACTGAGGCGACCAGTTACTCTGCAGAAGGCGTGTCCAGAGGCTGACGCTGAGCAAGGGTTGCTAACCCCAGCTTGGAGATGTCTCAAATATGTAAAAGGTTATATTATGCCGGCCACTCAGTAGCCCTTTGAAAACATGTTTGCAATACTTCCAGTGTCCAGTTTCTTGTGGGCTTAACTTGGAACGCAAGGGCAGGAGTGTTCTCTCCACCGTGCAAGTCGGACTGGGTCACCTTCCTGCTCTGAACCAGGGGGCAGGGCGGGCGAGGGGGGGGGGCGCTCTGCTTTAAGGAGGAAGTCGAAGCTCAGCCTGGCCCATGTGCCCACTGCTTCCCTCTTTCCCATTTCTCTTTGTAGGCTGGACGCCCCCAAACTAATTTATACTCCCCAGACACGCAGTCATGCTCATCCTTGCTTGTCTTACACTCAATTTCATTCATTTGATGATTCATGGATTCACTGGACATTTATTAAGCACCACTGCATGCCTCTATGACAGCTACGAAGACACGAGGGTGAATGAGAGTGACTGTGTGTTCCCAAGGACCACAGCGACAAGCGCAGCAGTTCCCATACCTGACAGCACGTTAGAATGACCCATGGGGCTTCTTAAAAGCACCGAGCTCGGACTTCATTCCGATATCCCCGGATGGGAAGAAAGGGGGAAAGAATCAGCCAGCAAAAACTTTACCAAAGGCCCAGCTGGCCTGACTCAGTGGTTGAGCGTCGACCTATGAACCAGGAGGTCACGGTTCAATTCCCGGTCAGGGCACATGCCAGAGTTGTGGGCTCAATCTCCAATGTAAGGCGTGCAGGAGGCAGCCGATCAATGATTCTCTCTCATCACTGATGTTTCTATCTCTCTCTCCCTCTCCTTTCCTCTCTGAAATCAATAAAATATTTAAAAAATATATATTACCAAAGGAAGGGGACCAGAATTCAAATTTCTCATTTTACCTTCCTGGGAATCAACGGGGTAAGTGCAGAAAAGCTGGGCTTTGAAGCCAAAATGACCAGTTCCAACCTCAGGCATCCGTGCACTCTGGCTTGCTGGGACATTCCCACCTCTGCATCTGTTGGCGGGTAAAATTCCCAATAGTCCCCCTTGTCTCTTTCAAAGGCGCCCACGTTTGGCTGATAAACTACACGGCCACCTTATTCTAAACTCAACTCTCTACCCTTTCCTCCTCGTGAGAACCTGGGGAGTGGGCTGCAACTCCCTGAGCCTCAGTCCCAGGGTCTGCCTCCCAGAGGGAGCGATACCAGAATTCGGAGAAGGACAGAGGGGAATGAGATCACACCGCCAGGTGCCTCGGAAGGTCAGCACCTGACTCACAGATGCTGTTCGGATCTGATTCTTTGCCTTGTGGGAAGTGCCCTCATTCGCTCTGCATTGTTCCCAGACAAACGAGACAAGGCCTGAAGGATGAGAACACATTTGGATAAAAACAGAGCATGTCCATTTGCTGCGAGGACGCACCTGAGTCAGCAAGACGTGGCTCAGGCGGCTGCTGACCAGGATGGCAAGCCTAGAGTGAGGAGCTCAGTTACATATTTAAACTTCAGCTCAAGCTTCTAGAAAGCGGGACTTGGCTACCCTCCTGGTTGGCTGAAGGTTTTCACAGAGTTGGGTCCAATGCCGCCAGTGGACCCCGATGGAGGGAAGTGTAGGCTGTTTGGATGCCCAGGGCCGGGCGGAGGACAGAGACAGACACATTATCTGCCGGGATGACCACAGCCGTGACGCATGCGATGGCGAGAAGGACGGGTCTGGGCCTGTCTGGACAGTGACTCTGCCAGTGAGTCACCGCTGCCCCCCGGGAAGCCCCCTCGCTAGGTCCTCTTTCTGTGCTCTCCCATTAGCAGCGAGGGCCCAAGAGGCCCTGGAAGAGAGGGAGGGAGGCAGGCAGGTCTGCCAGCTGGACAGAGTGCAGCTTGACTGAGCAGCTGGGAGAGGCGGGGAGAGGGAAAGGAATGCTGGCATGGCCGGCTCACTGGGCAGCAACTTACAAACGGCCAGATAAAGAATTTGAATAAAAGCCCCAAATAAACGGTGGAAATTCCTAAAATTTCAGAGATCCTGAAGGGTTAAGGACCGCACCAAGGACAAAAGGAAATGCTAGGGTTTTACAAAGGTCAGAAATCTCTTTGGATGAGGTTGCTCAAATTAACAGCCACATAGGCTTACTGTCCAAAGATTAGAGGTGTCCATCCGCGAACAAAGAGGACCCACATAGACAAGGTCTCTGTGGAGTCAAGGGTAAAAGGAAGACCAAGCTGGGAGCTACCCAGTCCTGTTGTAGAAAGACCCACTCTGGGGCCAGGAGAGATTCACGTCTCTAGAATGATTCCGAGTTCTCTAATGTGGGGCTAAAAGAAGAGATTCGTTTCCCTGAACTCAGGTAGGCAAAATGATTATGGTATATACCATACACGGAGAGAAAAATGATCTTAGTAGCTGTAGGTTCCTCATACCGCTCATACACGAGACCCTGTAATATCCATATATGTGTCTTTGAACAGAATTAAGTGAAAATATGCAAACTCTGCTCAGACATGCCAAGCCTCAGTACCCATGCAACTCTCTCTGCCTGAAGTGTCCTCGGGCCAGCCTTCACCTGCCCAGCTCCTTGTCACGCGGGTCTCAATCCTGGGCCTTCTCCTCGGAGAGGCCTTCCCGGGCCACCCTGCCAAACACGAGTGTCCCCTGGTCACCCTCTCTCCAACCTGCTATTTCTTGTCAAGCGCCTCCCTGGACCTTGCCCATATCTTGGTTCACTTGTGCGTCGTGCCATGTCTCTATCCTCCAGAATGTAAGCTCCATGAGAGCAGGGAGGCATCTTCTTGCTTCCAGCATCTTGCTCATTGCCTGGCATGTAGTAGAGGCTTAATAAATACATATATGGCTGAAACCGGTTTGGCTCAGTGGATAGAGCGTCGGCCTGCGGACTGAAAGGTCCCAGGTTCGATTCCGGTCAGGGGCACGTACCTTGGTTGCGGGCACATCCCCAGTAGGGGGTGTGCAGGAGGCAGCTGATTGATGTTTCTCTCTCATTGATGTTTCTGACGCTCTATCCCTCTCCCTTCCTCTCTGTAAAAATCAATAAAAAATATTAAAAAATAAAAATAAAAATAAATAAATACATATATGCTTATTTATGAAGGAATTAAAGAACTCATGCAATTTTGAAGTAGACATGAGTACCTGCAACAGCTGACACATGATACAAAATTACGTGTGATTTCTAGGGATAAAACCACAGATACTGCTAATATACTGGGGTGTGTTGCTTATGGACAAGATGGATGACTGTGGCTCCAAGTGAGTGGGGGCCACTGCTGTGAGGTTCTGGTTCTCAGCCTTGGCTATTTGTAAAGTTGAAATTTTAATGACTATATGCCAAGGTGATCAGGATTTAAGATCAGGATTTAGACTCATTAACTAGATTCTTGAGAGGCTAAGGTATAATGCACATTTTACACATTCATGAATGCATGCAGTCATTCATATGCTCTCTCATTCTCTCAGCAACATTGTTAAGCACATAACCTATCGGCCAGTACTGTCTGACAGGTACAGAGATATATGCCAGGGCCAGTGGTATTGAGTAGTGGCTGACGACGTAGCCCGTGGCTTCCAGGAGCTCATGGCTGTGCACCGTGGTCCCTGACTTCCATTTCCACCCATGGCACACCCATGGCCATGACATTCACTGCAGGGAGAACCATTCTCTTTCCCAGCTGTCCCTGCACTAGTCCACATCCACACAGCAACGTCTACGATCTCAGAGGGATTGAGGAGGGAGCTCCTGCCCTGGCTTGTTCCTCCCCAGGAAAGAATGGCTTTTCTGGTTGGTGAGACTGGGATCAGGGCCCCTGGCTGGCACTGCCAGACTACCTATTGCTTCTCTCTCATTAGAGCCACCTATGTTCTCTTGCCTCCTGCCTTTGCCATAGATCAGCCCATAAGGGTAGGCCTTGGCCTGAGTGAGGGTGGTGGAGGGATAGGAGGGGTGGGGGAGAGAGGCAGGGAGGGAAAGGAGGAGGAAGGCCTGAAGTTCTCCAGCTGCAGCTGGGTGAGTAACCCCATCAGAAGAGGAAGGAACAGGAAACCTATTCCGGACTCAGTTCTAAACCATGTTGTCTAATCTGCATTTACCACCATCAGGCAGACAGTCCCTCTCTACACAACTCCAAGGTATAATTATCACCAAACAGTTTACATCCATCCTCCCGTGGCCACATCCAGGGTGACACATGACTCACCGTGCTCTAGCCACAATGCACTTGTTTTCTCCCATGCAAAAATGTCATTATTAAGGCCATAATTCATTATAATAGTTCTTTGTTCAATAACTACAGGGCAGGGCAAAAGTAGATTTACTGTCGTTCATATGGAAAAATGCCACAGTAAATAATAATACAAAAATAAACTCTGTTTTGCATACTCACAACTGTATACCTACTTTTGCCCCACCCTGTATGTATAACAACAACAACAACAAAAAGGTGAGAAATCCTGGAGAACCCTCCCAAAATTGAGTCTGACCATGCTCTGCAAGAAAGGTCATCATGAGTTGGGGGAATAGGGCTTTGACCTGTCTCTCAAGTGGAAGCGGGGGGGGGGGGGACTGGAATGGGAGATATCTGTAATACTATCAATAATAAAAATATATTTTAAAAAATGAGGGGGACTTGGGTGAGTGGAAGGGAACTGGAGGAGGAAGATACCGAAGGTTGCACAGCAGCCTTAGAACGTGGTCACCTCTCGGGAGGAAGGAGACGTATGTGATGGGGGGAGGGCTACAAAGGGAATTTCAAGGGCCTCTGCCAAGTTCCACTAAAAATACTCAAAATACCAGAAGCAATTGTGGCAAAATGTCAACACAAGTTAAACTGAAGTGGTAGGCAAAAGGTGAGTGTTCTATTCCCCGTGCTTCTTGCTAAGTCAGAAGTATTGCATGACAAGAGGAAGCGGATGCTTTCCAGATGGGAGGGATGGCATGAGTGAGGGCAGAGGGGTGGCGAGATCTGAGACAAAGACAGACAGGGAAGCGCTGAAGGACAGGGAAGACTTCTTTCTCAGTCACTACCTGCATAGACTGTCCCCACTGCCGGGGGCCAGGAGCAAGTCAGGAACTGTCCTTGGTCCTGAACCAAAACCACACCCTTGGTCCTGCCTATCTCTGGTTATCCTAGAACTTTGGGGGTTTCTACTCAATTCCCCAGTGCTTATAGATTTCCTTGGTAGTCTATACCTTCATATTTTTTAGTCCAATTTTACCCCACTGCTGAAAAAAAAAAAGGCTAAGAACAGAACTTGAGTATTTCCTAGCCTAATAATAGTCTTTACTATTTGCCAAGTTTATTATGCATGCCAGGTGCTGTGATAGCAGTTTTCATACATTGCCTCATATTGCTATAATTACCCCCATTTTACAGATAAAGAGCCAGAGTCCATAAATGGCAGAGTTGAGATTAAATCAGGAATTAGCTAATCACTCCCTGGCACAGGTGAGTAAGACCTTAACTAACAGGGAAGGATCTCTGTGACATCATGGCCTCAATACTCTCTAGATGTCTTTTCCATTTACAGAACAGGGGCTGCAGTGGGACAGACCTGGGTGTGTAGACCCCACTTTAACAGGTATTAGCCAGGCGACCGGGGCAGAGTCATTGGATAACATCCCAGCCTGAGTTTCCTCAGCTGAGAAGTGGTCATGTCAATAATGTGGAGTCGTCAATAGATCTAAAACATGTGATGCACGACAAGGTCGAGTAGGATAACTAAGAAAACTCTGATGCTGATGATGATAACAGCTGTCATTGATCGATCACCGTTGCCGCCCGCCATGAGCTCTCTCAGGCACCTCATGTGCATTAGCCCCAGTCCTCACAGTGGTTGTCTCCATTGCAAAGATGATAAAAATGAGGCTCAGTGAGCCTTTCATAACTGTCAGCTAAATCAAGTCCAATCTGAGTCACCCCTAACCAGATGGCCTTTGAGAGGCTGAATGACAGGTAGATAGAAGGTAGCCCACTCTTTAATTTTCCCACACTCTAGGCAGGTACTCCGATGAGCAGGTCCCACTCAGAGCTGGAGCCTATGGAGAGAAGACCTCACCAGCCAACACGTAGTTTACCAAAATGCCAAGTATGATGGGACACAGTTTGGCTCCCCGGATGCTTGGAGGGCAGCTGCCTCTGGCTCTCCCCATCTCTCTCTTCTGGAAAAAAAAAAAAAAAAGCCTGTCCTCCAGGCAAGGGAAATCCAGTGCTAAGGAGCGAGGCTCCCTCCTTCCTGCTTGGCCAGCAGGGGAAGGGATGGGAGGGAATGGTGCCAAAGGTCGCAGTGTTCCCGGTCAGTGTGTTCCAGTGTCCAGGCAAGAAAAATGCTGCAGGCTGCTCCACCTGCCAGGCCTCCAATGAGCTCCAGCTGGGCCTCGGCCTCCACAGCAGCTGCACGCTGCAGGGAGGGCCACCCTCCCCAGACATCTCTTTCCCAGCCCAGCCGCAGCCTTAGGAATGTGTGACGACAGTAAAGTCATAAAGCACACACCAACCGCACAGAGGTGCCCAGGCACCTTGCTCCTATAGCCTCTGAAAGCCAGCCACGCATGCCCCCAACGCCAATTTTCACAGGGGAAAATAACATTTCTACACTCTCCAGCTCTCTCTCCCTTCGTCCACTATACCTATAACTTCTCCTTAATTTGTTCAATCCTGGACTTCCCAAAAAGGTCCATTGTACACCCACTATCTGCCTGACGTGGGGTCAGATAAAGGTTTAGGTATAGATATGAAAACGTCATTGTTCCAGTCATTGTAGAGTTTATAGAGGGGAGAAGATATCAAGCAATACGTGAAGGAATTACTATACAATTAACAACTGTGATGGGAAATGAAAGAGCAAGGTGCTATGGGAGAGAAGATCAATCGTGCGACCTGCAAATGGGAGGTCAAGCAAGGGCTTTTGAAGCAGGGGCAGTGAGTTTGAGACTTGAAGGCGCAGCAGGAGGCAGCCTTGTGAGGCCAGCTTGAGTGTGTGCAAAGGTCCTGAGGCAAGAGAAAAAAATATAGCAGAATGGGTAAATGTGAATCTACGATCTAGCTGTGGGACCCTAAAAAATATGTGTGAATTCTTGATACCTCCATTTTCTCAAGCAGCATCAGGTAAGAATTCAGAGACGGGGTGCATGTGAGCTGATCAGTCTGCACAGATTAGAAGATAAAGAACCAGAAGGTAAATACTCCCCGGTTGAGGAGTATGTTAGCAGAGGTCCATGGTCTCCTACCAAAAGGGATAGAGCAGCAACTGCTCCCTAACTTCAAGGTGCATATTCTTCTAAGTGTCTTCAGTGAGTCCTCCTCACCATTCTTCACGTTGTTCTAGAGATAAATTTGTCTCCACATAGGAGGAAAAGTCAGAGAAGGAGGGAGGGAAGTGCAAGTCTCTGCCTCTTTCTCTTCTCCCTACCACTGGTTACACTAGTCTGCACATGGGGGGCGGGGGGGGGCGGAGCTTTAACTAGAAATGCCACCACCCACATGCTGGTGCTTCCTCAGGTCCCTGAGCCTAGCCACCCAGAGCAAACCAGCTAGCTCAGTGCTTACCTCATACTGCAAAATGGGATTCCTGGTAGACCCTACTGCCTGAGGTTGTTCTCTAGAACAAATAAGAATGCTGATGTAAAGAGATTGACACAGGGCCTGGCACATAATTAGGGCTTCAAGAATGTGAAATGTTAACAATAATAATTGGTAGTTATCAGTTATTACCTGATGATAGCAGATAATCACCATTATTCTCTCTCCCCCCCACACACACTTCTCCCTGCGGGAGGGAGGGGGGCACCTTTGGGAGTGCTCAAGAGCACCTGCTAGTTCAGTGCCCACTGTCAATTTTTGCTGATGCATCTTTGGCATCCTTCCCCCACCAGAGAATACAGTTTCCCAAGGACTGAGTCTATTTTTGTTTTTGAAGAAGGAAAACAAAGGCAAGTGCCAAAGCACTGACTTCTTTACAACAAGACAGGGCCCCCAGACAAGGCCATGGCCCTGGCTTTTAGGAATTGGGAGGGACGTGTACTTTTCAGTAACCTCTTGATGGAAGGTTATAACAGCATCTCTCATCCCATTTGTCAGTCAAGGACTCTTGTCCCAGAGTTTAGCACAAAGGGTCAAGTGCTTCCCTAGTTGAGATTATCTTGCTTATAACAACATCAGAACATCAGCCTTGGTCCCTGTTCCCCAGGCTCCTTCACCCCTCCTTCTGTAAGAAAGAGCCATTCTCTATGAACTCTTTGATCTTGAGTACATTATCCAGGACACGAGGCAGCCACCATCTGCGCACCTCTCAGATAAATCTCTCGTTTCCCCCAAACCAACCCAACCCAACCCAAGCCCACCTAGATTAGTTCATTTTTGTATTCCACAGAAAATTGTTGAGCATTCAATGTGCCAAGCACAGTGCTAGACACTCGGAGACAGACGTGTTGAGTAAGATACAATCTGTTTTTTGTGTGTAAGCCAGACTGTAAATAGAAGGTTTCAATATAATGTGTTAAATGCAGTTGGGAAAGAAAAGTGATGACTGTAGGATCCTGGATGAATCTCTGGAAGAATCTAAAAGGAGGCTTAGCCCTATGTGCAAGTTCAGCGTAAGGTTAAGAAGAGGATGCTTGATTCAATCAAGAAAGGAAATGACTATTTTTATCCATCACTTTGCTAAGTCATTCATAGTATGAATGAAGCTACCCTTCCCTCAACTCCCCCATGTAACTCTGTATGTGCACATTTCATGATGTAATACCCAGACCAACTCCACGCTCCATGCAGGCAGCAACCAGGCCTACCATGTCCTCTGCAGAGCCATAGCACTTAATGCAGTGCCTGGCACATACCAGGCACACAATCAGTATGCATCACATGGAATAAAACATCTTTTGAGGACCTAATGTTATGAAGGCCCCATCCTAGATAATGGTGATACAACTTAGACAAATATGCATAAAGAAGTAATTAACAATAGAAGCTGGCAAATGTAAATGATGTAGATTGTTGATGTTAGAGTGTTACGTTCAGCTCCATCCAATTAAATCCAGCCCAACAAATAAGAAGTGTGTCTTCTATGTGAATGGGATGTTCTATGAACAAGAGAGGCGGCAGCAGTAAATCAGAGAATGGAAGCTCTGGTGCTCAACATGTTAACCTAGAGGAGCGAATGCAAGTGCACAAGATAAACGTCTAGAGAAATCAGAGGCCAGGAAGGTTCCAGGAGGGTGGTGGGGGTGAGCATCAGAACAGATTTTAGGTGTTCAGACGACTTCATCTGGAGCACTTCCTACATGTGGGTTGAGATGGAGTGGGGGGTGGGGGGGAAGGGATCATTCCAGGAAGAGAAAATCAGAAGCAAACAGGAAGAAAGATGGGACATGGGTGGTGCTTTTTTGGAAAGTCTTGGTTGACTGTCCTTTCAAGACAGGGATCAGGAGTAGAAAGAACCTGGCCACAGTGACCCACCGACTCTTCCAGGAACCTCCGACACAACCCTGGAGCCTCATGATTTCGGGCCTCAGTGGCCACACTGAGACATTGGTCCTTTTGTTTGCACAATCAAAGCTGCGTCTTGAGGACATTGAAGGCGCCTGTGCAGTGGACATACGCTGCTTCTGTCTGCCCAGTACCTCTGCTTCCTTAGAGAAACTTTCCCTCCTCTATTCAAATGGTCCTAATAGAACGTCTACCCCAATCCCTTCTCAGGAGTGGATACAACGAGCCCCATCAAAAAAACCAAGTCCCCTGCAATAATGACTGGTCTAGGGGTGGGCACGTGACTCAAGAAGGGCCCTTCAGAATCCTGTCCTGCATTAATCTGCAACTATTGGGAAAGAAAGATCCCTTTTGAGCTGATGTTGCTAAACCAGGGGGAAATGGATTGGAAATATTTGTGGCCATTTTCTCTGCCCCACAGAGACATCCTGCTGGTGGCATGAAGCCAGCACACAGGGAAAGCCAAGCTGAAGGGTAGAGAGAACACGCTGTAACACATGGCTGAGTCCTTGAACGTGGATGGCTGAAGGAATGGTGGCCCCTCAGTAGAAATGCAATAGTCATTTGGAGTAAGATGGTATCCCCCAAATCACCAAATATTAGCATTAGAAGAAATTATAAAGGGATTTGGTCCAACCACTCATCTGATGCTTGAATTGTTTTTTTTTCCTATTTTCCCCATAATAAGTTTCATTCTGCTGGTGGTTTCATTCAGTCAACAAATGTTGATGAAGCATTTGATCAATCTGATGATTAAAGCATCAAGGGCCCGCTTTTTAAGGAGCTTCTCATTTAGTTGGGAGAAAATGAAAAAAAGAAAATATAGGTTTTGAATGCAGGCTACTATAAAAAAATGAAATGGGGTCTCATGATGACTTTGGGGTACACGTTGTTGGGTTAAGTGGCCAGGAAAGGGCTCCTGAGGGAGATCATCTGTAAGTGGAGACTTACATGGTAGGAGGAAGTAAGTTACACAGCCCCCTGGACAAAAAGATAAAGCAGAACTCACCAAGATGAAGGAGTGCTTAGCACTGCTATGGACACCCAAAAGCAGATGGGTGTAGAGATGGGAGAGGCTGGCAGGGGAGGGGGTCATAGTAGTCCGTGGACAGAGCACCTGGTAACTACACCAGAAAGGCATTGGAGAGTCTTGGGTAGAGGAATCCCATACAAAAAATGCCTATGAGATTATCTGATCCAGATTCCATTAAACGGAGTTTGACTTGACTTGAAAGTGGAGAAAGACAGAAAGTAGAGAAATGAATAGGAAAATAAAGAGGAGTTCCAGGCAGGAGAGCCCTACAGCGCTGAGCACAGCACTGGAAATGCACCTGAGATGTTTGGAGGACAGAGGGTGGACAACTATGGACGGACGTGGTGGAAGTTTTAGGTAACGCCCCGTGGGCCAGGAACCTGAAGAGGGAGGATGGGATCCTACTTTGTGGAGTTGGCTGTGACTCTCAGGGGACAACCCCTCAGGTGGGCAACGGGGAGCCATTAAAGGTTTGGGGGGAAAGAGGTGACTTCATCTGCCTCTGCAGATCGTAACTGCATTCTCACAGAGAAGCGTGTTCATGAAGTGGAACCAACGTGAGCTGGGATGGCAGCCCGGGTTCACACCCAGGCTCCACTCCTACCATGTCAGCTTGGGAAACATGCCAAAGCGGGGAGGCCAGGAAGAAACTCAGACACCAGGAGAGTGTTCGGGGTTGGTAAACGACGCTCTCTCTGTAAATGAGATTTTATTGGAATGCAGACACGCTGTCCGTTTACACAGTCTGCCCACGAAGGCAAGGCTGGGTGACCGTGACAGGCACCGTATCCAGACTGGCGAAGTCTAAAGTAATTACTATCTGGTCCTTTACAGAAAATGCTTGCTGCCCTGTTCTAGAGTCTTCCAGAATAAAAGTTGATGTCACAGGATGGCAACTGCAGAAGGAGAAGGAAAATAAAAACAACTCCTTTACGGGCACCTAACAACCTCGGAAGGAGGGGGAGCCAACGGGATTGGCAATTTCCTTAAGTTTAGGGGGAAAAGTCATTTTCTCCTCACAGGCAGCCAAGGGCAGTTTTATCCTGAGATAAAGGGGCCTGAGATAGAAATGGAGAAATGCAGATGAGAGAAATGGGCAAACAGAAAAAAATGAAGATTCATGGAGACCGGTGCAAGACAGGGGAGGAGAAACAGACACAGAGGAGAGATGGGCAGGAGGAAGGAATTAAGAAAAGCACCATTCTTGGATGTGAGGGCGATCTGGCTGCGACATCTGTCACCCCATTGATCGCCAGGGTTGATTCGGCTGATCTGGCTGGCTAGGCGGGTGTCCCCCTCCTCCCTCACTGATCCATGTGCGTCCCTCCCGAAGCTGCGCGCTCGGTCGAAGAGGACGACCTTCCCCCCAGAGGAGAGGACCGGTCTTCGGTCAAGGGTATACGAGTAGCTGCGCTCCCCTGCTAGAACCTCCAAACAAGCTCTTAAGAAAAGCACCATTCCCTGGGAGGATCGGGAGAAATTTATATATAAAATATATTTCTATATGTGTGTGTAATCTCTGTCTTTATTCATTTATTTATTTATTTATTTATCATCACCCAAGGATACTTTTTCCATTGATTTTTTTTTCTTTAGAGGGAGTAGAGGGGAGGAAGGAAGGAGGGGAGAGAGAGAGTAAAACATTGATGTAAGAGAGACACATCGATTGGTTGCCTCCCATTCATACCCTTACTGGGGCCGGGGATGGAGCCTGCAACCCTTTGGCTCTGAGCAAACAGCTAAAGCTATCTTTATGTATTTACTTATTTATTTCCATCTACGATGATGGCCCTCTCTGGTTTCTTGACTTCTTGGGTGGGAATGTCAGAAAGTCACTTCTTCATTCCAAATTGCTCTGAGATGGGTAATCAGGATGTATTGACCCAAGGGGGAACTGTGTTGACAGAGACCAAGACAAGATCAATACAAGGTTTCCACAGCAGAGTTTGCAGAAGGTTGAGTTAAATGAGGACAGGTTTCCTGCATGCTTTTATCAGAAATTTCCCCCACATGTTTATGAGACTTCCTTCCCGGCGTGTCTCTTTCTGAGCTTATAAAAGTGCTTTTAGGGGAGGTCTTACTGACTGCAAAGACCACAAATGGAAGCGATGAGTGTTTAAGCCCCTCCTTTGGAAAACAAGCTAGCTTGTGATTGTAGAGAGAGGAAGAAGGGTCTATTATCCTAGAAAAGAGAATTCCAGCTGGCCTCAGGAAAAGCCACAACCCCTTTTCAGGTTGCACATCCTCACCCAAGACCACAGTTAGATGACTGAGCAGTATTGGGACTTGACAAAGCTGGGAAAGAGGGCTCGGGATAAAGGAAAGCAGAGGGAAATAAAGAGGGCCCTTCTATGCCCTTCTCCACTTTTACTGAACGCAGGACAACCAGGATTGGAGTTCCAGATCTGGCACGTGGGAGCCGGTGGATCATGGGCAGGAAGTTCCTTCAACGCTCTGGGCCTAAGTGGCATTTGAGGAACTGCAAACAATTCTCTTTATTTGGAGTAGGCAGGTCTTGTGGGGATATCGCAGGAGACAATGGCAATGATGAAGCACACATAGATAGCAACAATAATAACAATAGTTACCATGCACTGAGTGTTTCATTTGTGCCCCAAACTGCTTTAAATGCCTTAAAATATGAACTCGTTTTATTCTCCCGACAGGCTGAAGTGAGTTATTACCATCACTAGCTCCACTGGACAACTGAGACTCGGAAAGATACAGGTGAAAAAGCTAACACCTGAACCCAGGAAGCCCAAGTCCAGGGTCTGCACTCCAACCCACTCTGCTCTGTGGCCTCTACTGTGAGGCTGGAAGGATAAGCAGGAGTTAGAGTATTGCATCAATTTCTTCCGAGTGTCATAACAAGTTATCACACATGGAGAGATTTGAAACAACTGAAATTCATTCTAGCACAGTCTGGAGGCCAGAGGTCTACAATCCAGGTGTGGGCAGGGTCAGGCTCCCTTGGAAGGCTCTACACAGGATCTTTCCTTGCCTCTTCCACATTCCGATGGCTCTTGGCAGCCCTTGGCTCCCTTGGCTTGTAGGTGCATCACTCCAATCTCTGCCCCCATCTCACATCACGTTCTAGTCTGTGTATCTCACCTCTGCTTATAAGGACACCAGCCACTGGATTGGGGACCCACTCTATTTCAGGATGATCTCATCTCACTCCTCAACTAATTACATCTGCAAAAACCCTATTTCAAACTAAGGCCACATTCTGAGGCCCCAGGTGGACATGAATTTTGAGGGGACACTATTCACCTCACTACAATCATGAGGCACATCAATTCTAGCTTATTTTATAGGGACTGAGGAGACAAAGATTTTGTATTTTTCAGTCAGGGCTCCTTGGGTTATAAGTGATGGAAATTCAGTTGAAAGTGGGCTTAAAGCATAACAGGAATTTGTGAACTCAGGTCACTAAAAATCTTAGGTATTAAAAAATCTCAGGCATATCTTCTCCCAGGTGCCCAAATTAACACCTTCTCTCAGTACCTCTCAAGTCCAGTTCCTCTTATGTTGGTTTCCCTGAAGATGAATCCTCTCAAGAGATGGCAAGGTGGCCTCCATAGTTCCAGAAACAGGAGCCCAAGGGCAAATGACCAAATCCACATGGCTTTTCATTTTATCTGCAGTTCTTGGTAGAGGGTAGTGCATGGGGAATTATATCCTATCTTCCCATCAAACCCCAGTGAAGACAATTTAATATTCCCTAAATTTCTATCAAAAAAATCTCAGAAGTGAATCTGAGTGGACCAACTTGGAGCACATCCTTGAATCACTGTCGCCAAAGGATGAGAACACTCTAACTAGCCTGGATACGTGCCCACTCCACTGGATCACCACTCATGTGGCTACTTCAGGGATGGTTCCCCAAAGAGAAGCTGGAATGTTTGACCAGAAGAGAGGCTTGGTACTGGGCAGGCAGAAACAACAGATTTCCAATCTTAGATTCAAAAGAAGAAAGTGGCAGGGTTGAATAAACTTGAGTTTTCA
This sequence comes from Eptesicus fuscus, assembly GCF_027574615.1. Classification (NCBI taxonomy): domain Eukaryota; kingdom Metazoa; phylum Chordata; class Mammalia; order Chiroptera; family Vespertilionidae; genus Eptesicus; species Eptesicus fuscus. Next base: position 6,331,291 of record NC_072491.1, read on the forward strand.
AAAGAAGGCGTCCAGGTGTCTTCATTACATTGAGTCTTACATCTCTAAACCAATGTTTTGCAAAGCAAATGAGATCTGGCCTCCTGTAGCACAATGGTCAGGAGCCCATTACCCAGCATTGAACTGGTCCAAGTTCCTTCAGGTTCACCCACATGTCACCCCAGTAAGACTGACTTCTCCTTGCAGGTATAATGATGACCACTGTTGCCTTTTTTTCTATTCCAGCTCTATGGTACAAAGAGCCCTCACCTCAAGAGCATCTATTTTATTTGACTTCCATCAGGGACACCAGAGTTCCAAGAGCGGACTCGGCTTAGCAGGGTGTCTTCACCCCACTCTGAGCATCTTAAATGGATTCTTTTCCCAGAGGTAAACCTAGTTAGGAGCAATGGAACACCAAGGAAGCAGTCACATGAGTCCTCCTGCAGATGACCATTATAAAAACTGGATTAAAAAAAAACACAACTATGTAAAGCCTTTGAAAAGCATCCAAAAGCAAAAGCCAGAGGACAATTTAAACTTGAAAAATAAAAACTCAACTGTGAGGAAGAAGAATTGAGAATTTGTGGCTTCTTAACCCCATGGGTCAAATGTACAAACCCAATGCCTTTGTGGCCCAAGGTGCCAGATATCAGAATACAGGGATATACAAGCAAGTGGACATTTAAAGAGGAATTCCTGGCAATGAGAGAAGCACAGAAGTAGTGAGATGCGGACACTTAAGTATAAACTCTTTCCAAATCCCTGGCTGGCTGCGCACCTTTGCGTGTATGAGAGAGATACGGAGGGGCCACAGAAAGCATGCAGAGACGAGAAGGAAGTCTGTTCCTTCAAGAAAGAGCTAAAGTGGGTGAGCTCCGTGAGTTTTCTGTTTTGTTTGGTTTAATTGAGTGCATCCCCACTTTTGCACAGCTTGGGTAGCAGAAAACCAAAGTCCTTTGGGCTTGAACTGTCAGGAAATAGAACCTGAGGTTGGCAGACAAACTGGAAATTTGTGGGGAAACCCTAGAAGAAGAAAAAAGGAAACTACTGAAAGTGCGAGTCCCATTGCTGCCCAAATTCTTGACAAATAACCAAGATATGCAGGCAGGTGAGAGACCCCCAGGGAGCCAGGCTGGGAAAGGAGGAGTAGAAATCCATAAAAAGAGAACAAAATACCAGGTGCTGCATACTTTTGAATCCAGGCAGGTTAACTGCTTCCTATAAGAAAAATCCAATAATCCTCAGACAAACACAACATAATACAACATTTCTACAATGTATTATCTATAGTGTCTAGTTTTCAACCAAAAATTACTACACATACAAAGAAAAAGAGGAACTCATACTCAGAAAAAAAAAATGTCAGGCAATAGAAAATCACATTGCATGGGAAAGAATATTGTCATTATCAAACAAATTTTCAAAATAGGTAGCAATGAATGATCAAATAAGAAATGAAGGAAACAATCAGTGACTATGCAATACAAAGGTAGATCCATAGAAACTATGTAATTCAAACAACAAAGATTAAAAATATTGAGGAAAATAAAGAGAATCTAAGAGAGTTGAGACAATATCAAGCAAGAGTCAATATTTGTGTACATAGAATCCAAGAAGAGCTAGAAGAGGGCAGAAAAGTTATTTGACTAAATAATGGCTCCAAACTGGTTCTAAACATTAAAGATCCCAAAAGTTTAATAAAACACTTAGCAGAATAGCACAAAGAAATACACTCCTGAAGACATCATAGTAGAATTTCTAGAAACCAACTATAAAGCTAACATTGTGGAAGTAGCCAGAGAAAACAACACAATCCAATGGAGATTGAAAAAAACAAAAGACTGACATCTCATCAGAAACTACGGATGCCAGAAGATACTGGAATAATACATTCAATGTGCAACTAGAAGAAAAAAAAACTATCAATCAAGAGTTGCATACCTTATTACTGTCCTTCAAAAATGAAGGTAAAATAAAGATATTTTTAATGATGTCCCTTTACTGCCCCAGATTCCTTACTTTCCAAAACATTGCTGTATCATGTGTGCAATGTCCAGAAGCTGAAGACGAGCCTTCTTTTCCTGTCATGCTGACTCGACATATTTTATATCCTCTTACTTTCTCAGATTCAGTTGAATTACTGGATTCATTAGTATAGACCTGATTTATGTAATATCCCTTATCATTATCTCCTTTTCCCCACTCAGGCTCTCATTACAGTGTTTTCTGAAGAGCTGCCGATATGGTAAAGGACAACTATGTCTTGTTGGCTGTTGTACATCACTCACCAGTGGTAGAGTTGTAAGCGGGGTAAGGGAGAGCCTTCTCCACATGCACTCAGATCTCCAGTGGGCTGGAATTAGCCTCAGAAACATTTGACCCAATGACCCAATGGCTTAGGCAGTGGCCACTGCTTTCTGTGAGGGAGACAGTATGGACTTGGGAGTCAGAAAGACCTAACTTTGAAAGATTAGTCAGCCTTTTACCTGTTATGTAACATTGGTTGAGTTACTTCAAGTCTCTAATCCTCTGTTTCCTCATCTGTAATATGGTGGTTGTAATATGCAGGACATCTTGCCACCTATCCTGAACTAGCTTATGTGAAGCATATGTATTTTACTAATGTTTTTTACTAATATATTTTCTCTCTCCCACCAGATCATAAATTCCAGAAATGTGGGGACTTTATTTGGTTTGATTGCTCACTTCTATGTCCCCAGCACCGAGAACAATGGCCAATAAGTATTGCTTAGAAATACACATGTGTCATTAAATGAGTGAATGAATGGTCAGCGGAGAGCCTAGGATCCTGCAGAGGCTCAATGAATGCTATTTCCCTGCCTTGTTATCCTTTCCTCCCACATTCAAGGAAATGCATTTACCAGTTACACTGAGACTATGTTCATAGCTCTGGACTCATTCTCATCCTAGTCAAAACAACATGATTACTTGGCTGAGTGGGACAGGAAATGACCAATTGCCACTCCTAATGACACAGTCAGTCCCTAGCCAGGGAGACAAAAGAACAGCTTCTGTGCAAAGTAAGCAGTAAGAAGCCACAGGAATGTGACAGAAACATTTGTAATGATTGTTTTAAGTGAAATGATACAGCCTGCCTTCCCGTTATTCTTTGATAAATCTGATGCTCACCTTACACCACTCAACTGCGATTTAGTCAGAATGAATTTTCCTGGATGTCACACCCATGTCTTCTGGGGAACAGAAAAAATCATACCCAACAAATACGAGAATTAGAGTTCTTCTTTGGGGGGGTGGATTGGAGGATCAAGATCGCAGACCTCTTCCAGGACCTGAAGAATGTTATGAATCCTCTGCCCAGAAAATACACACACACACACACACACACACACACACACACAACACGTTTTGCACACCATTTTGGAGGCAGAAGGATGCCATCGATAAGGTGCATGGACCCTGTGGTCTGAGGCAAAGTGCTCCATTTCACAGATGAAAATATCAGGGTGCAGATGAATCAACAACTCGCCCAAGGTCACATAACAAGGTCACTTAGAAGACACAGCTGCAAACAGACCCCATATTTCCTAATATCAAGTCTACTAGTAGTAATGTTATCTTCACTACTTCATAGTTATTTTGATTTCCATACGTAGCCAAAATATTTGTAGCTATCTCTGATGAGTCAAGTATGTGACTCAGCGAGTTTAATTTCCATTTTGGCAGGGAAAAAAGTATGAGTAGAAATTAATGACATTAGGGTTTGTGACTGAGAAGACAAAGGCAGGTTGAAATTGACCCTCCTCTTCGTTGTGTGATCATTACTGAATGTTTCTGAGCTTCTGTTTCCCTCGCCTAGAAAATAGAAATTAAGACTATACTTGCCTTCCGGAGCTGCTGCCAAGATGAAATAAGATAATGCTTGTGAAGCATCAGCTGTGAGTAGTAGTATAGTAGTACTTTCATAATTTTAAAGCCGTTTCCAAAATGAAAACACAACATATTTTTAGTAATGAGAGTATCATCGGTCAGTGCCCAGCTACCTACAGTAACAACCACAATGAGTTCATGGGAGCTCCAGTAACGTCTCTCCAGAACTTAGGAGAAAGTCCAACCTGTGACAGCAACTCTCATGATACTCAATAGCAAGTGAGTGCTTCCATCAGACCACGTCAGTCTCCTATTAACAAACACTTCTCCAAATTCCCAAGGCTTACAACAACAATGATTCCTTCCTTCCTTGCTCCCTCCCTTCCTTCCTTCCTTCCTTTCTAATATTTTTATTCATTTTAGAGAGGAAGGGAAAGGGATAGAGTGATAGAAATATCAATGATGAGAATCATTGATCAGCTGCCTCCTGTACGCCCCCTTCTGGGGATCGAGCCCGCAACCCAGGCATGTGCCCTTGGCCTGGAATCGAACCTGGGACCCTGCAGTCCGCAGGCCAACGCTCTATCCACTGAGCCAAACCGGCTAGGGCGATGATTTCTTTCTTATTCACACGAATTTCCCACCATCGTTTCCACCTTGCCTGCACTCCAGTACCTGCTGCGGACAGAGGAGACTACCTGGAACCCTGCTAGGCATCAGTTCAGAAGATACGCTGTCTTCTTCCTGGTGGTGACATGCATCACCTCCACTCACACATCATTGGCCAGAGCAGGCCACATGGCCAGGCTGCATATTCATGCGGGGGAAATAGAGTCCCACCCCCAAGAGGTGCAATGAATACTTGCGCACTAATGCACTCCACCTTGGCAGATGGGAGCTGCTCTTTACAGAATGGACTGTCCTCAGTAATAGAAGGTGACGATGGAGCCAAAACTCTCGCGTCCAATGACAATGGTCAGTTGAGAAAATAGGAGTCCTCAGGTGACACAGAGCCAAAGCCAAGACCAATCAAAATGATCCCAACTAGGCAGATCTGAAGGAATGAGTTTAGTGGAGAGACCATAGTCTGGAAAGGGGGAGATGGAGGCATCAAACATAAATGTCACCCCTCACTGCTCCAAAGGAAAAGAATTCTAACCAGTTGGCAAGAGCATCCTGGTGCCTTTGGCAAGCTTGTTTGTTTGTTTGTTTGTTTGTTTGTTTGTTTTAGCCATGGTAAGATGGGGCCATAATAATACATACTTCTTAGGGTGGTCATGGGAACCATTAAATGAAATGATTGCGTTATGCTTAGCACAGGGCCTGGTCATATTGTGTGACCATTAAATGCGACCTTATATAGCTACAGATATAAATATAGGCGCAGATACAGAGGTAGACGTGGACATAGACGTGGACACATTTGCCACCACATCCAGGGTGTGGACCCTGCCAGGCTGTGAGCCTCAGACCCCTACTGGATCTGGTACAGCCCTGCAGTGATGTGGCATGGCCTAGAGGCCTCGTAGCTGTATTGTGCTTTAAAGCTTGGAAAATGCATTCTCATCCATCTTTTTTCCTATTTAATCCCTGCAGGTCTATAGAGTACAAGATCCCACAGCTGGTACGTAGCATGGCCAAACCCCAGTGTCGACTTCACCTGAGGCTTTTGGGCTCCGAATCCTGTGCTCTTTCTCCAGTGAAATCCTGCCAGAGCAGAGTTCTGGCACCTTCTTTGATCTTCCCCTCTGTCTTTCTCCCTCTCTCTCGCTACAATACTTACTTCAAAGGGACAATATTTGAAAAATAATGATACTCAGCTACTCTACTTCTCATTCAGGGTGTGTGTCTTCCCCTCATCTCTCTGGCATGTCCGACCCAGGACATGACTGGCTTTGGGTGGTTTGGGTCCCTGTTCTGGGCTCCATATGCCCTGGCACAGAAGGCTGAGCCTGTTTCTCATTGTAACAAGGTTGCACTAATTAGCAGCCTTTGATTTTGCATATGGAGAGAGAATGCAAATGAATGCAAAGCAGTATGCAAATTAGCAACATCCTGGCGCTCCAAAAGAACTAGCTTGCAATACTGATGTCATAACAATGTATATTAATAGTCCATCTCACGAAGGCATGCGATGTTTTCAAAAGAGGTAGTTATCAGGGGGTTTCTTTTTGCTGGGATCGGTGTGACTTTATGTTGAATTCTAAGTTTATGATCCTCAACAAGAAGTCTATTGGCCACAATGCTATGTTCTCTAGAGAGGATTCTTGTCAGCAATCGAGTTTGTTGGAAAGAGGCACAGACTTGGAAGTTGAGCCGTATAGACTGTGGTTCAGAGACCTGCTCTTTGCCTGGGCAAGCAACTTACCATGATCTCAGTCTTCCCAGCTGTACAATGGGGTTAACTGGCTAACTCTTGGTTATGTAACTGAATGAGGTAATGTTTCAAAGCCGCCTGACCTATCACAGGTGCTCAGGAATTGTTCACTACCTTCTCCACATTCACTCCTTCCTACTTTGGGAGACTAAATTGGCAAATAATGAGAGCGGGGGATGGGGGTGGTGGGGGCTTCTCGTCCTCTCCTAGTCCTTGCCTGCCCTGCATGGCTTGTCATTCCATTGAACGTATCTTTCTAGCACAAAGCGGGGCCACAGCCCAGTCATGTTGAACAAGGACTATCGGACCCCAGGGTCTTCCAAAAATGAGGCGAGGACTCTGTCCTGCCCGCCCCCCCCCAACGAACCACCACTGAGAAGTGGCAGCTAGTCTCCCAAAGCCACTTCTGTCATCCCAGACGGTGAATCCTCCCCGCTTCAAGGTTTAGTTCAAGCACCGCTGTCCTAGAAGCCTTTTAGGGGGCCCCTGGGAGTCGGGACTCCCCTCGGGGCTCCCAGACACCTTGTGGCCCCGCCACGGCTGGGTTGTTACCACACGGAACAGGGCCTGGCACAGACAAGTAAGGGAGGGAGCAGAAGAGGGAGGACGGAAGTGCCTATGCAAGCTCGATCCCCAGGACGGGGCATGCAGGAGGCAGCTGGTCCACGATTCTCTCTCATCATTGATGCTTCTATGATGGAAAAAAGAAGCATCTTAACATATTTGGCTGGAGCCACGCACACACACACACACACAGTTCCCCACAACCAAACCCTGATGCAAATCAGACTTAAATTCCGGAAATACCTGAACTTGGGTCCCTGGCAGCATGTTCCTTCTTCTTCTCAGCGCGGAGGGAGACACAGGACAAAAGCCTCCTCTCCGGCAGCGATCTCTCACTCCCGGGCAGGCAGAGGGGCTTCGGCCCAGGGCACCGAGTGTCCCAGACCAGCCCCGTCCTCCCTGAGTGAACATCTGAACACTCGGACCCTGTGTTGAGGACGAATAGTCCGTGCTGGAGCCTGCAGCCTGCAGCCTGACGCACGATGCAGCCACATGCAGCCACGGAGAGGGTGAGCGATCACACCTGTGCGTGCACAACCACGTGACAGGCAGGCACGTTCAGGGTGCTCACAGACCCACCTTTGGGCTACACGCATACACACACCCACCCAGGCAGACTCTCAATCTACTCAGGGGCAGCTCCGAGATTGGCAACATCCTCCTCTTTGTTTCTAAGCACCCAGACACTGCACTTGAGGAATACGGGTGTTTCTGAAAGTCCCCAGACGGAAGTGCACAGGCGGGTCAGCCTGCCTGTTCCACCCGCAGCCAGCCCTCGGCTCTGCCCCGCCTCTCCGGGCTCCATTCCGAGGAACCGCCCAGGCTCCCCCAGGTGCTGCCAATAAATGCACTTCGTGGCCAGGAGGCAGAGGGGTCATCTGAGTGACATGGGGACCTCCGGACAGGAACCTAGTCTCTCACGATGGTTCCCCAACATTTTCTCAGGGTCCCCCTCTGGGGAGTTATCCTTACTTTGCAGGGAAGAAGCTGAGCGATGAAGTGAGCGGCCTGAGCTCACGCAGCTACATGGCCACACACATGCGTGTCCCCAGAACAGAGGCCATGCCCCAGGCGCTGTGTCCCGGGCCCACGTTTGCTCCACGGCTCGGAGACCTTTGTAATCAAGCTCTTAGGACAAGTCCAAAGGTCTAGGGTAAAACCCCTCAGCCCCAGAGACTCAGACCCCTCCCCAGGGGCACATGGAGGGGCAAGCGGTGCCCTGCCCAGGGTGAGAGCCCAAGTACCATTTTGCGCCCAGCCTGCGTGGCTCAGTGGTTGAACGACCTATGCACCAGGAGGGCGCGGCTCGATTCCCGGAAGGGGCATATGCAGGCTCCATCCCCAGTGTGGGGCCTGCAGGAGGTAGCCGATCAATGATTCTCTCTCATCATTGATGTTTCTCTCTCTCTCTCTCCCTCTCCCTGCCTCTCAAAGATCAATAAAAATATATTTTAAAAAAAAATAAATGTCTCACTTTGCCTGCTGTTGACTGAATGCTCCCTGGAAGGAGGACAGGGCAGAAGAAATTGAGAAGTGGATGACGGAGAGAGAAAGGAAAGGGATAAATAGAAAGAGAGAGAAGAAGGAGGGAGGGGGGAGGGCAAGTGGGCAATCTACCTTAGAGCAGAAAGAGGATGTTTTCCATGGAAACAGAAGTGCCTGTTTGGCTTAAGATGCCATTGAAGAGGGAAATTGTAAATCACGTTCCACCAGGAGGCAGGGACGATTGCCCGGCTTTGCCAGCTGAATTCAAAAACACTCCCATCCATCAGCGGGGCTCCCGTGGCTCCCACCTATGCCAGGTGCTGTGGGGGCTACTTACAAAAAGGCAGGCTTCACACACCCCATTGTGTCTCCAGCATTTCTTTCAGCCAAATAACATTCAGGGCTCATTTTATCTCTTCCTCCATTCTCAACTTCAGAGATATAAAAAAAAAAAAAAAAGGGAGGAAAAGATGGAGGGAGGGACGAACACACACAGGGACGTGGGCAAAACTGGCACCTGCCCTAATACCACGTAGGGACTCTCCTCCAGGCAAAGGTGCTAGAGGTGAGTGGATTCCCACCTGAAACGCCCACAGCCCTGTGCCAAGCAAGGGGACCTGGGAAAGCTACTCAGCCTCTGAGCTTCTTATCTGGGACTGCGAGGTAGTCTACGCCCAGGCTCCTGGGGGCTTGCGAAGACTTAACTTATATAAGGCTCCTGCAAAAGAACTTGGCAGAGGGTCAGGTGCCCAGCAAGCTGGCTGGAAACTCAGCTCCTTCCTTTCCCACTTCTGGCTCTCTACTGTTGGGCAATAATTACTTTGAAAGTTAGGGGCTTAAAACAACAGCATTCATCATCTCGCAGTGTCTGTGGGTCAGGAATTTGGGAGGCGCTTCTCAGGGCGCCTTTTGCGTGTGGGCCTCTCCGCAAGGCTGCTTGAGCATCCTCACAACATGGCCGCTGGCTTCCCCAGAACCCGTGACCCCAGGGAAGGCAAGGAGGGAACGAACCATGGGGGCTTGTGGCCCAGCCTGGGAAGTCACACATCATCGCTTCCTCCATAGTCTTATTTTGTTGCAGGTAAGTCCAGCCAACACTCCAAGAAAAAGAAATTAGTTCCCCACCTTTAGAAGTGGAGAATGTAAAAAAAAAAAAAATCGAGGACGTATTTTCAAACCACCACGGGGGCTCCCTGTAATGATTTTGGAAATAGGTGAATCGTTGTGGGATGAGAGAGTTTTGTGGCCATGAAACTATCGCACCTGACATCACTGTAAATGGTCCCTTCCCTTCCCTCAGAATTCCCAGTCTGCCTCCGGTATACTACTGGCACCCTGACTGTCACAATGGATAACATTTTCATGACGTCACAGTATACCTATCCTTCAGACCGCTTTTCATGCTTAACATTATGTTTCTGAGGTTCATCTATAATTTATCACATGCAGCTCCAGTTCATTTCTTTTCACTCCCACCTAATACTCTTTGTATACGTTTATTTTGTCCAGTCTCCCGTGAATGGGCATGTAGCTTCGCAGCTTTGTGCTACTACAAAGACTACATTTCTCCTTTGCGCATGAGCATTCGCTAGAGAGTATAATTAGGAGTAAAGTTGCTATCGTGTAATGCTGCCAAGTTACCCTCTAAAGTCAATATGGTCTTTAGTAGAACAAACAGAATTTGAGAGCTTAACAAAGTTGAAAAACTGGGTTCACTTTACACGATGCAATTAGCTGTTTTGGAGAACCATCGCGCTGTCTGGTTGGAAGGAGCCTCCCACCCAATGTAAGAATCCTTTCAACGGTGTTCCCAGGAGGTGGCCAAACAATCCTTGCTTGAACTCTTGAAAATACACGGGGGAATCTTGTTGCTTTAACTGTGATTCCCTCTGCAGAGCAAGAATAATTTTGGAAAAATATTCCTTTCCTTTTGCAATGCAGCCACAGCCCAGGGTATGAGGCCAAAGGAAGAAGGAGTAAGCGATGATGAAGGTGGTGGAAGAGGCTGGGGTAGATCACAGAGGGGCCGTTCTGTGTTTTACCCTGAAGGCAATGGGGAGTCACCGAAGGAAAGTGGGCAGGAAAGAAGCAAGTTCAGATTTGGTTTACAAAAAGTCATTCTACCGACAGGGTCCGAAAGGGAGGCAGAAGGACCAAAGAGGAAACAGTGGCTCTGAATGGAGACGGAGATGTTCAATGGAAGAAATCCAGAGGATGGAGAAAGGAACGGATCCGGTGTTTGAGACTGGAATCTGGCATAACATTGGGACTGGATGAAAGAAGGTGACGAGATTAGCCAAATGCATAGCCCACGGACACAGACAGCAGTGTAGTGATGGCCAGAGGGAGGGAGGGGCAGGGGCTGGGTGAAGATGGGTAAGGGGGGTGGGGAATGGGAGACATCTATAATAGTGTCAACAATAAATTTAAAAATAAATAAAAAATTTTTAAATACCACAGGGCCACCGACGGATGAATGGACAAAAATGTGCTGCGTGTATACACTGAGATACTACTCAGTCATAAAATGATGGAATACCACCCTATGACAACATGGATGGATCTTGAGGGTATTATTTCAAGTGAAATATGTCAGGTGGAAAAAAAACAAAAACCATGTGATTTCACTCATATGTGGAACATAGGACAAGAGAGTAACAAATGAAATCACAATACAAGGCAAAACAAACTCATAGATACAGACAAAGAGTGGTGGTTAGAAAAGGGGAAGGAGGTAGGGGATAGTGTATTGGGTAAAGGGGTTCAAAATGGTGCTGGAAGGAAACTAGACCTTTGGTGGTAAGAACAATAAAGTATATAAATAACTGAAGTACAATGTTGTGCACCTTAAAAATTATATATTGTTATTAACCAATGTTATCTCAATAAATTTAATTCAGAAAAGACTGCCATATGGGACAGTCAGTCAGAGTACCAAAGCATCTTCCCCATTGGCCAAGATGGTGCAGGGGGAGGTTCTTACACTAAGCTGCCGAAAGCTAACAAGATAATTGGATAGAAACAAAGCCCTCCCCCCTATCCTAGAAGAACTACAGGCTTGAGCAGAAAGGGAAGATGGTCTTTGAGATGGGAGTTTACCATTCTCCCAGGTCGCATGGCACCTGATTAAACCTCTTTCCTTTTGCACCAGCATCTGTCTCACAAGTATGGCTTTCATTGCAGCAGGGAGCCGAACCTGAATTGTTCTGTTACAGCCATGCTAACCTCTTGAACATTTGTTCCCTAATCTGAAAACCAAGGATAATAATTGCACCATTTCAGAGGGCTAGTATGAAGATAAAAGTAGATTTTAGGTTTAAAAAGCTTTGTGTCTAACTCATAGCGTGTGCTCAGTAAACATTAGCTATTCTTATTGTTGAAGAACTATTAAAGAGACTCAGTGACGACAGTAGTTCGGGTAGATTACATTGCAATAACTGAAAGATCCAAACGTGCAAAATGGACCAGCCAGCGTGGCTCAGTGGTTAAGCATCGACCTATGAACCAGGAGGTCACCGTTCGATTCCTGGTCAGGGCACATGCCCGGGCTTCAGGCTCCATCCCCAGTGTGGGGCGTGCAGGAGGCAGCCGACCCGATCAATCATTCTCTCTCATCATTGACGTTTCTATCTCTCTCTCCCCTCTCCCTTCCTCTCTGAAATCAATAAATAAAAATAAAAATATTACAGATGTCCCCACCTTTTTTTTTTAAAAAAAAAGCAAAATTATTGAAACATAACAGAATTTTATTTAAAAAAATCAATTTGATATGTTTATTGATTTGGCACTCAATACTGTACATCGTTGTCAACTAACTGAATGTGCTCTTCAGACTGGAATGACAGCCACCATCCGAGCATCCCTTGAGTACTTTCCATGATGTGCTCTAAGGCCGTGGTCGGCAAACTGCGGCTCGCGAGCCACATGCGGCTCTTTGGCCCCTTGAGTGTGGCTCTTCCACAAAATACCACAGGCCTGGGTGAGTCTATTTTGAAGAAGTAGTGTTAGAAGAAGTTTAAGTTTAAAAAATTTGGCTCTCAAAAGAAATTTCAATTGTTGTACTGTTGATATTTGGCTCTGTTGACTAATGAGTTTGCCGACCACTGCTCTAAGGGATGCTCTCCCTCCTGTGTCAGGATCGAATGATGATGATGATGATGATAAAGGCCAGATCCACTGGAAAAAGGAAATCGCATGACATCTATCCACCCCCACCCCCCACCTCTGGAGGTGGTGCTGAGAACCTGTAGGAGAGAGATTCCAGCTCGGGGGGGGGGGGGGGGGGCTGCACCCCGCTGCTGATTTCATCTTCCTGAAGGGGCTGCAGAAGCCAGAGAGTTGCAGACCCCCCTGCCATGCCTGCCTCCAGCCACTGCATTCTCCGAAGAAAAACCTGCTTATGCCGGAGGCAGCCACCTGTCATTTCTCCTCCACTAAGTGAGGCGCCGTGGGGTTTTAATTCTCCCCTTCACTTCAGAGGCCCCCACCCCCTCTTTTAAGTACCTCCCTCCTCCTGGCTCTGGCAGCCCTGTCAACATCGCGGGCCTGGAGAGGCGGGACATTATGGTCGCCATGGATTAATCTAACAGCTGTATTGATTTCTCCGTTACATCTGCCCCCAAAAGAGCCACAGAGAACCAACCCCTCGGGGTCTGGAAAGATAAAATAAAAAAAAAAGAGAGAAACTTAAGTGGACATTTTTTTTTCCTTTCGGGAAATAATAACTACAAACAACTTAGTGTTCAAGCCCGCGTTCAGAAGCATGTATTGCAGGAGACCATGAAATATAAGCACAGCAGTCTAGAGTGTCATGTGCGATGCAGAAGAAACCAAATGCCAAAATAGCCTGAAAAAGAACCCGCAGGGCCATTAAAGGGGCAGACAGATTATATATGTAATGAAAAGACACTTACTAGGTACATGTACGAGTAAGTAAAATCTAGGAGCCACCATTCCCTCCCCTGTAACGTGGAACTAACTAACAACATCCACCTGGCAGGCGTCCTGTGAAGAATAAATGAGACGACAGGAAGGAAAACACCATCAGAGCCTGTGCCACATATTAAAATCTCAATTAATAGGATTTTTCATTCGCAGGGGGGAGGGAGCATATTGTATACTCAGAATCTATACGCGGTTTCAGGCATGACAATTGAGAAGAAGTAAAAACAGGGATGGCACTGGAACCACTGTGTACGAATAATATGAGAAACCAAAGAAAACTGTCTGTAAAATCCTATGCAGTTCCTCCACATGAGCAGGCAACAGCGCACGTGTCCCTTTAAGGAGGTCACGTGGGACGGGAGCCCGACATGGTCCTTCCCAACCTCAATATCGGTACCACCTCCTGCTGGAAGGCCATCGCCAGCACAGAGCTCCTTCCCGGCCTGCCCCGGGGCAGCGGACACCCCGCCCTGCCACGCCCGGGAGCCAACAAAGCCAAGCGCTGCGGAAGGTGAGATAGAAAGGGGGCAGGCTGAGTCCCAGGGCCACCTTGCCAAGCAAGACAGAACGCGGCTGCCCAACAATCAGACACGTGAAGGAAGAGCCTAAAGGACTGTGGTGGCCACGTGCTGCCATTCACCCCATTAGGCAAGTGGGGCGATCATTTCGACTACAAACCATCTCTGATATAGTGGCCAATATAGGGCCCCTTCTTCCTTCCCTCCCTCCTTTCCTGCTTTCCTTCTTGCCGCTTCCTCCCTCCTTGATTTCCAGGCACCAAGCTTCCTGTCGACCTTGAGACACACTCTGGAGGTCAGCAAGCACGGTGGCTGAGCAGTTCTTGATGACTCTAGGCCAGTGATGGCGAACCTCTGACACGCATGTCAGTGCCATTTCTGATGACACGCGGCCGCTGAGGCGGCCGCATGCCGAGGATGAAACATTTATGTTATTTAAACTATAAACATCGCGAAATAATGTTTTTTTCCTCAAAGTGACACACTACCCGAGTTATGCTCAGTTTTTTGGCGAAGTTTGACACACCGAGCTCAAAAGGTTGCCCATCACTGCTCTAGGCACTGTCCAGGGAACACGGGTGCACTTTTCAGAGACAGCCCCCCTTTGCCATGTTAAACTTCACCAAGCAGGACCAGGGAAAACCTTCTGGTTCAGAAAGAGGCAAAATCCAGATACGCCGATGAAAAGGGGCCCTCGGCCAACCGGACCCTCAGGTGACAGGAATTCAGAGTGAATTCCTGGAGTCCTGGGCGCGCACCTTCAACGATTCCGAAATGAGGAGCATTCGTGTATTCAGCCAACAAACAGGTATTCAGCTCCACCTGTGTGCCAGGTGCCAGGGGAGAGCCAGAGAGAGACACGGGAGATGGGACGCCCGCCTCCGGCCTCTCAGATGCTCCCCAGGGACCCTGCCCGCCTCTGTCATCCCCTCCAGCGTCACAGCAAATGAAGACAACACGCGGAGGCCATGCTGCCTTAGAGGCTCCAGGGGAGAATCCTGCGCCTCTTGCAGCTCCCCGAGGCTCCTGCACTCCTGGGCTTGTGGCTGCATAACGCCAGCCTCTGCCTCTATTTTCACGTGGCCTCTCCCCATCTCTGTCCTCCTCTTCTAAGGACACCGGTCATTGGATTTGGGGCCATCCAGGGAATCCAGGATGCTCTCATCTCAAGATCCTTAACGTCATTACATCTGCAAAGACCCTTTTTCCCAAATGAGCTCACCATTCACAGGTTCAGAGATGGGGACGTGTCTGGTGAGGGGGCGGGGGGGCTGGGAGAGGGGAGAGCACCATTCAACCACTCCACTACCCAGAGACAGGGACGGGTGTTGTTCAACCCCAAATCCCCCTGCCCCAGGCACCGAAGGTAATTCTCCCCACACCAGCACGCATCTGACACACGCAGCACGCATCTGACACACGCAGCACGCATCTGACACACGCCTGTTCAACAGAAAGGCAGCGGAGCGTAGGATGGAAGTGCCTGGTTTTAGAATTAGCTCAACCCCTACTCGTGCCTCAGCCACTTACAAATGATGTGACGTTAGGCAAATTACTTCACCTCTCTGAACCTCAGGTTCCTCCTGTGAGCATTTTAATACGACCCATCTCCTGGGATTAATAGGAGCAGTGAGTGCAAAGCGCCCGACCACTCTGGCACGAACGCGGATGCAAAGCGCAGACACAGTGCCTGGCAGACAGGGAGCGGGTGAAAGCTTGCTCCTCTGAGCAGCAGGTTGATGATGCGAGGCGCTGTGCCTCCCCCTCTCACACAGCCTCCCAGCCTTTTGCTCTGATGGCCACAGGCGCCCCTTCCCCTGCTCAGAGTCCCCGGGCACCCAGAGGCCTTGCTGGGGGCAGCTGCGCACAAACGTCCCAGGCCTGCCCTCCCACCGCAGGCCCCTTCCTTTCCCACCGCCTGGCCGGCCTCCTCCGCGATGCCTCCCAGAGCAGGGCTGGCAGCGCTCGGCGGGGCCCCTCATTGTTATTCCTGGCACGGGGTCATCCTGCCAGCATCCTCGGAGGCCCATAAAAATGCCCGCAGTTCGTCTTTCGTCCGAGCGGCTCTGAGCCCCGTGGCATCCTCCGAGAAGATGGTGCTGCCCGCTGCGTTCTGGGAGCGGCTACTTCCCAGGATGGTCTGGTATGTGCGAGGCTGGCGAGCGCGCGTGAACTGAAATAACCCAGCCCCGGCGCTGGCAGGAGGACCGCACCCCTCCAGGCGCCCGGGGAGACACAAGGCTTGGTGTGTGGAGAGATTCTCCGTGGGATTCTCTGGACGTCAGTGCTCCGAGTCACACACAAGCAGCTCTGCGCTTCCACCGAGTTGCTGTGTGACCCTGGGCATTCCACTTAACTTCTCTGGGCTTCCGTTTCTGCCTAAAACAAAGCGATGGAATAACATCCAGTGGGTAGGGTTCAGGGAGGCCTAAAAGGGATGGTATAGGTGCAGGCTGGAAGAAATCAGCTACAGGACATGTAACTCACAAACGACTTGTATCTAGGATATGTTAAAAACTCTTGCAACTCAATAATAAGACAGACACACACACACACACACACACACACACACACACCCGAATCAGAAAAGATTTAAACTTAAGACACCTCCCCACAGAAGATAAGAGATAAAAAGCACAAGAAAAGGTGCTCAATGCCATTAATCATCAGGGAAATGCAAATTGTAACGACCAGACACCCATTCACCCCCACGAAAACGGCCCAAGTGAAAAAGACTGTGAATACCAAGAGTTAGAGTGTGGAGCCCCTGGAACTCACACTTGTGGTAGTAGCAAAAAATAAAATAAAATAACCACGTGGAAAAAACAGTGTGGCAGTGGCTTATGAAGTTAAAAATACACATAGCATATGACCCAACAATTCCACTCCGAGGTGTTTCCCCAGACATAGGTCTGCAAAAAGGCTCGTGTGTAAAAGCCCAAAGTGGGCTTACTCATAATCACCGAGTGTGAAAAACAATCCGATGGCCCTCCGCGGATGGAAGGGCGCACAGAGGGCGGTATATCCAGGCCGCGGAATATCTGCCATCAGAAGGAACAGCTAGCGGTACACCTGGATGAATACCACGACCACCACGCAGAGTGAAAGGAGTCAGATGTTTTGATAAAAAGCAAAACTTCCATCCGTAAGTTCTAGAACAGAGAAACGAACCTAGGGGGGTGGGCAGAAATGAGAGCAGCCGTGGCCTCCATGGGAGGGTGGGGTTGGCGGGTGAATGGAAAGAGGCCTGGGGAACCTTCTGGGGTGATAAAAACGTCCTCTCTGCCTGTGTTAGGGGGATGGGTACACGAGCGTACCCATGTGTCAGAACTCACCGACTCTGGACCGGATGAAGATCTATGCGATGTTCTCCCTGTGAACTGCGTGTCGACAGGGAAGATCCAAAGGGGACCGTGTAGGTAGCGCGCTCAGCGAGGGGCCAGGCTAACAGTCAACTACCGTCCGAGAATGGCACCAGCAAGCCCAAGGCACATCCACAGCCAACTCCATGTTGGGAGTTCAAAGTGCTCATCTGGACGCTGAGCCTCTCTGAGATGTGGCAAAGCTCACCAAAGCTCACCTAAGCTGTGCCCAGCCCCCAGCCTCCCTGCCCTTCCTCCTGCAGACAGAGATGGAGAGCCGTGTGTAGCTGGATGGAGGTGCTGTGCTGGGAGAGGGTATCTGTGGGGAGTGGTGAGAACAGGCTTATACTAAACAACAGAGATACACGGATGCCGTGCTGAGTCCAAAGCCCACACCGCTACCTCCGGGGGTCTGAAAGATGCCAGAGCCATCATGGACAGGAGGCCGGCCTGGCTGTTTGGATAGCGGCCTTCAAAGTCAGGCCCATCGTTAAGATAAGAAAACTAGCTGAGGCCCAACGGACCCCCAAACTCCCATCCTGTCCAGGCCACCATTTCCCCCTACTGGCCTCCCCTAGAGGCTCCTCCTGCATCCCTCGCTGGTTCTGGAACGTTCCACCGCATGATGTGCTGTGGCCGGCACAGAAGCAAGGAGACACGGCTCCCAGAAGAACACACTGGCTGTTCCACTCTGTCCAGGGTTTCTCACTGGACACATATCTGCGGTGCCCGAGGATTGGCCTGGGGTGGCTGCTCGCTCTGCCCCAAGAGCCTGGACAAGAGCCCCCATCCCATGGCTCTGAGGTTCCGCCCTGGGTGGCTGTCATCCTCCCCACCTCTGTCCTGGGGCCTGAGTCTCCTCCCAGAAGTCCTGAGGGCAGCAGCGGAGAGATGCTGAGACGGGCCGGCAGGGCCTCCGTAGTGGTCGCCTGCCCGGCCCGTGTGGTCCACCTTGCACACCTCCGTGGCCTGGCCCAGCCTTAGACACACAGATGCCTGCATTTGCATGAAGTAATTGCACGTAGTGTCTTTTAAATAAAACACTGCTCCTGAGGATCACAGCAACAGAGGAAGGAAAAACTAAAGATGTCCCTGGCATCCCTGACCGAAGAGGGCTGCGGGTTGGGTGGCTTGGGGGCCTTGGAGGCTTGGGGAGGCCATCTCAGTGGGAGGCGGGGAGGGCCACCTTGCTGGCCTTCCTCAAAACTGGTTCAAAGAGGAAGAAAACAGCTTTCAATGTTATTCCGCGCTGATCGGCGGCGCGTTTTTTATTGGCTATTGAGTGCCCTGCTCCCTGGGGCCAGGGATGCTTGCAGGTGAGTGTAGCCCGTCACAGAACCCCATGGTCTGACCCCATGGTCCTACCCCTCCCATACCTGGAACCAAAACTGGAACCCACCCACCTCGCTCCAAAGTCTGTGGCTGGGCTGAGACTGCATCGTTCAAGGCCTGAGAAAGTGAAAAATGGGCACGTTTTTGTTATCCTCACAAAGAGCCAAAGAGGTGGGTCTCACACTCACCTGAGATCATTTCAGAGAACTTGGAAGCTCAGAGAGGTTAAGAAACTTGCCCTAGGGACTCCAGCAGGACTGAGTCCAGGAGAGGATGTGGGCTCAGGGGATGAGGAGAGATGGGAAACTGAGGCTGGAGGAGGAAGGGGCTAGCCTGATGCCCCAGAGGCAGACAGCACAGTCCCAAGAGCAGGTGACGCCCTGGCCAGAGTGCCTGCCAGGTCTGTGGAGGACACGGTGAGGGTTCTGGGTCCATAAACCCAACTGTGGAAAACTCTCCCAACAGCCTCTGGAAACCAAGGACTCGCCAGTCCCAGGCACAGCCGGGTCCTTATGAAATAAAGCCCCTTTGCTGCCAATAAGGCTATTTCTAGTTCGGGCTGCTTGGTTCAGTGGTGCAATTTAGGCAGACTACGTTTGAAAAGGGCTCTACCACTGACCGGCTGCGTGACCTTGGCAAAGACCTGCCCTCTCTGAGTTTCCGTTTCCTCACCAGGCAGATGGCTCAGAAGGGGGATCGCTTCATAGTGAACACAGATTTCTGGGCCAGATTAAGTGACGAGGAAGCTTCGGAGTCTAATACCGCCAAGTGCAAAAGCTGGCACGTAGTAGCTGCTCCATAAAGGCCATTCTGAATCCATCAGAGGCCACACCCACATACTATGTGACCGATGAGCCTCAGGGGAGATGTCACTTCTAGAATAACCTACAAGCACCTACCAGACATCGCCATCTACAACCCAAGGAGGGAAAATACAGCAGCACCTGGAGAGGTCTGAAATCGCGCCGCCATGCATCACGACCCAAGAGACAAGACTGGGGCGTCCTGGTGA
Source organism: Eptesicus fuscus (assembly GCF_027574615.1). Classification (NCBI taxonomy): domain Eukaryota; kingdom Metazoa; phylum Chordata; class Mammalia; order Chiroptera; family Vespertilionidae; genus Eptesicus; species Eptesicus fuscus. The sequence goes on from NC_072491.1 coordinate 6,350,716, forward strand.
CGAGAAACAGGCAGGGAAAGTTGAGGAGGAGGGTTCATGTGAAAAACAGACATGGAGGTGTGTGTGTGTTTTTTTGTTGTTCTATTTAAGGTCTTGCTCACTACTTGGTAAGACTCATTTCTGGTTCCTGATCTTAGCAGGAAAACACACTGGGGCTCAATAATGGTAAGAATGGACCTGACTCGGAAAGTCCTCTCAGGGCGGGTCCTCTGTCTCTGTGCACACACCGCCCCCGGGGGACGCGGTTGAGCACTTGATTTGAATAATGAACCCTGAGGATCTCCAGGGGAAGCACCCAGGGCAAGCTTCCGACTGGGGACCTTCTGACAGCGGCAGATTTAAATCAAGAACATCTGTGAGTCCAGAAGACTCCCCCTGGACGGCCATGCGTTTGTCCAACAAACCCTGATGGCTCGCCCAATGCAGGTGCTCTGTTAGTGACAGATGTCACCTCGGGAACAGCCCAGACATGGATGACAGCTTGCACTCCACCAGGGAAGCTTTCCAAAGAGATTCAGGCCTGGTGACAGGCGCCGGGTAGAGAAATACAGTAGTCCCAGGAGCTGCGGTGTGAAACTAGGGGGCCTGGTAACCAGGGGACCGAGTGAGGGCGGGGAGTCCAGGAAGCCCTCTGAGGAGGGGGCGCTGAGGGTGAGAGTTCAAGGATGAAAGGGGGTGCGGGGGTTTCCTGGGGTGGCTAGAGTGAAGTGCCACACCCTGGGTGGCATAAAACAACAGGAATGATCCGCTCACAGTTCTGGGGCCTGCAGGATAGGGTCCTTCCTTGCCTTCTCCAGCCCTGGGTGGTCTGCCTGAAGCATCACCCCAGTCTCTGCCTCGGTCGGCCCATGCAAATCGACCGAATGGCCAAATGGCAGCACGACTGCCCTGGGTGTCCGTGACCTTCGTGTCAGGACACCGGTCATGGGATTAGAGGCCACCTCGATCCAGTGGGACGTCATGAACCGGATCCCGTCTGCAAAGACCCTACTTCCAAATGAGGTCGCACTCACAGGCAGCCCAGGTTAGGACGTGGACATGTCTTTTGGGGGGACCCAATTCTACGTACTACAGGGAGCCACACAGGTGGGCGAGCAGCCGGCAAAGCCCTAAGCTGGCGATGGAGCTGGCGGGGCAGGACGACGGTGCCTTTGGGGACACAGGAGCCAGCTGCTGAGAGGCGGGCTGAGAGGAGGGGGCAGGGGGTCTGAGCCAGGCCTCACGAACCCAGGAGACATGGAGGAGCCACGGGGAACTCACGGGTCTCTCCCGCTCTGAGGAAGGCCCGCCTTCCCCGCTCAGACTGGAGGGTCCCCAGGAGGCTGGCGCTCGGGCAGGGGTCGCAGCCATGGGCGTTTTCACCTGCGACCAGCCTGCCCCTCTGCAGAACCAGAAGTGAGGCGGAACTTTCTGGCAACGATGTGCTCTCTGCCCTGGAAATCCAGACGCTAAAAGAGTCCGATTTACTCCGGAGCTGCTGCCGGGGGGCCTCCTGACAGGCGGTGAGAAGTGTCCTCCTTCCCAAAACACACAGCACCTTGGCCACGTGTACAAAACACAGTGTGGTCCCCGAGATACATACATGCTACATACACGCACACACTTTAAAGATCTGTGCTACATCTACGATATACCTATATGTGCTTGAAGTCTTAAAAACATATGTCGTCGTTACATATGTATAAACAAAGACACACGCACACGTATAACAAAGACCGGAAGTTTCCTGTTTGAAATACAAGTGTATGTTCTGTGCCGGCTGTCATTGGCGGGAGGCCGGCCATTCATTCAGCCACTCATTCCTTCCACAATGTGTCAGGCCCTGTTGGAGCCGAAGACAAAAATCCCTGCCCTCCTGGAGCCGACTTCCTAGTGGGACAGGGGAGCTAACGGAGCAACTCAAACAACCGCGAGGAACTTGAAAAGGTGCCAGAGACAAGGGAGGGAAAGAATCCAGGAGAGGGGAGCGCCCCAGGATGTGGGGGAGTCTGAATGGTGCACGCCGTGGCCAGGGCTGAGATGGTGACGGCTGAGCAGAGAGACCTGGGGAAGGTGAGGGAGGGGGCAGTGAGGAGAGAGAGAGAGCCCAGCAGGTGCCGAGCCCTGAGGCAGAGCCGGGAGGGTCTGCGAGGTGAGGGACCGGATGGCAGTGCCATGAGGATGAGGGAGACAGAAAGAACATGGCCATGCCCAGGGGTGACAGGGCTGGACCACAGGGCCTCCCCGAGATCACAAGGCCTGTGGCTTTCCTCTGAATCGGAGGAGAGGCCTTTGGGGGTTTTGAAGCAAAGATGTTATGCGCTCTGGCTTCCATTTCAAAGGGTCACCCTGGCTGTTGTTTTGAGAGCAGATGACGGAGGGACAAAGGCAGAGGCAGGGAGGCCAGTCTAGGGCTGCTGCAGTAACGCCAGGAATAGACGCTGGTGGCCCGGACTGTGACAGGGGCAGCGGGTGATGAGAGGAAGTGTTATTCTGGATCTGTTTTGTGAACGGGCTGCCATTAACAAAGCGGGAGGAGACCACAAATTGGGAGGTTTGGGGGGAGATCAGGAGTCTGTGGTAATGGTTAGACACCCACCTGGAGAGGAGGTGGAGGCAGCTGCTTGTACCCGTCCAGGCGCCTGGGGTTCGAGGGAACATTCGGGAGATGTCCACGTGAAGAGGACACGGACGTCCCTAAGGCCACAGGCGCTCTCCAAGGACAGTGTCCAAATAACAAATAGAAGGGATCTAAGCATCGATGCCTCAGGACAAATGCTGTGACTCTAACACTTAGGGTCAGGGATCTCTTACCCTTTGAGACAGCATGGCGGGGCCCGGAGAGTGCTATGCTAAGCAACATAAGCCAGTCAGAGAAAGCTAAGTGTCCCATGATCTCACTCATATGTGGAATCTAATGAACAAAATAAACTGATGAACAAAATAGATCTAGAGACACTGAAGCATGGAACAGACTGACGAATCTCTGAGGGAAGGTGGGGATGGAGGTGGGGGTTTGGGGGTAGGGGGTGGGGAGAGACTAACTGGGGAACTTACATGCATATATGCACAACCCATGGACACAGACACTAGTGTGATGAAGGCCTGGGAGGGGTGGGTGCAGGGTGGAGCGGGTCAATGGGAAAAAAGGGGGGACATCTATAATACTTCCACCAATAAAGAAATTAAAGAATAAATAAATAAAAGAAATTTAGGGTCAGGGAGAGGAAAAACAGGCGAAGAGGCCTGAGGGGAGTGGCCAGGCCAGGGGGAGAGGAGGCAATGCAGGTGAGAGGGCCCTGAAAACCAAACGAGGGACATGTTTCAAGGGGGACCTATTAACTGGGTCAAAGGCAGTTCAAGGTCAAGTCAAACCAACCTCCGAACAACCCCTGGAGAAGGCGCTTGCATTTAGAAAACGAGGACCAGGGGTCCCCTGACACTCAGGGATGCTCTGTCTTTCCTCTGGCACCAGACACCATCATCTTGGTTATCTATAATAATAGAAGCATAATATGCAAATCGACCAAACGGCCAAACAGTGTAATGACCTTCCAGACGACCTTCCTGGACAAAGCCAGGGCTGCGAGGGTGGCCAAGGCAGCCGGTGCTGCGAAGGCCTACTCTTGCATGAATTTCGTGCATCGGGCCTCTAGACTTAAATATGAATCTAATTTTAGTTCTTGTCTGTCCTTCCCACTGGATGTCCATTTGCTGAGTAGTTACTATGTTTCAGGCACCTGATGCATTACCTTATTTAGTCTTCAAACAACTCAACATGGGATCATTGTTGCCATTTTACAGAATGTAAAATTGAGGCTTGGTGAGGCTAACTCTGGTGTCTGAGGTCATTCCGTTCATAACAACGCAAGGGCGGATCAGAAACCTATGCACTGAGTGCCCCGGACACAGTGGCTCCCTTCTGCTCCCTGTCAGCATCCTGTCCATCCATACCGTTCGGTCCGGTCAGTTGTACCTTGTGGTCATCCTTTTTGTAATCTTGCCTCTTCTCTCGTGAGATGTCCTAGGCATGGACCTGCTGCAGGACACATGGCCAATCCCTGACAAAATATGCCCGCCAACAACTGGCAGGTGGCTTGAGTTTCTTTTTATAAAGAAATGAAAGTAACACCACCTTACATACGAGAACTGGGGGGGCTTGGGGGAGGCACAGAAAACTCCATTCTGACCATGCCCGAATAGTGTGGCGGAATTACAGCGTCAAAGGAGAACTAAATATCGTAGAGAGGGCATCGCGCGAAACCAGCCCCTTGTTTTCAGCTTGTAACTGAGCCCCGCGCACCTGCGGTAGGGAAAACGACATCCGCCATCGCCTACGGACAGGGCCACGGGGGTGTATGAAAAAGCCAGAGAGTGTATGGTTTAGGCGTCGAGGGACTTACGTTTCCCTCACAACTGCTCCACTCCACCGCTGTAGCAGGAAAGCGGCCCTGGACAATACGGAAACAAATGGGCAAAGCTTTGTTCCCATAAAGCTTTATTTACAAAACCAGGCGGTGGGCCAGACTCGGGGTGCTGGCCACAGTTTGCTGATTCCCCGTTTGGAACAGACCCTGCAAGATGCCCATTTAATGAGGATCAGTGGTGGGACAGGCACTCCCCACATTTTGCCTCCTTCCAACAATAGGATGTTGTGTGTGTACCACAGGCCAGACAACCGCCAACCCCTATAGGTGAGACGTGGGGAGTGTAGATGCCCACCCCCCAGGCCTAAAGCTCAGTAGGCTTTAGGCTGGAGCAGAGGGGAGAGAGACTTGCCCAATTCTTGACCCCCAGCCTCTTACCACCCCCCTTACATCCTGATTCTCACAAACGCACAGCTGTCAATGGGGAAACTGAGACCCAGAGGCCACAAGCCTAGACCGAGGATGCACCGGAGTGTTCCTATGACTAGTAATGATAGCCCTGGTTAGTAACGATTAGCATCGAGCGTTTACAATGTTTCCACAGGTTATCCTATCTAACCATTTAATCCTCACAGCCCCAGGAAAAGTTATCTATATATATAAAAGCCTAAGAGACCGAACAACCAGTTGATTGGTTGCTATGACGCACACTGACCACCAGGGGCAAACGCTCAATGCAGGAGCTGCCCCCTATTGGTCAGTGCACTCCCACAGCGGGAGCGCCACTCAGCTAGCTTACTAAGCAGTGGCAGCAGCAGGTGCAGTGGGGCTGGGATGTGCAAAGTGGCACAGACTCCTACACCCCTCGAGGGTACTGGGTTGCAAGAGGGCGCAGGCCAGGATGAGAGACCCCACCGGTGCATGAAATCTGTGCACCAGGCCTCTAGTATATATATCATAGGAACGTGTGTATATGCACTATTACATGTTGTACCATAAGAACCCTGAAGCAGAGCAGTGTCTGTACCGGGCACTGAGTACAAGTCCAGGCTGTTAGATGCTCAGCCCTGCCCTTCAACACTGCCATGCCCTTCCTATGCCCTCCACAGCTGGCAAGCACCACAGGGGGACAGGGCGGCAGGAAGACAGAGAAAGAGACAAGGAAGAACAACTGTCTTGGAGACACCAGGCTGCTGGGGAGGGGGAAGGGGACCGAGCATGCTGGGTGACGTGGGGACCCACGGCAGGCTTTTCCGGAGCGGGAAAGTGGGCTGAAGGGCAGTGGTTCTCTCAACATCGCGGCACAGGCTCAGCGGGCCGCCCAGGCGAGCGCTGAACTTGGCTGGCGTGCAGGGTTGTATAATAACCTCAGCCCTGCTGGGTCACTCCAGAACACCAGGGCAACCTTCGTACCAGAAAAACAAACTCACCAACGCTTGCCAGTCAGACAAGTAAACAGAGAAGCGACTGCACACCAGGGAGCCGACATCCCTCCCGGGCCTGCCCGGCTAATAATAAGCACGGTAACCCACACGTAGGAGCGCTTCCGTGTCGGGCACGTGTGCTTGGAGCTGTATATGCACCAACCACCTCGACAGGGTGGCCAGAACCGTCCTTGAGCAGGGGGAGGAAGCCTTCCCAAGTCACAGATGGGTAACCTGAGGGTGAGGAGCTCACCTTGGATCACTGTGCTCGCTAGAGCGGACCTGGGATTTGATCCCAGGCCAGCAGGTTCCAGGAGCTGTACCCGGGCCTCCGTGCTACAGAGGCAGCTGGGCAAGTGACGATGGAAACACAGATCCTGGAATCAGAGCTTAGCTCCTCCACTTCTAGGTGAAGCTGGATGACCTTGGGTCAGCTATGCTGAGTGACCCTTGTCTCATGGGTAGAAAGAGGATTCCCCAGGTCCCAGGGTGGTAATGAGGATGGAAGATATAGGAAAAGTGGCGGCAGCAGTTCCCCCATAACTGGTGTCTGGTCTTACAGAGCCCACAGCCTCTAGCACTCAGAGAGTATAGCAGGGGTCCTCCCTGAACCTCAGGCTTCTCTTCAGCTCCCACAGAGTCACTCCACTCTGCTTAGTGAACTCCCACCTCGGGTTCCCAACCCTGACCAAGGCTACGGAACACCCACCAGGATCACCCAGCCCCGGGCCTTCCTCCCTTCCCTCAGAGTCAGCCTTCAGCTTTTCCTCGCCCCATTCCCCACCCCCTACCAGTTCATGATGCTCCTTCCACCCAGGAAGCAACAAGAGAAATGGAGAAGGTGGGAAAGTCAGCCAAGTCGACGTGGCCATTCGCCCGAAGGCTGGCGAGAAAAGAAACAGAAACGACGGGTTCACCAAAGGCAGTCTTCCACGGAGGCGCCTAAATCTATTCGAAAGGAAAACCTCCCGTCGGGCGGGCGGGCCCTCCTTGGAGGTAACCCGTTCCACAGACACAGAACTGCCTCAGGAAGATGCGTGTCCCTGTCTCCAGTGTCTCCTCTACTCTGTGAACTTGCAGGCGTCCTTCTCCCAGGGAGAGGGATGGAGGTCCGTGCAGAGTGGCTGCATTCCAACCTCACTGCTTTCCTTTGTGATCCTGCGTGCTTCATTAGATGTGTTTTCAAATCATTATCTGCAAATGCCTCCAAAGCCTCACAGTTTGTTAAGAGTCCATGGGACTGCCCCCGCCCCCGCCCCCCACCACACACACACCTAAAAAAAAAAAGGTTCCAGAGCTCTGGTGCTGGCTTGCCAGTCCCTAAGAACTCACAATTTCCTTGTCCTTCATGAAACTATTAAAGGCCCAGCGCACGATTTCGTGCATGGGTGGGGTCCGGCCAGCCCACCCCCGATGGGGGCCATCAGGGGCAGGCTGGCTGGAACAGGGGTGGGGGTGGGCCGATTGGAGGTGGGGCTGGCCAGGGTGAGGGGCCAAGGGCGGTTTGCCAGCTGGCCCTGTGCCCATCGGGGTGGGGGGCCCCGCTGGGGGGCGGGGCGGGCCGAGGCAAGGGGCCACAGGCATTCTGGTCGTTCTGCCATTCGGTATATTTGCATATTACCCTTTTATTATATAGGATTTCCTGAAGTCAGGTTTCTGATGGTTTCTGATGGGTTGACAGATGGCACCAGGTTGCCTGAGCCTCTCAGCATCCCTGCAAAGTCCTGTTTTACCTGCAGATCTGGGTACCAGGGGGAAAGGGAGAAACAAGGCAAGAAGGGCAATATTCCCATACATACATACATACATACATACATACATACATACTTTTCCCATTATGACCCCTACCCTTCCAGGCATGATTGCCTGTTCAGTTATCTCTTCTCCTGCACTACCTGCAAATTCTGGGAAGGCAGAGGCAAGGGTGAGTCTTCATTGCAACATCCAGAACAGTGACTAGGATGAGTAAGTCTCTGATAAATGTGTGCTGGCCTCATGAGGGAAAGGAAGTGTTACTGCATATGCGTCTCTCCTCATCTCCACGTGTAAATTTCCCTCCCACAAGCAAAGCTCTTGGCCTCAGATGCCTGTTTGCAGTTCTTGACCTTGTCTTCTTAGTTGGGCCACATAGAGGACAAGCTGGCATCCTGTCTGCCTCCTGGGTCCGGGGCTGGCCATGCCTCCTCACCCACACACACGTCTCCTGTTTGTCCCTGTGCTGGGCACGTTGCGGAGTGAAGGCATCTCTACCAGGAAGAGTATTGGGCCTTTCAAGGTGGGTATCGATGGGCCACTCCACCCCAAACCACAGAGCACACGATCTTTTCAGGGGTGCATGCAACATTCCCGTAGAGAGACCATAGGCTGAGCCAGAAAAGAAGTCCCAGTGCCCTTGAAAGGGCTGAAATACATAGAACATCTTCTCTGAGGACAATGGAACCAAATGAGAAGTTAGCAAGAGGAGACGCATAGAAAACCCAGATATCTGAAGAACCTCTCTCAGTGCCTGACACAGAAGAGGCCCTCGAGAACTGTAGTTCCTTCTCCCAACCACTGCCCCGATGTCTTTCTCCATCACAGTGAGAATCTTGGTGCGGCTGCTAAAAGTGAACGCTAACGCCCGTGGTGGCCCCCAATGCCCGCTCTTCTGTACGCTGGGACAACTGGTCGACCTTGGAGCCCCTCTGCGCCTCTCACCTTTCACCAGATCCACACTCAGACAGGAAGATCGCTGCCACACCGCCAAGGGGGTGCACCCCACCCTCCACTCTGAGAGCCCCAACATTCCCGAGGGGCGAGAGCTCAACTTGGGGATGGGCGTGGCTCTATTCACTCAGAATGTTTTCTGGCAGATAGGATCCAATTTGTTTTGTTTAAGGAGTTTCACTGACACCCCACTGCCGATGAAAAGGGGGCTCTATCACAAATCTGATCAGTCCACTGACAGAAAATCACCTCATCGGGTGCTCTGATCACAAATTCCTAACTGGGCAGGTCCTGGTGGGGAGTCGCCGCCCAGGCTTACAGCACCTTCGGCACAAGGTTCATCTTCGCCTTAAGGGAGCCCCGTTTCTGTGCTTTCAGGCTAACACACCTTTGAAATGCCTGTTTCTCAGACCCCTCGGAAGGGTCACCACCCTCAAAGGAGCACACAGTCTTGTTACCCACCCGGCACCTTGCTTCTCCCACCTTCGTGCAGTCTTCCTGAGGTTCCCTCCTTCATTCCAAATGCATAAAAGAAACTGTCAAACAGTCCCTCCCCGAGCATTTAAGACCGTTCTTCCCGGCAATGTCCTCAGTCTGGCTCAAATGAACTCCTACAAAAATTCCTGTAGGTCTGGACATTCCTTCCTTCCTTCCTTCCTTCCTTTTTTAAATATATTTTTATTGATCTCAGAGAGGAAGGGAGAGGGAAGAAAGATAGAAACATCAATGATGAGAATCATTGATTGGCTGCCTCTTGCACGCCCCCTGCTGGGGATTGAGCCCGCAACCAAGGTACATGCCCTTGACTGGAATCGAACCCGGGACTCTTCAGTCCACAGGCCGATGCTCTGTCCACTGAGCCAAACCAGCTAGGGCAGTTTGGACATTTCTTACATCACCACCTGAGGAGAAAATGAAGGCAGAGCTTCCCTTCGCCTGCCACTGGAGCGGGTCCCCATGAGATTGGCACTAGAGTCAACCAGGAAGAAACTCAACCAGCCGGTCATCCCCGGGAAATGGCAACGCGGCATTTGGATTGGGGACGGAGTGGGATTTGAGTCTGACGTCAAGGGTTTGCTTGAGCTTTGCAAGGCTGATCATCTGAGCCATGTTTTGGGTTCAGGACATAAATGGGCAAACCACCCCCCATGAGAGCCGGAAGGTGGAGGAATGTGTGATTGGTGGAGATGTGCATTGTGTAAACAAGAATGCTGTAGCATCATTTTTCTACAAATCAGGGCAAAGACCACCGACCCAAGAGTGAGTGGGACATGAGGACCTTCACTAAAGAACACCTGTAGAGGTTGGATCATGACAAAACTGCCTCAGAATTCAACCCACGGGTGGTTTCCCCTGGACCCACTTGAGAGAAGGAAGGGTGAAAGCGTAAGATCAGAGCCCAGTTTTGTCACATTGTAGAGTGGACATATGGCTTTACCCCTCTGTCCCCATCTGTACGTTGGGGAAGATGGAGAAAGAAGCTACCCGAGAGGGTGGTGGCGAGAACTACGTGAGATGAGGTAGGAAGACACGTGGCCAGTGCCTGTCACCATCACAAACAGCGTGCACCCTTTCCTGCCATCCGAGCAGACGCACGGGAGCTGGGAGAATCCTGGGAAGTAGACCGGAGGGTTATTTCCACGTTGTAGATAGGGTTCATGACAATCCTCAGGAGGAGTAGGTAGTGAGGGTATTTCCATGGGTAGATAAGAAAATTAAGGCCCGGGAAAGGTAAGGAACTTGCCCAGGGACACAAGCCAGAGGTGGGATTCAGACTCAGTCTAATGCCGGGGCCTCAGGAAACTTCCCATCGAATAGGAGTGATGGGCAGCCATCACCACCACCACCACCACCACCACCACCACCACCACCACCGGGAAGGCAGCCAAGCGCCGCAGAGCGGCCAGGAATGGCCCCGTGGGAACCAGGATTAAGGTGTGCCCTTTGAGCTGGGCCTTGAAAGATGTTTCGGTTTTCACCAGGAAGAAACTCTCACTGGCAAAGGCAAGGAACTGCTGAAAGGAAGCCCCTGCTCAGGAGGCTGGCAGGACAGTGTGTCCAGGGCCCTGGCTTGTGGGAGTGTCACGTGAACTGGTTTCCACGTCTCTGCAAAAATTCTGATCAGCACAGCACGGTGGGGAAGAGCACAGGCCTGAGGCTGGTGGACTAAGCTGACATAATGCAGCTGTGTGGCTTTGAGCAAGAAAGTTAACCTCTCTGGTCCTGAGGGGGCTCACTGACCATGGCGGTACTGACTACACGGGGCCCTCCATGCAAAAGCTGAGCCTCAAGCTTGTCCCGACGCTTCCTCGCGTTTCTGCCCCACTAGATGTGGCCCGGGTCACCTCTGTCATCCTGTGCCCACAGACCCCGTCTGCTCAGGGGCTGACATCTCCCAAGGAGCTATTCGTTACTGTCTTGAAAAAGAAAGGACTCCAAAACCCACAGAGAAACGGGGCTTGGTCTACTCCCAGGACTGGAGATGGGTTTCCAATAAACAGAGCTCATGCGCTCACAGCCAGGGCTAGGGACCTCACTGCATCTCTCTTGCAAAATACATTTCTGCTGAACAATCGTGACGTGATGTCATCTGAATGCTAACCATTCCCCAGCTGCCCGAGGAAGGCGCTTTCTGCCTGGACCACAAGGTCCTCGGTATTGATCTGCGGGCATCCTCCTGCAAAAGGGGCCAGGGGGTTGGAGACTTCCACACAAAGCGGCCCTTGCTGTCAGCTCACCTCCCTCTTCTCACAAACCCAAGTCTTGGGGGTCTTGTTCTGTGCCTGAGCTTAACGCTTTAAATCAAAGATCCTAAGACATATACACATCTTAGGAACTTTGTCCTACAGCCAGGGGTACCAGGGGGTTCGTTGGGATCATCTGCTTCTTCCTTAGTGGCACATGAATTAGAGGTGAGCTGTATAATTGATGGCATCTTAGATGGGAGGAAATGCGGTGTATGCTAGAAAGCCTGCTAGGTTTGCAAGCAAACTTGCTTTGGAACTAAACCACCACCACATAAATGAGAAATCGGATGGCCAGAGTGTTCGAGACGAATTTGCTCGAGAGGGCCTCCTACGTAGGAGAAGAGTTAGGGTGGAGTTCTGGTTACTCCTGCTGAGTACAAATTACCGTAACACTAGCCGTTGTAAAATAATAATCGTGTGATGTTACTCATGTGTGTTGGGGCAGGAATTTGGCAGGGCTTGGCTGGGTGGTTCTCACTGGGGTTTCCCATGACCTTGCAGCCAAAGGTCGGCTGGGCTGTGGTCATTTGAAAGTGCAAATGCTCTTCACTTCCAAGATGGCAGTCTGCATGGCCATTGGCCCGCCTGGCTGCTGGCTGCCGGCTCAGCTGAGACCACGGACCACAGCACCCACCCATGACCTCTTCAGGCAGCCTCGGCGCTTCCCCCAAAATGAGTGGCCCAGGAAGCCAGGTGGGAGCCCCGTGACCTTTTGTGGCTCTACTTCTTGAAGCAATAAAGGGACTCAGCAAAAGGACACAGGCCCCATCTTTCCATGAGAATGTGGAGGAGTAGGGCCACTTTGCTTTGAAACCATCACTGGTGAGAACCCTGGTCTGACTGGTGCAAAGACACCATATTTGGGATTGCGTGGTGCCCAGGAGCAAAAGGGAGAAAAAGAACCCAATGTGATAAGGAGCATTTTCTTTTTTTTTCTTCTTTTTTTTCTTTTTTTGTATTTTTATTGCTTTTTAGACAAAGGAAGAGAGAGGGAGAGAGAGAGAAACATTTATGTGAGAGTGAAACATCAATCAGCTGCTTCCTGCAAGCCCCCTTACTGGGGATCCAGCCCACAACCCGGGCATGTGGCCTGACCAGGAATCGAACTTGGGCAACCTTTCGGTGCAGGGACGACACCCAGCCAACTGAGCCACCCTGGCCAGGGCAGGAGCATTTTCAAGCGAATGCGGGGTAAATCATCCAGTCACTAGCATGATCACTTTCAAAGTCCTCACTGGTCTGGTGCTTTCTGGGAAGTGGATCTGGGGCAAATGTATCAGGTTCACAGGAGACCTCAGGCTGTATGTAGTGTAACATTTACTGAGCACGGTGATTTTAGAATGTTCTGGGTTCTATGAAAACTCTAATGAACAAGGCAGTGCCTCTTTCCTCACAGGGCTTATCTTCTGATGGGGAAGGCAAAAAGTTATCTGTAATGATATCGGCAAGTCCCCGGGACCACGGATAAGGACAGAAAATGAGGAGTGGGGGGATGTGTGTCCCAGGGGGTGGTCAGAGAAGGCCTCTCGGGAGCGGACATCTGAGCGGAGATCTAAGAGAAGTGAGGAAATGAGGCCGGCAGGGATGCAGGGGAAAGAGTGTTCCACACAAGGGTCACATTCCATGCAAAGGCCCTGAGGCCAGCCTGGGCAGGTATGCGTGGCCTAAAGCAAGAAGGCCAGTGGGGGGAGCGGGGGGGGGGGGGGTGGGGGAGGCTTGGATTTTATTCTAAGTGAGACAGGACTCCACTGAAGGGTTTTTTTTTTAAATCATGTGAGTCCAATGACTTTTATTTTTAATTTTTTAATAATATATTTTTATTGATTTCAGAGAGAAAGGGAGAAGGAGAAAGAGATAGAAACATCTGTAATGAGAGAAAATCATTGACTGGCTGTCTCCTGCACGCCCCCTACTGGGGATCGAGCCCGCAACCCGGGCATGTGCCCTTGACCAGAGTGGAACCTGGGACCCTTCAGTCCGCAGGCCAACGCTCCATCCACTGAGCCAAACCAGCTAGGGCTCCAATGACTATTTGATTATTACTTACTGTTGTTAATCTCTTACCATTTCCCACTTATAAATCAAACTTTATCATAGGCATGTATAGGAAAAAAAAGTACCACAGGGCTTGGTACTACCCACAGTTTCAGACAACGATTTGGTTGGTGTTTTTACAGAGTCCCCCTGGCTGCTGAGAGAGAAAGGAGGGGAGGGGAGACACCGGAAGGCCAGGTAGAGGCGGTGGCCCAGGCAGAAAGTGGAGGTGGCATGGTCTGGACTATCACTGGTGAAGAGGATAAGAAGTAGGGGGATGGCCATCTCGTTTGAAGGAAGATTCCAGAGGATTTGCTAATGGCCATATCTACCAGTCAATCCTTTAAACTGGCAAACAAGACATGTTTCCCTCAAATGCTTCATTGCTGCCCCAATTCAAATCTGATCTCTCCAGAGGGTGTCCATGTGGGTGGTAGAAAGTGAGAGAGAGCTGGGTCAAACCAGCTCCTGCACACACTGGCCAGGGGTCTTGTCCCTCGTGGCATAAAAGGGCCTGCAGTATAGGCATTGCCCCTCCTCCCTACCCTTCTGTCCCCCCCGCCGCCCCCCCCCCACACACACACACACACATCCCCACCTACCAACAAGAAAGATGTGAGGAGATTCAAAAGAGTAAGCCACTGGCTGGAAAGACCCTTTCAAAAAGGAGTTCAAAAAAATCTAGAGCCTTCTGCAAGGGCCGTCGGGGAGACCCACACCCATTTGCATGGGCCAGTTGGGTATTTTGGTCATTCACTGCATGACAGGACTCGGCAGTCACAGCCCCTCCTTCTCGTACAAGTCACTGTTCTCTCAGGAGCCCTTCCTGTCAAAAGGAAACCACCAGTGTTACTGCTTTGAGGCGGGCGTTAGGGGGAGTTTCATGCTCCCTGAGCCTCCGGAGTGACAGGGTCAAGGTTCTCTTAAGTGGCACAAGTGGCTGATGACCAGATCAAGGAGCAAGCCCGCGCCTGTAATAGGGACCACTTTTAATTGTGTGTGTGTGTGTGTGTGTGTGCACGTGTGCGTGTGTGTGTGTGTGTGTGTGTGTTACAAACATGTGCATAGCCACTTGCTATGTGTCCGACACTGTCCCAATCATGTAATAAAATATCCTGTCCTTTAACGCTCATAACGCTCGCATGTGGCGAGTACGATGCTTGTCCTTCATTCAGTACTCACGGTGCATTTATCGAGCACTTCACACGTGTGGACAGTGAGTCACAGAGAAGCCAAGTGACTCGTCCGGGTCAAACAGCTAACTAGTGACAGAGCCGAGATTAGCACCCAGAAACCCTGGCTTTGGAATCGGGCTCCTGACCACCATATGAAACCGCTCCACACGGCGCTTGGGTGGAAATCTGTACAGCCATTGCAGATGCTTTCAGCTGCAAATAAAAATCAAGTCCATCGAGGGTGGCATACGCAAGTAGGAATTGGGCCCGTCACACCAAGTCCGGAGGCCTCTGCTGACTGGGGCTGGTGGGAGGGCTTGCCAACGCCGGCTCACAGCCTGCCTTTCCTATCTTTCAGGAACGTTTCCACCAATTTCGTCCGCTGCTTATTGCCTCGCGGTTGCAAGGTGGCTGCTGTATCTCCGGGGATCACACCAGAGATCCAGGCGGGAAAAGGTCACATGAGCTTCCCCTAACGGGGGCTTTGTCTTTTTATCTGGAAAGAGAATGCTTTCCGCTAACAACATCAGAAAACGTACCTGCCAATACCATGGCCGCCATGACCATATCCGGTTTAAACCAGTCTTGATTCACCTCATGAGGCTGGGGTTGGGGCCTGTCTTCCCTGAGGCCTCCTCCTTACCACCCAAAACTCTCAAGGCACCACGCCGGGGAGAGACAGCAGACAGCATGCGCCATGGTGAGTGTTACTACCCCCATTTTACAGGTGGGCACACTGCAGCTAAGAGTCACAAGGTCAAGATCACAAGGCCGGCAAAAGGGGAGCCCCAGCCCGGCCGGTGTGGCTCAGTGGTTCAGCATCAACCTATGAATCAGGAGGTCACGATTCGATTCCTGGTCAGGGCACATGTCCAGGTTGCAGGCTCAATCCCCAGGGACAGGGGTGCAGGAGGCAGCGGATCAATGATTCTCTTTCATCAATGGATGTTTTTCTCTCTCTCTCCCTCTGCCTTCCTCTCTGAAATCAATAAAAAAAAATACTTTTTAAAAATGATAACTGCAGAATACTAACCCAGGGTTCCTGCAATTCTAAATCTCAAAACTCTAACTGGATGGACATCCATATGACTTCACACTAACAGCTATAGAGCTTCAGGCAAGTGACTCAAGCTCCCTAAGCCTCAATCTCCTTATCTCTACCTTGTGGCTAGTCAGGGTACCTAACCAGCGGGTGGCCGGCAGGGGAAATGAAATAATCCAGCAGACCCTGAACAACACGTGTGAACTGCACGATCCACTTACCCGCGGATAGTTTTCAATAAACCAGCCCAGCCTGCAAACGCATTGCCTCATCCTTCTGACTTGGTTCATGACATTTCTTTAAGAACTCCCAATCTGGTGTCTCCAGGGCCGTCAACATCCAAACTGGGACGCTGTGATAGCGCTGACTGTCTAAAAGGCTGGGATAACAGGCATAGACTGGAACCCCTTCAGCCACCCTGGGCATGTGGTCACCCGCGGGAGCCCCCCTCCACAGCAGGCTCCGGAGGGCAGGGACCGTCCCCACGAACCACAGCCTGACATCTGCCACACGCACCCCGCACCCATGCGACTTCACTCCAGGGGCCAGGGAATGTATGTCTGACTCTCGCTCCCACCAGCCCCCCCCCCCCCACCACCCCCCACAGCATCAAGCATTTCTGATTAGGCATCTGTGAGTCACAGGCCGGGCGGACTCCTGTCTCAGTGTCCAGGTTGTGAATAAAACGGGGATCGATCACTTGGAGGAGCACCAGATACAGGGAACAACACGGGGCGTGCTCGGCATTCATCTGCAGCAGTGCAAACCGGGCTGGCAAGTATGTTACTGGAATGGGGTTGGGGAGGGAGCAGTAGCTACTAAAAACCTTGCAGTGAGTGAAGGTTAGCAAGTGGAAATGACCGATGCCCTTAAAAAAAGAAGAAAAAAAAAAAAAAGCAAATTGAAGCTAATGGTCTCTCCCTCCGTGCGCTGTTTTTGTGTGGTATGTGGATAGCGGGAGACATCTCCATGGCAGGGTTCGGAAGCTCAGTTACAGAGCCTATAAACTTGTTTTTCCGTGTGAGAGAGGGGAAGGGGAAGCAAGGTCACCTGGGTTGAGCACCACCCGGGGAGTCGCACTGGGCCTCCCGGAGGCCCCGGCAGGGCAGGAAGCGGAGGCTGGGAGAGGTGAAGTCACCTGCCCAGGAGCTGGCCCAGAGGAGCATCACAGACCCCCCTCGTTCCCGTAAAGAGAGCCCTGCTCAAGCCGGGAACGCGTAGCCCTGGGCGTGCTCAGAAACGGCAGCGGCGCAAAACCCCAGAGACCTGGCGGGGCTGCGACTCCCACGCAGCTCTCACACCCCTCGAGCTCAACCTTTCACCTGCAGAACCACCAGACCGACGTGTAACACCAAGGCCAGGGGCCAGCGCGCGCGCCCCACGTGGGAAGGCCTCCGGGGGACCCCCAGGGAAACCCGCAGGCAGCCTGTGAATCACACAACCTGCGACCCTGGTGGCCCTGCATCTCAAATCAGGAATCCAGAGCCACACCGCCTCGGGGCTCGGGGTGGGGAGCTCTGCCTCTGAATCATGGCAGCCAGAACCTTCCCTGGGCCTCCCTGGGAACCCACTGAAGGGCCGGGTGTATGTTCCCTGGGGTGAGGGCCGCTTCTCATGGGAAGCAAGCCCCTGCCATGGGTTCTGATGGCCTCCTAGCGGCCTCATCAGCTCACAGGATGATCCTGCGGCAGGTGACCACTCCCCAGTGAGTGTGGCTTTAAGTTTTCTCTTAGTGAATCCTCAGCTCATTGGGAATCATAATGCCCCTGGAGGCAACCCCGAGGAGGCTGGCGCCTTGTCTGGGAACACACGGCTGGCACTGGATAAACCTGGGAGTACACCTCAGGGGTCCTCCTCCGGCCCCAACACCGTCACAGGCTAACACGACACCTTAGAAAAACAACCCCGGCCACCCACCTGCAAATGAACACATCCTGGGCCAGTGGTCGGCAAACGCATTCGTCCACAGAGCCAAATATCAACAGGACAACGATTGAGATTTCTTTTGAGAGCCACATTTTTTAAACTTAAACTTCTTCTAACGCCGCTTCTTCAACATAGACTCGCCCAGGCCGTGGTCTTTTGTGGAAGAGCCACGCTCAAGGGGCCAAAGGGCCGCATGTGGCTCGCGAGCCACAGTTTGCCGACCACTGTCCTGGGTGATTTCCCGGGAATCTCAAAGGTCTGACTGCAGTGAGAGTTCACCAAGGACTACCGTCCTGCAAAGGGTGGTTTTCAGTGCCCCCCAAATTTCATCCCCACACACAGAGGGCGAGGGTTTTGTTGCTTTCGCACAGCCCCGATTCCGGCGGTCTGCATCAGGACATGCCACTGACTGGATGAACCTAGGAAGGGCCTCCTGTCAACACCGCTGCTTGGATTTGGATTCCTAAAAAGAACTCCCGAGCGGCCTGCGGTGTGAGGGACAGACACACGGCCGCCCACGGCTCCGGGAGGGGGAGAGCGAGCCACGGATGAGAATGACCGAAGAGCCTGAACTTGAGGGCAAATATCTCCTTGTAGCAACGGCTTCATAACTAGCCAGCCGAACGGAATCCTTTCAAAGCCAAAGCAGTTCAATGAGGACGTTTAATTGAAAATAAAATTCCCAGACCAGCCAGGCTGTCAAGACCACAGGAACAGAAGACAGCTCAGCCGTGACCCGGTCACTGAGGAAAGGTGTTACATGCTAAGGGAGAAGGGGTGCGAAGGGGGCGCGTGGGGAACGTGGCCATGTTCACCTGAAATAAAAAAGATCGTGTCCCCGCATCTCGCTGGACGGTCAGGAAGATGAAACGGGACACTGTGCGTCGACAGAGTCAGAACATGCGCAGCCCAGCACTGTCTGTGGCGTGAGCAGGGCAGGAAAGAAGATGCATCCCACATGCTCAGGGTGGGGACCAGGGCATCAGCACCCTGAGCTCATGGTGTGTCCTGGCTGCTCAGGGTGGGGACCAGGGGCATCAGCATCCCCTGGGAGCTCATGATTCGTGCAGAGTCTCGGCGCCACTCAGATTAAGTGACCGAGAACCTGCCTTTAACCGGGGCTCCTGGAGATGGATGCGTGGCTCAATTTAAGGAACTACAGCCTCGGCCATGTCTCAGGTGTGTGATTCTGCACCCAGTGACCCAGGTCAAGAGAAGGTGACCTAACAGCTGCCCCTGGGCAGAGGCGGGGTTCCCAGAGGGCCACCTTCGGTGGGGAGGTTTCTGGAGACCCCCTGGGCTACATCCAGACTTCCTGCCTGCAGAGGGGGAGGTCAAGGCAGAACCCCGCACCTCCTGAAAGGAAGGCTCTCCGAGGCTGGGCTGCACCACTCCCGGGTCCACAGCCAAGGTATCAGAGAGGCCCCCACGTCCTCGCACACGCCTGGGCATCGGTCCTGTGAGCAGGGAGCACAGGGCGACAGCTGGTGGGAAGCAACTGGGAATGGAGGCCGAGTAACTGGCGAGAAATGGGAAAGCATGACCGGCCACCTCTCTTCCCTGGTTATGGCCTAAGTCATGGGGCTTAAATGCTATAAAACACAACGACCTCATGCAATACAGAAGGAGGCACACACGCATGGTTTTCTTGGGCACGCACAGCCCATCTCTAGAAGGATGGACACGGGGCTTCTGACGCTGGCTGCGCCCTGGAAGGAAGGCCTGCGGGTGGCTGGGGACTGGAGACTGAAAGAGACACTTCACTTTCACTGCGGATCTTTCTGGGTCTTTTGAGTTTTCAACAGTGTGAATGTTTCCCTAGGAGGGAGGGAGGCGGGAGGGAGGGAAAGAGGGAGGGAGGGAGGGAGGGAGGGAGGGAGGGAGGGAGGGAGGAAGGGAAAGGAGCCTGGGAGGGAGGGAGGGAGGGAGGGAGGGAGGGGAGGAAGGGAGGGAGGCAGGGAGGGAGAGAAGGGAGGGAGAGAAGGGAGGGGAGGGAGGAAGGGGAGGGAGGAGGGAGGGAGGGGAGGGAGAAAAAGGAGGAAGGGAGACAGGGAGGGAAGCAGGGAGGGGAAGGAGGGAGGGAGGCAGGGAGGGAGGGAGAGGAGAGGGAGGGGGCAGGGAGGGAGGCAGGGAGGGGAGAAGGGAGGAAAGACCAGAAAAGAAGGGAAGGAAAGGGGAGAGGGACATTTAAATTTTATAAATAAAAGATAGGTGAGTCATTTCTTAAGCAGGGCTACATTTAAAAGTCCTTCCAGGAGCCTGGCCGATGGCTTGCTAGTTGAGCACCAAACCATGAACCAAGAGGTCACTGGTTTAATCCCCAGTCAGGGTACCTGCCAGGGTTCCGGGCTCCATCCCCACTGCAAGGTGTGCAGGAGCCAGCCGGCTCATGTTTCTCTCTCTCCCTCTAACATCAATAAAAAATTTTTTTCAAAATTAAAAAATAAAACTATAAAAGTCCTCCCAGGAAATTCAGGGCATGAGCACCACCATTTTTGCTTAAACCTCCTAGTCTGCAATCCTTCGTTCAGACTGAGCGCTTGGCCGCTCACACCCATGTATGTATTAAAGGGCTCAGGTGGCCAAATTCCGCGAGGAATGTCCCGTGTAGCAGAGAGCTACCTGGTCTATTTGCCCCCAAACCAAGAGCCCGGATATGCATCCCACTCTCTAAAAGCCTCAGCAGCCCCTGACTCCAGCCCATTTCCCTTAGGTGGGCTGGAAAACCCTCTTCCAGAAGGTTCTGAAGCCCTGGTTTGCAGAGCCTTCCAGTTGAGTACACGGGTTTGGGGGATGCAACACTTGCAGGTTGTGTGAATGCTTCTAACTTCGGGTTGGGATAAAGAAACATGCAGTCACAGAGAAAACCCTGATTCCGGAATGAGCTGCGCTGGCCACGTTCCGTGGAGGCAGCACTCCCTAGTCCTCCCTGGTGGGAAATAGAGTAGAAATCCGATTTAAAGACCAGGAGGCTGAGGCCCCACACAGTCTGGTGGGGGAACCAGGAATTAAAGTCCGGGCCTTTGCTGTCCCAGGGCACACCCTTCCCGCCGTGGCCCCGGGTCCCTAGCCACCTTCCAGAATGATCCGCTCACCTACCGGGTGCTAGAAGCCTCAGGCCGTGTCCTTAGGGTCGGTGGCTGGGGGCTACTTCCTTACAAAGAGTGTCCCTGGGTCTTCAATGGGAAGGCGGGAGTGGGTGTGGAGATCAACCAAAGAACCTGTGTGCACGTATGCATAACCCATGGACACAGACAATAGGTGGTGGAGGCCTGGGGCCGGGGCCAGCTAGCAGGGGTCAATGGGAGAAAAAAAGGGGAGATATGTAATAGTTTCAACAGTAAAGCTGCCGTAAAAAAGGAGTTCTGACCATTTGCAACAGCATGGATGGAACTGGAGAGCATTATGCTAAGTGAAATAAGCCAGTCAGAGAAAGACAAAGACCACATGATCTCACTGATTTGTGGAATATAATGACCAACTTAAAACTGTTGAACAGGGACAGATCCAGAGGCAGAGAAGCATCGATCAGACTGCCAGACCTCAGAGGGAAGGTAGGGGAGGGTGGGGGAAAGGAGGAGAGATCAACCAAAAGACTTGTATGCATGAATGTAAGCCTAACCAATGGACATGAACACCAGGGGGGTGAGGGCATGAGTGTGTGTGTATGTGGGGGGGGGGGGGGGTTAATGGAGGGATGAGGACACATATGTAATACCTTAATCAATAAAGAAATTTTAAAAAAATAGTTTCAACAGTAAAGACATTTAAAAAAAAAGAAAAAGAAATAAATAAAACCATTACAAAACTTAAAAAGAAAGAAAATCTGTTCTGTGGAGGAGCAGCGACCCTGCTTGCTTGGGCCACTCATCTACTGGGCATGTGCAGTGGGGCAAGGCCCTGCGACTCCCAGCTGCCGGGTGTTTGGTAAGTTGATCTCTCTGAGCCTCTGATTTCTTCACTATAGTTTATATATTTTTTTTAAATTTATTTCAGAGGAAGGGAGAGGGCGAGGGATAGAAACATCAGTGATGAGAGAGAATCACTGACCGGTGGCCTCCTGCACGCCCCCCACTGGGGATCAAGCCTGCAGCCCTGGCATGTGCCCTGACCGGGGACCTCTTGTTCACGGGCCGACACTCAACCACTGAGCCACACTGGCCTGGCTCTACATTTTGAAAAATGGCAGAAACAACAGGTAATGTTTAGCAGGTGTGAGCTACGTGTGCACTCGAAGCCAGTGTTACCCTCCCTCAGCACTTACTGTTTATTAACGCATGGAGTATTTGTAGCACGAACAAACGAGAAAGCTAAGGCACACAGAAAGGGGCAGTAACTTGCCCAAGGCCACACAGCCCGTACATTTCCGAACAGGGATTCTATGGGAGGTCTGACGGGAGCCTGTGCTATAACCAAAACACAGAAACGGCCTGGAAGGGCAGTTACATGGTGAGATCGTAGGGGGGAAATGCTTACTGGGCCGCCTGACAGAGTAACTGCTCCATCATTCGTAAGGACTAGGTACCACTGAGCACTTACTTTCTTTGGCGAGGCAGAAACACGAGGGTTACCCAGCAGGCGCGTGGCTGAGGGGGAGCGGCTGCCTGCCGTGGTCCCATTCCCGGACAGGTGTTCTTTCCACCTGTCCTCAGCCGGCATTCTGCCTGGGAACCCCGGCACAGGCAGGAGATGGGCGCTCGCCCCCCCTGAATCTCTGTCTTGACCTCTCCCCTGGGAGCCCAGAAGGAAACTGAAGTTGGGGCAGCTGGCGTGGGAACAGGGCTGACGTCTGACGGACACGAATGGCAAATTCCAGAATGAGCTGGGCAGATCTGGGCCCAAGGTCACCGTCGCGTGCTGGGCGACTCAATCAGAAACTCGGCATGTGGTTAATCACAGACTTGGGAGGGGACGGTCCCTTGAACGAAAGAGGCAAGACGTACTCCAAAAACTGCAAAACGAGAGGTCTGGTGTGAAAGATGCTAGCGCTGAGTAAGGGCTCAGCCACTGCGTCTTCCTCCTCACTCAGACATGCCCAGTTCTGCTGGGGTCCTGGCGGACAGCCATGAGATCCGATCGGTTCTCTCTGTCAGGAACTGCCTTCGGGAGGACGCCCAGTCCCATCTGGCTAATAAGACACAAGGGGAGTCGCCCTAGCCAGTTTGGCTCAGTGGATAGAGCGTCGGCCTGCGGACCAAAGGGTCCTGGTTTCGATTCTAGTCAAGGGCACGTACATAGGTTGCAGGCTCCTCCCCGGCCCGAGCCCTGGTTGGGGCACATGCAGGAGGCAACCAAGCAATGTGTCTCTCTCACATCGATGTTTCTCTCTGTCTTTCCCTCTCTTTTCCACTCTCCCTAAAAATCAATGGAAAAATATCCTCGGGTGAGGATTAACAACAACAAAAAAGAAAACAGAAAGACGTAATAGAAGACAGAGCTGCATTAAGGAAGGCGCCCCGCCCCCTCTCTCCTTCCCTGTACCCTTCCTGCTCAAGATGTTGTTCTGATACGTTGATGTGCAGCGAGCAGGAGCCTCAGAGACGCTGATCCAGTGCCCTGACCTGCTTGAGCATCCTTCCTGCCCCCTCTGAGAGCGCCGGGTGCTGGGAGGACGTGGGTAAACTGGAACTCGGAGCGCACCGGTGGCCCGGCACACGGCACAGTCATTCTGGAAAACGATCGGACAGACTTGCGAAAGCATCTACCATGGCGCAGATGACTCATGCAGCTCAGCTAGGGTGTCTCTGACTCTCCCACAGTCCACGCGACTACAGGTGTGCGCTGCCTGTCACAGGCCACGGCTGGGCTCCTCAGCGGGGGCAAGACCGGCCAATGGCAGGACCTACGGCAAGGGGTGGGGAGAGGCCGCCGCTGAATGAGCTAGGTGTACCCAGAGCAACCAGGTGGGATCTAAAAAGATGGAACAGTCGGCCCTCCGTATCCACAGGCACCGAATCCGTGGCTTCAACCATCCATGGATCGACAATATTTGGGGGCGGGGGCGGGGGGGGGGGGAGGTTGTGTTATTGCTGTCGTGTACTGTGTAGTTAGACCTATGATGGTCACGGCGGGACTGAGCGTGTACACTCTTTCTTTTCTTCACACGTTTCCTTGAACAATGCAGTATAACAACTATTTACTCAGTATTTACATTGTATTAGGAATTATAAACACTCTAAAGATGATTTAAAGGATGTGGCAGGATGTGGGTCGGTTATATACAAGCCCTGTACCACTTGACATAGGGGATCTGAGCATCTGTGGATTTGGGGACCCCCAGGGGATCCCGGAACCAGTCTTCTGCAGACAACAAAGGAGGGCTGTACTGAGTAAAAAGAAAAAAAGGAGAGAGAAACCGGAGGGAGATCTGTAGCCGAATCCCATCTGCCCAAATTCAAAACAGACACCCAATCAGAACAGCACAGGGGTAAGCGTACACACCGGGCCCACCGCAAACCCACCAGGGCGGGTGCCACCAGGAGCAGCGGGGACGGGCATGAGGCAGTCAGAAACAGAAGAAGGAGCGGATCCTACACAGACCAACGATCACGTGCTTCAAAAGGAGGAGGCTTTCCCAACACAGCTCCAAAGAAAAATCTCAACCAGGTGGGGAGGCAGAAAACCCAGGAATACATGTGCCCGTGATTCTTTCTGGCTGTGGGTCCTCTGGGAAGGAACCTGATAGAGCCTCAGTTTCCCCACAGTGAAAAGCAGATATGAAGCGCGGCCCTAAGGTGTCCTGTGAGCTTCCATGGAGATGTATGCTGAGAGCCCGAGTCTGGGACTCAGCAGAGGCTTTGTGAATGGCAACTAAGGACTCAGCTTTCCCATCTGTAAAATGGGGTTTATTACATGGCAGTGGTCCCTTTGGGACCCTTATGATGGGCTTTAAATGAGACGGGATCTGAGAAGGACAAAAGGCTCGGTGGTGGCACTGTTTCATAGACTTGGGAAGAGGGCACGTCCTTCAGGGAGCCGTACGTGTACCAGGCGCTGTGTTGGGGGCTCTACAGCTCATCTCAGTGAGTGAGGCACACGGAGCCATCATACCGGGGAGCAGCGCCCCGCCCCCACCGCCCCCTCAACCAGAGCACCTGTCACGACCTGCTCACAGCCTGAGGGAGCGGAGAGGATGTCAGGCTGCCCCTATGTGGTGCCCCTCTCGGGGACACACGGGTCCCTACAAATCCATATATACATTTTTCTTTTCTTCTGTTGCAATAAACCATTTTTATAACTGGATAAGGCAGGTTACCAAAAAGGTAAGAGATGAAGACAGAAGAGAAAAAGCAACGGTCATACTCCTAGGACCCCCAAACCTTCATTTTTCCAACAAAGAGCACATCTCTCTTCCGCACTTTCCAGAATCCCGGGCAGGACACAACACTGCGTGCAACCGGGACTGCGACATCACAGACTGTCCCTGCTCTCTGACGGTGGCCAACTCCTCTCCATCATGAGCCCTCGGCGTCTGGGGAAGATTTGGGGGCACAGAAGCATCAGGTGCCCCTGGGAGGCATTTTGTTTTGGATGCCCCTAAATGCACCCAGCTTCCAAACACCCCTCCCTGCACACACCTCTCCCCCCGCCACACACCGCCTTCTCATTCCTCCAGGAGGGTTACAAGGTCAAGGAGACGCCTTGATGGCTCCTGATAAATAGTTCTTCCAAAAGACCAATTCCTGGTGCCACTGGCAATGGCGTCTGGGCCAGGCCCCTCCACATTCTGGGAATGGACTGGGCGAGGAGGCAGGGAGAGGTCCGAGGGTGATGGCCCTGGGTCCCCCCCTCCACTCCCCAGCCTGCACCACCCACCCCACCGACTCTTCACAGACGGATCGCGCAGGTGCCTGTGATCACCGAGACTGCAGCGAGGCATTGCGACACCCAGGCCATTCTTTTGGGGAAGACCCCAGGGAGGGAGTCCAGATTGCCCCCTGAGGAATGTTAGATAACCGTGGAGGAATGAAGCGACAGATAACGAAACAAGTCGGTCCAAGATGGCTCGGGGGTGGGCGCTGTGTGGTCTGGGTGCAGGGGAGCAGGTTGCTGTGGGCTGCAGAGGGAAGTCGTCTGAGAGCTGGATGGGTGGATGGCAGGTGGGAGGGCAGCTTTCAGGAGGAGAGGGGGGCTGTGACCAAAGCCTGCAGGGGGGCCCGGCCAGCCTGGCTCAGTGGTTGAGTGTCGACCTACGACCCAGGAGGTCACGGTTTGATTCCCAGTCAGGGCATGTGACTGGGTTGCGGGCTCCATCCCCAGTAGGGGGGTTGCAGGAGGCAGCCAATCAATGATTCTCATCATTGATGTTTCTATCTCTCTCTCCCTCTCCCTTCCTCTCTCTGAAATCAATAAAAATATGTTTTTATTTTTTTAAAAAAAAGCCTTCAATGTTTTGGGGTGGGGGGGATGCCTGCTTGGCAGCCAGTGAGGAGGCCTTTGCTGCTAGAACAGAAGACAAACATCTGGGGGACCTGGGAGCAGGTGTTGGGTCCAGAACTTTGAGGGCCTTGAGGCTGGGAAAGAGACTGAAGGCCATGCGAAGCGGTGCAGCCGGTGAGAGGACTTTATGGAGGTCAGTCTGGGGGCAGCCTGCAGGACGCTCTGGAGAAAGAACCGAGTGAGGAATTCCAGGTCGGCTGGGCCGTGAGAACGCTACTGTGTGTGCAGGAGAGAGGCCACTGAGCCCTGGCCCCGGGCATGCCCTGCACCCAGCCAGCCCCTCTCATCGCCTTCTTTTTTTAAATCCTCGTTTGAGGATATCTTTCCATTGATTTTTAGAGAGAGTGGAAAGACAGAAAGGGAAAGAGAGAGAGAAATATTGATGTGAGAGAAATGCATCAATTGGTTGCCTCCTGCACATGCCCCCACCAGGGCCCAGGCCAGTGAGGAGCCTGCAACCGAGGTATGTGCCCTTGACCAGAATCGAACCTGGGACCTTTCAGTCCACAGGCCGGTGCTCTATCCACTGAGCTAAATTGGCTAGGGCCGTGGTCGGCCAACTGCGGCTCGCGAGCCACATGCGGCTTCTTTGGCCCCTTGAGTGTGGCTCTTCCACAAAATACCACGACCCGGGTGAGTCTGTTTTGAAGAAGTGGCGTTAGAAGAAGTTTAAGTTTTAAAAATTTGGCTCTCAAAAGAAATTTCAATTGTTGTACTGTTGATATCTGGCTCTGTTGACTAATGAGTTTGCCGACCACGGGGCTAGGGCACCATCTTCTTCTATTTTCTTCCTTGTACTTGGCACTGTCTGCAATGTCTTTCTTGTGTATGGATCTGTCCCTCTTGCTTACCGCCTCCCTCCCCCACTGCAATCTAAGCTTTCTCCATGGAGGATGCACAGCAGGTATCTGCTGAATGAATGGATGCTGAACAATCAAAGTTCCCTGAGGGCAGGGCCTTTGTCAGCCTTATTCCCTGCTGTGCACTGTCTGTGCACAACGCCCAGCGCACAGTAGGTGCTCACCGGGTGCTGAGAAGTCTGCCTCAGTTTCAGGGAGTTACTCAGTCCTTCTCCCTCTGCTGGGGATGAAGCCGAAGACTGGCCTATTGGCTAGTGGTCTCCATCCTGAGACACCGCTCCCCCATGACCTTCCTCCTCTCCCCTCATGTTCGAGGCTAGCTTGAGGACAAAGGGACCAAAGGGAAGGGAAGCCAAAGGGAAAGGCAGATGGGGAAGAGACCGCTGGGGGGAGGAGGCATGTAATAAGCCCTCGCACACTTGTGCACACTCCCTGCGTTGGTCTGGACTCTTCCAGAAACTTGCTGTGTGACCTTGAGCGAGTCACTCTCCTCCTAGGCCTCCCTTAGTTTCCCTGGTGGCAAAGCCTTTCCAGATTGAAATGCTAAAAACAAGAAATCATCTATGCCCTGGCTGGCGTGGCTCGGTGGGTCGAGTGTTGTCCTGTGCACTGAAAGGTCACTGGTTTGATTCCAGGTCAGGGCACATGCCCAGGTTGCAGGTTCGATTCCCAGGTGGGGTGTGTGCAAGAGGCAGCCAGTCGATGTTTCTCTTGCACACCGATGTTTCTCTCTCTCTCTTTCTCTCTCCCTCTCCCTTCCTCTCTCTCTAAAATCCATAAAAAGGTGTTTTTAAAAGAAATAATCGAGGGTTTCATTTTTCAGAGCTGGGTGGATGGTGTTAGGGCTTCATCCAGGTTTTTGCAGACCTGGCATACAGCATATGGAATATACTAACCCTACCCAGATGCTACCTCAAAAACAATTCCTGTTTTGCAAAAGCCGGGCTGCAGCTGACAAGTTGCTCTAAAGTTACATAACTATGTATCACTATTTCAAATTTTTTTTCGGCGTTGTTTTCCCATTTTGAAACTAATCACTGTATCTGTTTTCAAACTTGTTTGTGAAGTCCTGACAGGTCCCGGGCACCTGCTTCTAGAGCCTCCTGGTCAAACGGACCTATCAGAGCTGTCTGTCGAAAAATGCTACTTCTGGGCCCCACCCAGAGCCCGTGAGTTAGAACAGCAGGGGGGAGGGGAGCTCAGGAATGTGCCTTGCAGCAAGCTTCCCAGGTGATCATTTGCAAACTGAAGTCTGAAAACCACGGCCCTAAAAAGAAGCCCAGACCCGGGGCTGCGGGAGGCCATGCGGAAGGGAGAAGGTGACACCAGAGGCCACAGCACGTGGCTCCCGTGTTGCATGCCTGCCCGTCTCTCCTGCCCCACACACTCCACCAGGGTACACAGACAGCAAAAGCCCGACTCCCCCTCCGCTGGGCCCTCCCCTACACCTCGAAAACAAACCAACAAAACCCCCCACGATACTCACATTCAGCCTGGGGTGGCACTCAACTGCTCTGATTTGCAGGAAGAGGACAGTCCCAATGTAATGGGCACGCCGTCGGAAGACACGCCGCCGCCGGGGACCGACCGTGCTACAGGGGAGAATATAAAGAACGCTGTCACCCAGATGCTGGCTGCAATGCGTCCTACCCTTGGTCTGTGATAGATCACCGGCCCCGGCAGCAAACAGTCTTAACTCATCCACGGGAGGGGGGTTTTGTTTAATGCCGAGCCACACACACCAAAGCCTTGCACATGGGCTGGAGTGCGTGTGCACACAGACACACACACCAAGCATGACGTGCAGGTGCATTTAACGCTCCCGCCATGGTTAGGGAGGCAGCCTGGCTACCAGAAGTCACGCAGACTGTCATGTTGAGAGCTAGCAGGTGCCAGGAAGTTCCTGGGCTGAAAGTGGGCTGGGAAAGGAGGAACGGATAAGAAGGGCCAAGGTTTGTGCTGTGTTCCAGTGTATATGTCACACCGATCCACCCCGGAGAGTATGATCAGATCCATCCTTCTGATGAGGAAATCAAGGTGCAAAAAGGACCCGTGACTTCCTTCAGAGGCTAGGATCAAACCCTGACCTCGCTAACCCCACAGTTCAGGGTCAATGCGTTATGCAGAGCCGCCTTAAATTCATAAGCTGTGAGGGTGGCAGAGGGGAGGGGGTCTGCTCTGGAGAGAGGGGAGCCTATGGTAGCTCCAACCAGTGAGAGAACCAAAGTAATTTTTAAATATATATTTTTATTGATTTTCAGAGAGAGAGAGAGAGAGAGAAACATTTATCAGCCACAGGGGATAGAGCCCAAAACTTGGGCATGTGCCCTTGACCGGGAATCGAACTGGCAGCTTTTTGGTGCACGGTACAATGCCCACCCAACTGGCCCACACCAGCCAGGGCAGCAAAATACTTTGTTAGCAACTGATTTAATGCACAAGCAATAAATGGTCATCGGAAATCAGAAATCACGGGTGAGCAATAAGGAAAACAGAAACACACATGGAATCACATCTTGCCCCAAATAACTGTGTCGTGCATCGCATGCATTTTTTATTTTTTTTTCTAGCGAAATACAGGCTCTTTCCTAGCCTCCAAGTAAGATGAGGCAATTTGTGCAATGTATCAAGAATGTTATAATTCTGATGTTTGTACGTGGGCAGTTAGTGACGCTCGCCCAATCCTAATCTTCCAGGGAATTTATGTCAAACCATGAAATTGGTTTGCAGAGTCTAAGGGGGAGAGACCACACCCTTCACTTCTTTTTTGTTTGTATCCTGTTGTCCCCTGCTCAGCAGCCCCTGATACATTTAGGCAGCTTTAGAGTGTTCTGTCTGAATGCTGGGTTCTGGTGGATGAGGCAGTCTTGCAAAAAAAAAAAAAAAAAAAAAAGTCAGGCTGGCTTTGGAGAATACGTTTTGTAGCAACTGAGAAAATGATTTTTAAAAAATGTATCTTAATGCCAAAGGGAAATGCAGCTCTTCTCTACAGAAAGGCCCGGAATCAGACCTTCCACGCCCCCCTCCCCCACTGCAGGGACTGGCCCTCCAAGGGCCCACACCCCTCCCTCCCAGACATCCCCTCCTTGGGAGAGTGAAAAACAACCTCCTTTGCCTCCCCCTTGGTGTTAACAAGGCTCCCTGTGGAGATGCAGTTCATCACATCAATTAAAAGACATTTTACCTTTGGCCTTGCCTGCCAGGCACAGGCCCTCTGTCCAGGGGAAGGTGGGTAGGAAGTCATGTCCTAAGATAATGCATAGTTTTCCCTTTTCCCCCTCCCCATCTATGTTTCTTTTCTATTTTTTTTTTTCATGTAGAGATAATCAACACATAATGAAACATCCAGAGCTTAAGTGAACAGTTCGATGAGTTTTGACAGATGCATAGACTCAAAACACGAAACCACCTAGACACACAATGCCTTCCCCTCCCCCAGACACTGCCCTTCCCCTCATCGTCTCTGCCCTCCTTCCAGAGGCAACCTAGCCCCGTGGGTTAATTCGGCATTCTCTAAACACTTACACATGGAACCACGTGGTGTTTAAAGAGGAGTATGGCCTGGCTGGTGTGACTCAGTGGTTGGGTGTCGACCCAGGAACCAATGGTTCGATTTCCGGTCATGGCATACGCCCCGGGGTTGCCTGCTCGATTCCCAGTAGGGGCTGTGCAGGAGGCAGCTGCTCAGTGATGTTCCTCTCTCATCGGTATTTCTATCTCTCTATTCCTCTCCCTTTCTCTCTCTCTAAAAATCAATAAAACGCATTTAAAAAAACAAAGAGGAGTATGAATTATGAGCAAGAACAGGCAGTTCCTAGTGGGAATGAAAAACAGTGCAGACGCCCTGGGAAACAGCCTGGCAGGTCCTCAGAAAGTTACACACTCAGTTACCATATGACTCAGCGATTCCACTCGGGCATCGATACTCGAGGAAAACGAAAACACACATCCACTCAAAATCTTGTACGTAAACTCTCAGAGCGGCATTATGCATAATGGCACCCCCCCAAAAAAAAATAAATAAATAAATAAAAACAGCCCGGTGTCCACCACCTGGCTAAGAATGAGCAAATAAAATGTGGCCTTACAGTCATACAAGGGAACGTGATTCAGACACAGAAAGGAAGGGTACACGGGAAGTACAGATGCTGAGACGCCATGAGTGAACCTTGAACACATCACGCTAAGTGAAAGAAGCTGGGCAGGAAAGACTACATCGGCCAGTGGTCGGCAAACTCATTAGTCAACAGAGCCAAATAGCAACAGTACAACGATTGAAATTTCTTTGGAGAGCCAAATTTTTTAAACTTAAACTTCTTCTAACACCACTTCTTCAAAATAGACTCGCCCAGGCCTTGGTATTTTGTGGAAGAGCCACACTCAAGGGGCCAAAGAGCCGCATGTGGCTCGCGAGCCGCAGTTTGCCGACCACTGGGTAGGATTCCCTTCACACAAAATGTCCAGAATAGGCAAATGTATAAAGCAGACGACAGGTGGTTAAGTCTGGGAGGGGGCTGTGGAGGTGACAGGTTACACTTTTTTTTTTTTTTTTTTTTTTTTGCGGTGGTGAAAATGTTCTAAGAAATTGTATGGTATGTAAATTAAATCTCAACAAAGCTATTTAAAGAAACCAAACATTTGGAATCCACAAAAGTAGAGCCCGTTGCGATGCCCGGAAAACACGGTTTCCCGCAGTGGAATCTGAACGGAAGGATGTGTGGCGTTGTGGCGAGAGACACCCCCCCCCCCCCACCACCACCTGAGGAACATAATTGGTGCCCAGCAAGGTCTCCTTCCCATGACCAGGTCATGGTTTGCCGCATTCCCCCCAGGTCCCTGTCCTGCCTCCAGACTCGAAACTCCTAAGAGTTCAGGAGCCGTTCACCAGACCCATTCCTTCCTTCCACAAACATCTGCGAAGCTGGTGTTTAGGAGAAAGCCCGCAGCCATATCTAGAGTTGTCATCATATTTCCCTGGTTTCGGGCGCCTGCATTTTTAAGGGCATGTTGAATGCCTCTGTGTGTCTGGCCCTGTGGTTACAGGTGACAGATACGAGGAGCCTGGAGGGGTAGAAAGAGCCCAGGGTGACAGAAGGGCCGAGAACTCGGAGGTCCCTGCACTGGTCCTGAGTCCTGATGCTGCCATTCACGCAGGCACCACTTCACATCCCTTTTTTTGTTTGTTAATCCTCACCCGAGGATGTTTTTCCATTGATTTTTAGGGAGAGTGGAACAGAGAGGAAAAGACAGAGAGAAACATCGATGTGAGAGAAACACATCGATTGGTTGCCTCCCGCACAAGCCCTGACCAGGGGCTGGCCTTGACGGGAATCGAACCCGGGACCCTTAGGTCTGCAGGCCGACACTCTATCCACCAAGCCAAACCGGCTAGGGCCTGCGCTAGAGTGGAACCCGGTAGAGCTCAGCTCTGGGAACCAAACCCCATCTTCACCACCTCCAGGCCCATTTCCTAACCCAGGCGTCCTCAAACTACGGCCCGCGGGCCACATGCGGGTGTTTTTGCCGTTTTGTTTTTTTACTTCAAAATAAGATATGTGCAGTGTGCATGGGAATTTGTTCATAGTTTTTTTTTTTAAACTATAGTCCGGCCC
This sequence comes from Eptesicus fuscus, assembly GCF_027574615.1. Taxonomy (NCBI): domain Eukaryota; kingdom Metazoa; phylum Chordata; class Mammalia; order Chiroptera; family Vespertilionidae; genus Eptesicus; species Eptesicus fuscus. Next base: position 6,383,027 of record NC_072491.1, read on the forward strand.
TCCAACGGTCTGAGGGACAGTGAACTGGCCCCCCGTTTAGAAAGTTTGAGGACCCCTGTGACCTAACCTCTCCGCACCTCTGTTCCTCCCGTGTACAATGGGTAGGTGGCCGTGACGGCGGCATTATGCAACATTAGATGAGCTCATCCTGTCCCCCGAGCCAGCAACCTCTTTCCGCAGGGGAACATCGTAAATATGCTGGGCGCTGAGGGTTACACCATCTCGTCCCGGTTACTCATCCCCGCCCCGGTACAATCAAAGCCACCACAAACTGTGTAACGAAAGGGCAAGCTGTGTTCCAATAAAACTTTATGGACACTGAAATTCCATTTCATGTCGTTTTGACATGAAGCACGCAGAGCTGGGCCCAGTGCAGGGAAGCGCCCGCGAGCACCCACGAGCCACACCCCAGGCAACAACGCCGTGTGTTCAACTGCGCGCTGCGCCCTCCTCACACAGCATCTCATTTAAACATCGCCATCAGTATCTCATTTAAACATCGCCATCAGTATCTCATTTAAACATCACCATCAGTATCTCATTTAAAACATCGCCATCAGTATCTCATTTAAAACATCACCATCAGTATCTCATTTAAAACATCGCCATCAGTATCTCATTTAAAACATCACCATCAGTATCTCATTTAAAACATCACCATCAGTATCTCATTTAAAACATCGCCATCAGTATCTCATTTAAAACATCACTATCAGTATCTCATTTAAACATCGCCATCAGTATCTCATTTAAACATCACCATCAGTATCTCATTTAAAACATCGCCATCAGTATCTCATTTAAACATCGCCATCAGTATCTCATTTAAACATCGCCATCAGTATCTCATTTAAACATCACCATCAGTATCTCATTTAAAACATCGCCATCAGTATCTCATTTGAACGTCACCATCATGGTGCTGGGGGGGGGGGGGGGGGCGTGCTCGCTCAGATGAGGAAGGGAAGACTCGTGAGCCACGCGGCTGAGCCACAGCCGACCTGGGGCTTTTAGGAGCCCTGACTTCTGTTCTGACCATTGTAACGTGCCGTGCGGCCACCAGGATGTAACAGCGAACCAGACCCACTCGGGCTCAGCGCCAAACACTACAGATCATGATTTAATTCCATGGAGACGTGTGTTACAGAAACCAAGGGCTGGGAGGGGAACAGCGGGGCACCCCACAGTCCACGGGGCGGGGGTCCTCTGAGGAAGGGACAAGTGCGCTGAGAACAGCAGGTGTCTGGTGCTGGGACCTGTGCCAAAGAATAGAGCAGGCGTCCTCAAACTGAGGCCCGCGGGCCACATGCGGCCCGCCGAGGACATTTGTCCGGCCCGCCGGGTGCTTTTGCCGTTTTGTTTTTTTACTTCAAAATAAGGTATGTGCAGTGTGCACAGGAATTTGTTCATAGTTTTTTTTTAAAACTATAGTCCGGCCCTCCAACGGTCTGAGGGACAGTAACTGGCCCCCTGTTTAAAAAGTTTGAGGACCCCTGGAATGGAGGCTGCAAAGGGCCCGTTCATCCAGGTGTCCGGGCGGCGCTGGGCTCAGGGGATGGTGGTGGGAGGAGAGGCGGGTCCTGACTTCCTGAAGGGCACTGTGGCGAACAACACAGCCTAAATGGTCCTTGCTTCAGCCATTCTGTTTTATGGGAATATATCCTAATAAATAGGAAACGACGAGTCACGGAGATTTAACGACGAGAATATTCACGGAGGCGCTGATTATAATAGGAACAGCTGAATTCATGCTGAAGCACAATGGGAGGAGCTCTGTCACATGACTGAGCAGTGGCGAAGCTCGGGGTCCGAGCCCCCCAGCAGGGGGGCGGACCGGGAGGGGGAGCAGGCGTGGACGTGGGAAGATAGTTATCCCGTGTACAAGCTAATGTGCATGCAACCAAACAATGACGAGTGCATATGTAAGGCGTCCCCCCAAAATGCAGACGCCCACTTTGAATCACTATAAGGACAGTGTTTGTTCAAATATATTTCACTTTCCAAACTGAGCTATCAGCTGTTAAAGTGTGTATAGATTTGGGGGGACACCCTGTATACACATCCTTTAATTAGTCACCTCTGAATGACCACGGAGGGGTTTTTTGCTTCTTCCTTTGGTTGGCCTGGATTTGGGGTTTTTTTCTGGAGGAGAGAGATATTGCTTTGTAATAAGCAATGAAGTACAAAGGTGCCCAGACGGGAGGCCCATACTCCCACGTGGTCGGACTGGGAGCGCGGAATCGCTGTTCATTCATTTAGCCCATGCGTCCTTAGGAGAGTCCACCGCGAGCCAGGCACTGGGTGATGTGCCAGACAGCGGAGGGGGGTGAGGCCGAGGGAGCTCCCACGTGCTCGGTGGGGAAGCGGTCAGGTGCCCACCCCAGTGTACTCAGTGGTCAGCTCCTTTAAAATACGGGCACAGGGGACCATCAGCTCATTAAGAAAAGAGTCATCCCCCAGCCAGTGTAGTTCAGTGGTTGAGCGTCGACCTATGAAGCTGGAGGTCATGGTTCGATTCCTGGTCAGGGCACGTGCGCGGGTTGTGGTCTCCATCCCCAATGTGGGGAGTGCAGGAGGCAGCTGATTGGTGGTTCTCTCTCATCATTGATGTTTCTATCTCTCTCTCCCTCTCCCTTACCCATACAAATACTTTTTTTTAAAAAAAAAAAAAGGACTCATAGTCCCTTATTGGAATGCAGCCTCGATTACACTTCTCACACACTCAGTTAACAGTCTCTAAAACAGGACTCCTGGTCGCCGTGATGGGAGTGGTGGCTGGGCTTAAAAGCTACGCTGGTAACTCCACAGGAAGCCTTTGTTTTCCTCATCTGCAAAGTGGGTACCCTCTCCAGGGAGCTGGGAGGATCAGCTACAATTTGGAGAGCGCTCTGCCGTGGCACAGCCCTGCACACACAACCGGGGTCATTTAGTGCCCAGATCTGAACCCCTTTCTACAAGGGCTGACTGCCTGGAATTTTGAATCATGATGGATGCCAAAGTGTGGGGAGGAAAACATGTTTACAGCTGAAGGACTGGACAGAGAAAGGCAGGGAGCAGCGTGGCCCCCAGCCCGACTCAAGCCTTCGGTGCCTTCCAACTCGGCTGGCACGGGGCAGCGCCTGGCTTTCCGGAATGTTGACAACCCCAAGGACAGTCTGTACGTTCTAACGGGGAAAATCATTTTCTCTGCGAGATTTGTTCACCTACGTGAAAGCCAAGTGCTTAGGTCCTACCACCTTGAAGAGAAATCGTATGCATCTCATCTCTGACATTATCAGAAAGAGACAAGCATTCCAGCGAGGGGGACCAGGGTTTGAATGCTGGCTCTGTGCCTTTTGGTAAATTCTTTGTTATCTCCTAGTTTCAGGACAGTAACATCTTTCCTGCAGGTAATAATTAGAGCAAACTATGTAGACAGCACAGATGCTCAATAAATTGGCAGTTGCACCCGAACGATGGGGCTCAGTGGTTGAGTGTCGACCTACGAACCAGGAGGTCACGGGTTCAATTCCCGGTCAGGGCACATGCCCAGGTTGCACGCTCGATCCCCAGTGGAGGCAGCTGATCAATGATTCTCTCTCATCATTGATGTTTCTATCTCTCTCCTTCTCTCCCTCTCTCTCCCTGAAATCAATAAAAATATATTTTAAAAAATAATAATAATAATAAATAAATGTCAGTTGTTTTCTCTTAGTGGGACGACTCGGGGAACTAATGAAGCAATGGGAGTCACATCGCCCAGACGCTGCTCCTTGGGGGGAAACCAGCTCATGATGAAAGGGAGGGAGGCCCAGGGTGTCTGGCCACCCAGAGCTACACCTGACCTCCGCTCGGCCGGGAAGAGGTGAGGCGAGGACGCCGTGTGGTTCTCAGTGACGTGGGCAAGCTCAGTGCGACAGAAAACCGAGCACGAAACCGCCCGTGCTCCGCGCCCTCTGAGACCCCGGCGGTGCATGAGCCCCATGCGTTAGGTGTCTCCGGGAGGCGGAGGATTACATCTTCATCGGTGAAGGTGGAGCCCCTGGAGGCAGCACCGGGCAGCCTGGCGACGGGCCGGGAGCAGAGGCCGTGTGGGCGGTGGGGCTTTCCATCAAAAGAACCCAGAGCCACTGGCCAAAGCTTCAGACCCTCCGTGTCCGCTGGCCGGGGGCGGGCCCGGAGACTGTCCTTTACCAGGGCCCACCGGTGCTTTTGCTGCCTCCCCAGGGCGGGCGTGGGAACCCTCCCGGGAGGGAGAAGCACCCGGCGTGGGCTGTGGAAGCCCTGGGCGCCAGCTCTCAGGTCCAACTTAAAAACTCTCTGGACGACACTGGGACCAGGCCCAGGGCAAGGCAAGCTGGGACTTCCCTGCAGGCTGCAAACATATGTATAAAGAGGGACATATCTTTATGAGCTATGCACTAAATTTATATAACTATGTGTGTGTGTATATGTATACACAAACATGTGTATATATAAACATACATGTGTACACACAAATACAGGTACGCTTATGTGTATGAATATGCCTACAGGATAGCCGCAAAATATGTATACACACTTTGAATAATCATAAAGGCGGTGTTTACTAAAATACATTTCATTTTCACAATGTAATAGAATCTACAGATATTGTGTGTAGACAGTTTTGGGGGTACCCTATATATTCGCATGTACATATGTGCACATGTGCATATGTACACACACATGCAGGCAGGCATATGCACCCCCCCACACACACATATTACAGTTCATCTTCACACACGCTCTACCCTAATGCTAATATTATCCCCATTTTCCTGGAAGAACCTAGGGCATGCAGAGAGTCAGCAGCTAGCCCCGGGTCACGCAGCCGGCTGGTGCAGCGGCAGGGCTGGAAACCAGACGGGCTGGCTCCAGAATTCCTCGCCGGCCGTGCTCGCCGCACATTATCACCGAGAGCCCGAGAGGTTACGGCCAGGAGAGACTGGGGGGTCATCACCGCGGAAAGTGCCTTGCGCCCTGGGGGCACTGAGTCAGTGATGTCTGCCAAGCATTCCTCCCGCCTCTGAGCATGCCTGTGGTCTCTCCCGCTGAAAGGGGGGTGGGTTTCTCCTGCCACTGAGTTGGGGCTGGCCGGTGGCTGCCCGGCCATTAGAATGCGAGGGCAGGTTGCGTGCTGGCTCTGTGCCTCGCCCCCGGGTGGCCGGGCAGCTTCCACGGTACCCACTCGAGATGCGGCCGCCATCCTGAAAAGCATAGACCACTGATGGAAGAGAGGGCCCCGGCCACTGCAGCCACCCCTCTGAGAGCTGCCCATGAATGCGGCCACCACGGCCTCCGGGTGAGTCCGCGAGGAGCAGAAGAACCGCCCGGCGGGACTCAGCCGCCCTCCACGACTATGAGAAAATAAACAGCTCTTATGTGAAGCCACTAAGACTTAGTGACTAAGTGGTGGGGTGGTTTATGGCACAACCGGCTGTGTGACCTTGACCTGGGCCTCAGTCCCCAGGTAAGCTTGGTGATCTCCAAAGAACTGGCAAGTTCTTCCTCTGGTTCATGTTAGCCTCCCCGTCAGCACAGGTCATGGCCGTAGCATTTACTGTGGACTGGGGGGAAACGTCCAGCAAACTCCACTTTGCCACCATAAAGAAACCAGCGGACAGAGTAGATCCCTCCCAGTACGTCGCTGATGGAAACTCCAACCCTAGGGATCCCCAAACTCGGGCTCTTCCCCGCCTGCTGGTCAATGCCACCCTGTTCCCACCCTGTTCTAGATCACCTCTGTAGGAAGTCACACACTCCCACCGCCCCCGAAAGTAATCTGCACCCCCACACCCCCCAGTTAACGAGAGACTCAGACTGGCCAGGGGTTATCACTCTCCCCGGGTTCTGTTTCCTTGGCCCATCAAAGCCAGCTGCTTCCTTCCCATTGGTATCACCCAGGCCAGGAAGTTTCTCTTTCCCTGCCATCCATTGTGCGCGGGGAGATCAGAGGGACCTGTCCGAGGCAAGGACGGAACCAGCTGGGCACGTGCAGATAGGGGCCGGCCACCGGCCCGGCCTGGCCCCAGCCCTCCAGTCTGTCCCCACACTGGGGGACAGTTATACCGCCAGACAGTGAGGACGACAGGAGACTCGTCCTGATAATTAATCAGGAGCATTATCACCATCCTCAAGAGCCCCTGGCCTGCTCCCCAGCCCGCTAGGAAAGAGACCTCACCCCCTTCCTGTCTTATAACCACTGCCTCCTGTCCATCTAGGACCAGGGGCTAAAATGCAGCCAGGAAAACAAAGCCCGCCCATCCGGGGAGCCCGCGGGGACGTCAGATGGGATGACCTCTCACCGTCTGTCTCTCAGGTGAGAAGGCTAAGGCTGCAGAAGACAGGCCTGCCTCCGAGACACGGCGGTTCCGGTCGAGACAATGGCAATAAAGCGAGAATCGCAATAAAGTGAGTCGCAGTCTTTTCGCTGCTAGAGGACCCTGCCTTCGATCTGTAAATAATGCAACACCTGTGACGCGCAATATAGTCAAGCCACCAGCCTCCGAAGGAGAAAAGACGAGATTAAGAGTCAAAGAAAGAAGTCAGTGTAGGTTCAAAAGACAGGGGCAAGGCATGCTCTCGGGGACCGACGCCCCCCAACGAGAAGGTCAGGCCACAAGGATGGAATCGATGGTGGGGTGACACTGGGGCGGGCCTTACATGTCAGACTATTGAGTAGAGGGGGACATGGTCCAAGCTGTGCTTTCAGCATTTGGACTTGAGGAGGGACAGGAAAACTCAGCACACCCAGCATGAGGCTCAGGGCTTGGGAGGAGGGGAAGTGAAGGGAACAGGAAGTGGGGTCAACGGGAAAGAAACAGAGGCAGGACCCCTGGCTGGAAGGAGTCCAGGGAGAGGGAAAAGCACTTCTCTTTGCCTTTCCGTGGATAGCAAGGCTATTCCTTGCGAGCAGGGCTGGGCAGGGCGGGACTTCCCAAAATTCAGGAGGGGAGCAGGCCTGAGCATATGTCCCCAACAGAAGCTGCGGAACCGAAATCGGGCGGTCACTCCAGCCTCTTCCACCTGCCCTGGAGCCCCCTCGCAGGGAGCTGTGGCCGCGCATGGCCCCGGTGGACCCAGCAGTGCCCCTTCCTCCAGTGTCTTACAGCAAGAGAGGCACGGGGACCAGTGCGACCCAGAGGCAGTGGTGAGAGACGGCAAAAAAGTGGCAGCATCCCTACACTTGAACAGAGGCGCAGAGAGGTTAAACAACTTGTCCAATATCACACAGCGAGGGCGTGCCAGAACTGGGATCCAAACACAGGGCCCTCGTGTAGACCTTGCCTGTGTCCATCAGAGACCCAGCAGGGAGGCAACAGAGAGTGACCTTACTCGCATCCTGCCAGCGCCTCCCACACAGAAGCCGGGGGCACAGGAGCTCGAGGTGGCATCCATCCCGTTGCATCTACACAAGTTGGCCTCCTGGGCGCACAGCAGGGCCGAAAAAGACAGGGGGGGATCTGGACAGGGCACAAAGGGCACCCGACACCTCACCACTCCCACAAACCAGATCACCACTCCCACAACCAGATTGGAGGGTCCCTGGCCTCCGCTGCCTCCACTCTGCAGAGCCACAGGGCAGATGCCCCAGGACTTGGCTCTGCAGCAGGGAACCCCCTGGCTCTCAGTACAAGCTCACGGCCTCACCCGTGCAAGCTCTGCCTTCACCCCAAGCTGGTCCAGCCTCATCAGGCCACTGCCTTCCTTCCTCATTCACAGGCCAGGGCCCTCTACCTGACGCAAACATCTCAGAACGGCCTACTTGCCATGAGGCAGGCCATGGGGAAATGGTTGCCTTAAGAGATGAGGGCCAGCTGATGCCCATGGCAGCCCAGGCTGCCCTCTCCTGGGTCCTGGCCACCTCCCGGCCTTCCCTGCCAGCCCAGCACATGGAGGCCTGGCTGCGGCTAAAAGAAAGGGCTGCTATCTCCGATTCCGCAGGGCCTCTGATAAGAAATGTCATCCCTCGCTGGGTAATATTACCCGGCCGATAAGCATCTCTATCAAGAACAAACATATGGCTGGCTGCACAACAGAGCCGGGCGGGCGGAGCGGGCTAATTTATGTGCTTAAGCTGAGAGCCCCGGGCGGCCGAGAGAAGTGCACTGAATGAAAGAGCGAGAGCCAAGTGGTGAGCTCTCTGGCCTGGAGCTGGGCTTTTCCCTGGAAAGGACCAGGCACCTGAGAGCAACCGGAGGTCCTCCTCCCTGCCTCCCTGCAGGAGGCACTTTCACTGTCCCCATCCTCAAAGGGCACTTTCGCTTAAGCCGTCACATTCGATCCTCACGCCAGCCTCAGAGAAGCACTTCTGGCCTCCTTTTACACAGCAGGAAATTGAGACTCAGCAAGGTTAAGTAGCATGGCCAAGGTCACACGGGCAGCCATACCGCACCATGGACTCAAACCCCAGCAGGTCTGGCTCCCCAGTGCGCTGTCCTGTCGAAGTCCTGTACCAGCTGCAGGGTCTCTTGGTTCCCACGACAACATTAATCAATTAAGTCAGATCTGCTTGGTTTACCTGGCAATGTCAGCTCCATGCTGTCACCTCCAAGGTCCCTTTCAGCCATGGCCCCCATCGACTTGTGTCTGCACCCTGGGGAATAATGAGGAAGCTTGAAGGGCAGAGCATCTCCAGGCTGCGGAGGAGAGGTCAGGAGAGGGGGCTTCCGGGGTTCCCACGTGTTTGTGGAGGAGCAGAGAGAAGGAACTTATGGAAAGAAAATCCCCGTGGTCTGTTTACTGATCTGTGCATTCTCAGACCCTGAGGGGCCTGGCTCAGGGCTTAGCCTCGGCTTGGCCGTCTCCCGGCAAATGGACACACCAGGCCCTGCCCTCAAGGAGCGGCCTGTCTCCTGGACTTCCAAGTCAGCAAAGACGCAGGCACAGCAGGATGTGTTCAGCACAGACGCAGGCGTGCAGGCGGCGGATTTGGGATGGGCGCCTGTGTCAATGTCATAGCCGGCACCCTCCCCACACTGTTGCGTGCTCTCCTTTTCGTAAATCAACGCGGTGAAAGTGGGCATTGCTTTTTGATAGTTAATAGAGCTGCAAGGATGCTTCATATCACTTCATAAAGCCACTATTTCTGTATTCCATTTTCGGGATGTAACACGATTTAATCCACCGATCCCCAACTGAGCAGCACTCAAATGGTGTCTCGTCAGAAGGAACGAATAGGGGAGCACAGGGGGTTGTTAGCGCAGTGAATCTATTCCATGGGAGATGACACTGGTGGATGCATGTCATCATACATGTGCCACTGAATGTACTAACACCGAGAGTGAACCCTCACCTAAAGTATGGACTCGGGGTGATTATGATGGGTCAAGGTAGGTGGGTCAGTTGGAACAGACAGATAAGTCTGGTGAGGGATTCTGGGAGTGAGGAGGGTTGTGCATATATAGGAACAGGGATATGTAGGAACTGTGTACTTTCCACTCAATTTTTCTGTTGACCTCAACCACTCTAGAAAATACGACAGAATTTTAAAAAATCAATTGATCACACACGTGTGGGCTTAGCTCTGGAATCTCAGTTCTACTTTGTTTTCTGTTGACTATTTTTCCCTTGAGTTTGGGTCACATTTTCCTTTTTGTTTGTTTTTATATAGCCAGTGACCTGATTAGAAACGAGGCATTTTGTGTCATAGGTAGAGAGTCTCGTTTGCTATTTCAAACAATGTTGAGGATCATCTGACCCTGTGCATGCATTTCTGTGGAATAAATTCTAAGAATTCACCAGCGTCTGTTAAACTTGACTTTGCTGTACCCCTCACTTTAGCAATAGTGATGTCTCAACAATGCACCTCAACTGACTAGGGACCCCCGTGTGCCCACTCTCATCAGAGCCCGGTGGGGCCTTACCACTCCTTGCTGAGCAACTGCTAGCGTTTCCACAAAAGCACATATTCCACTCCTGGTCATCAGAAGCCATTCCTGCGGCCCCTGCCTCCTCTTGCCCAACGTGGCTCAGTTTAGGGATCAAGCTGAACGCTACACAAGACACCAACCTCTCTTCACCCAGAGCCGTGCCCAGAACCGGTCGGCTTTCCTCTTTTTTTCTTCCTGGGCCCTGAGAAGTTCAGGAATGCAGAGAGCCCGGGGCTGAAAATGGGCAAATTTCCAGGGAGCTCAGAAATTCTTCTAAAATCACAGCCTGGAATTTTAGGAAATCTAACATCTAGGAAAACACAATAAATACCAATTATGCAATTTGCCGCCCGAGGTACCTTGAAGGAAAGCATTCATTACGTACAGAAAATCCTCTGATTGTCAGAAGATAAGGAGATAGTGTCTCCATGGCTGGAATACAGTGGAACCTAAGATAAAGGAGGTCAGCCTCCGGGTGAGAGGCCGGCCATCCGCTGGAGACAACAGGATGGACACTGGGGCAAGAGCAAACATGAGCCAGGCAGAGCCTCCTCCTAGAGGGACTTGTGATAAAAAGGCTGTGATCCATGTGGTCATGGATGGAGAGAGATGCCTTGGAAACACTGAGGAAGGCATCACCGACCCTCCTGCGTAAGTGAGAGGCGAGGATATTTGAGCTAGGTATCAGAGAGCAGGCAGAGGAAGGGGGGAGGGAGGAACTCCAGGGAGTAGTAACAGCATGTGTAACACGGAGTGTGAATGAACAGCCCACCTGGAAAGGGTGTCCCCCATGGAGTTTGCCTGTCACTTACAGTTGCCATGGGGGCCCAGGCTCCGGTGTAGCGGAGCGGACAGATCCGATCTGTGCCTCTGCCTCAGCATGAAGGATCAACTGGGGAAAGCGAATCCCCAACCCTGTGGGTACCAGTATACCACGGCCCCACACCCTCCTGCAAAGCAACAGACACCGCGGCGACGACGGTGCCTCCGGAGCCAGCTCTGTCTCTCCAAATCCCAGCTCTGCCCCTACCAGCTCGAGCAAGTTCCTTATCTACTCCATGCCCAACCTTCTCATCTGTGAAATGGGGATAATGTCAGCAGAGCTTCCGAGCGCGACGGTGTGGACTGTGGACTGGACGAGTTCATACATGGAAGGTGCTTAGAACAGTGCCCGGCACGCAGGACAGCTTCGGGGACCGCTCCCGGGCTCCCCCACTTCCCCGTTCAGCACTGTCACTTCTTCGGAAATGTGAGCTGCCAAGAATCTAAGCGAGGGTGAGCAAGGTCAAGTGGACGCTGGCTTTAGGAAGGCGGGGACTATGTCTAAAGAGAATTTGGAATTGCTAGCTTTCCAACATCCCTGCGAGGGGGGGACTGAAGCCAGTGGTTCTCGACGAAGAATCACCCGGGAAGATGTTACAACCACAAAGCCCGGGCCGCACCGCTGATATTTAAGTCACAATCGTTGGGGGTCAGGTCCCAGTGGCAAGACGTTTAAATTCCTCCGGTGATTTCAATGTTAAACCCGGTTGGAGAACAACCGGTCTAAAAGTCAAGTTCAAGAGAAAAGGGAAACACAGCAGAAGGGAAAGTGTCCACACCCTGAACTGTGTCATCTCCAGAGGCCTCTTGGGTTCGTTCTCCAGGCCACCGCTGGTCACCGCCAGGGCAGGTATGACCACGTCTAGGCGTCTTACAGCCTCCAGGGCTGGCAGACTTGCAAGGGCCCTGGGTCATTAAGTTTGTGAAACCCCCTCCAACCTCTTCCGGAAATAGGGACGGGTAGAGAAAGGCACTGCTTAGGCGCACAGCTGGTGGCGGTCCCAGGCTCTCTCACCAACCAGCTCTGTCACTAGGAGTCCCATCCCTTCGGAGCCTCAGTGTCTTCCAGGGTGGACCGGGGACAGGACTGGCCTACCCACCAGACAAGGCGACTCAGGGGCTGACGCAGGTCACACAATGAAGAGTGTCAGGCTCAAGTAGAGCATTTTCATTTCACATTTCCTAGGCCCTCAGGGGAACGTGGGAACTTCCGGACAGAAATGTACCTACATGTTACTTCTCTGTCCAGGGCTGTGACTGAAGGCGGGGAGGAGACCAGCAGCAGCGGTGGCCACAGGAAAGCTCTCTCTGCACGGCAGGTCCAAGTGGGGGCGGGTGATAGGACAGGAGGGCGGGTGTGGCCCAGGCTGCCCCGCGGAGACGTTAAGATAGGAAATGTTATCTGGGAACAATGGAGCAACCGTAGCTTTGTCCTGGCTCGAATCTGACCACAGGGGATAAGACTCCAGGAGGCGCATCCCTCGACGACCGGCCAGAGTGGCCCCGACAAACCGGTGGCCCAGTGGCTTGTGCACGTGTCCATCCATTCACTTTGAGAGTGGCCCTCGACCACGTGCCAAGGGCTGGGTTAGAAGGTGGCGGTGCCGAGACGAATGAGGCTCGGTCTGCACCCTCGGGAGGGACAGAGAAGTAACATGTAGGTACAACGCTGTGTGTTAAAATACAATAACAACAACAATAAAAGCCACACTCATGGATGGATGGCCTAGCATGCACCGGGCAGCATGCTTCATATTTTATATTTACCATCTCAAATCCTCCGTGTCCCCTCCAAGTAAGGGAACACGCTCCTTTTTACAGATATGGAACCCGAGGCCCAGAGAGGCTGATTACTAGACACAGAGCACGCAGCAACAAGAGGCCGCGTTTGTATGTGAATCCTGGGCGGTGCTGCTCCAACACGTGGGTTCCTTCCCCACAGCTCACGGATCCAGAGAAGCACAGGTAACAAGCCAGAGCATCCTGCCCCATGCAACTCCTGCCCGCACTGCCCCCTGGCCTGGAGAAAACAGCTTAAAAACCACAAGGAGCAAATGAGAAATAAAATCAGGCATGGCACCTAGCCCGCAGTTACTGCTCAGTAACTGGTGACTGGTTAGAATCCCAATACAGCTCCGGAGCAGGCAGAGGGGAGGCACTGGGGTCCTCCCGGGCTTGGGTTCCACCTCAGCCTCCGTATGTACACCTCATGTAAAAAAATGGGAACAGCAAAAGCCACCTTACAGCATCCAGGACAGCTGGGAGGGGGCCAGATAACAGAGTCTCTTCCTGCATGGTCCCTGCAGCGCCCCAGCCAGGGCTTGAGGAAGAACAAAAGAACCAATGAAAGGACACCCAGGAAAGAAACAGGCATGTTCCAGATGCACCCAGGTGGTGGCACGGGCACCCAAGGTGCTTTCTACAGAACCCCTGTGCTCTCACAGCCTGGCAGCCCTGCAGGGAGGGGCATGACCCATTGTCATCCAGCCACGGCCACGGCCACAGCCCACAGGCCTGGCTCCACCCCACTTAACCCCCTCAGGATGGCACCTGCCCTTTGACTGGTACTCACGGATTATTGCTCAGAAACGCTGGGGTACAACCCAACAGGGCAGCCCAACGCTGGGGTACAACCCAACAGGGGACAGGGGACTGAGACGGAAGGCATTATTATCACTATTACTTCCGTTTAACTTGACCGAGTCCTTGCTGCGCGGCCGTCACTGTGCTTAGTGTCCGTTTGGCGTTGGGGTTCTTTGTTTGGCCAGCAGGGCGGTGTTAATGGCTTACATTGGGAAAATGGGCTCTGGGTCCAGACTGGCCAACTGCCTGCCGGTCGCTGGGTGACCTTGAGCAGGTTTCTCTACCTGTCTGGGCCTGGAGTCTCATCCGTTCAACACATACTTACTAGGCACCCACCCAGGTCCCAGGGACTAAAACATTAAACCAAATTAGCAGGATTCTCTGCATTTGCGGAGCTCAGGAGGGGTCAGGGGGCAGCTCATCAACAAACAAACGAGAGGGTCACATGGCGGTAAGTGCTACAGAGATCAATAAAGAAAGAGCTGGAGCCTGGCCGGTGTGGCTCAGTGGTTGAGCGTCGACCTCTGAACCAGGAGGTCCTGGGTTCGAATCCCAGTCAAGTGCACATGCCCGGGTTGTGGGCTGTATCCCCAGTAGGGGGCATGCAGGAGGCAGCCGGTCCATGATTCTCTCTCACCATGGATGTTTTCCTTTCTCTCTCCCTCCCTCTCTCTCTCTCTCTCGCTCTCTCTCTCTTTCTATTTCTCTCTCTCTCCCTCTCCTTCCCTCTCTGAAATCAATAAAAATCTATAAAAAAAAAAAAAAATAAAGAAAGAGCTGGAGACCGAGATGGGAGTGAGAGTGGCTGCTGTTTGTGCAGTGGGGCCAGGAAAGGCCTCTGGGATAAGGAGGGTGTGTGTGTGTGTGTGTGTGTGAGAGAGAGAGAGAGAGGTTTACTGAGCACTTACCATGTGCCAGGCACATTCTAGGGTTAGGTTAGGTGTTTCCCAGGGAACACGCATTTTACACGCTCCAACATCCCTAGAAAGAGGACAGGATACCTCCCCCACTTCACACAGGACAAAACCATGGCTTGTTCAGAGGACTGAGGCTGTTAAGGCCAGACAGAGCTCCTTTACGAAGACGGCTGCAGCCCTGCTCGCTCACAGTTGGGGCATCATCATACCATGCACCGAAAAGATCGCAGGTTCAATCCCCAGGCAGGGCACATGCCTAGGTTGTGGGTGTCTTGACATGTATAGGATCGATGTTTCTCTCTCTCTGTCTGTCAATAAAAACATATCTTTGGGTGAGTATTAAAAAACAAAAACAAAAAACCACTGGTAGAATCCACTTCCAGGAACCGCCATAGTGGCTTCTTCGCTGGCCTCCCATTGGATTGAGGCTCCGAGAGGCAAGGCCGCAGGATTGTGCCCCATCCACCAGCACCCAGCACCCAGCACCCATAGACAGCATGCTTGAGGAATAGATCAGAGATGGATGGCTGCAAAGGAAGGAGAGAGGAAGACTGGAGAGAAGGAGGGGAGGAGGGGGGCGTGGCATGTAGCACGAGTGGAAAAAGAAATTCTACGGCCTCAAGGGAAATAGAAATAAAAGGGGAAATGGATAAAAGCAAAATGTCCATTAATATGGAGTAGTTGAAAAAAACCAACATGGAGTACTACACAGCAGTTTAAAAATAACGTATGTGCACAGACACGGAAGGTCTACAAGACATGCTGCTGAGTGGAAAGTGGATGTGTTGAAATATGTGATTCCCTCCGGGAGCCAGGTGGCCGGGCTGTGGCTGGGCCTGGGGGCAGGTCTGGGGGAGATGAGCTGGCCCAGCCCAGGGCCTCGGGCTGACACTTCCCCCGCTGAGGAGAGGAAGGCCATGTCCCGCCCCTAAGTCTCTAGGCCACAGCCACCTTGTGGCCTGGCTTCCGTTTGGCTTTGCTCCCCCGGCTCCTTGAAGATACTTGTGCTGTAAACGTGCCACCGCTTTTTTATCTGCACTGCTCGGCCGTAAAAAAAGGAGGAAATCTTTTGTGACAGCGTGGATGGACCTGGAGAACATCATGCTGAGTGAAACAAGCCAGTCAGAGAAAGACAAGGACCATATAACTTCACTCGTACGTGGAATCTAATGAGCAAAATAAACGAACAGAATAGAAACAGACCCATAGATCTGGAGAACAGACTGACAGCTGTCAGAGGGGAGGGGAATTGGGGAGCTGGGTGAAAAAGGCGAAGGGATTAAGCAAAAAAGAAAAAGAAAAAACTCGCAGACATAGACCACAAGGTGATTACCAGAGGGAAAGGGGGGTCGGGGAGAGGTAAAAAGGGTAGAGGTGATGGAAGGAGACTTGACATGGGGTGGTGAACACACAATACAATATACAGATGATGTGTAATAGAATGGTACACCGGAAACCACTATAATTTTATTAACCAGTGTCACCCCAATAAATTCAATAAAATTTTAAAAAGAAATCAATTGATTAATTTTAAAAAGAAAATATTTGCCGAAATCGGTTTGGCTCAGTGGACAGAGCGTCGGTCTGCGGACTGAAAGGTCCCAGGTTCGATTCCGGTCAAGGGCATTGGTTGCGGGCACATCCCTGGTAGGGGGTGTGCAGGAGGCAGCTGGTCAATGTTTCTCTCTCATCGATGTTTCTAGCTCTCTATCCCTCTCCCTTCCTCTCTGTAAAAAAATCAATAAAATGTATTTTAAAAAAAAATAAAGAAAAAGAAAATACTTGTACTGATTTCCAGACAAAACAAAACAGATGCGCTTCCCTCCCCTCCTGGCCCCCAGCCTGGGATACCCCATGAAGGGCAGTGCATCCTACTTACTATGTGCCAGGCACCGTTCTATGGGCTCTATCTGGTGACAGGTGTCACCCGCGGGATGTTGTAAACATTTCTGAATTGGCTGCCCACCTAAAAATTCAGGAAACTTCATTACATTCCAAAGTCCAATAATGAATTGGGCAGCACAGGTCCCACACAACAGCTGGCTGGAGGCTGAGGGAGGGCTGGCCCTTCATTCAGGGCAGCCACTTTCCCCCAGACCAGAGTCTGACCCTTCAGAGACCACCTAACCCCAGGCACAGAGAGGTGAGGAGCCTTGCCCAAGGTCACACAGGAGGCCAGGGGCAGGGTGGGAACCAGAGCTCAGTACTCCTGGCACACAGACCTGGGTCCCTTCTACCAGCCAGGCTCCACCTCTTCTCACTTAGAACCAATCACGGCCTTCTACCAGCCAGGCTCCACCTCTTCTCACTTAGAACCAATCACGGCCTTCTACCAGCCAGGCTCCACCTCTTCTCACTTAGAACCAATCACGGCCTTCTACCAGCCAGGCTCCACCTCTTCTCACTTAGAACCAATCACAGCCTTCTACCAGCCAGGCTCCACCTCTTCTCACTTAGAACCAATCACAGCCTTCTACCAGCCAGGCTCCACCTCTTCTCACTTAGAACCAATCACGGCCTTGGGAATTAGCCCATCTGTTGGGCATTTGGCTGGAACAAGGCTCCTAGGATCACCCTGGGTCCAGAGCAAAATCCATCTCAGGCAGAAGTCACGCCTCAGACCACACCGTGGCCCAAACACATGGCACCACAATTAGCCCAGGTCCAGTCCCCAGGGCCGACTCTTGCTCAACGCTATCCTTTGCTTCATGATTTCCACATCCAGAGAAACAATACTTCCCTAAAAATCAATTGTCCCTAGCAACCCACCTACACAGTTCTTGGAAAATATGGGTTCAGCATTCTGCCTCACAAATAAAAACAAGGAACAGAGGGCGAGGGCGATTCATCACTGTGATCCCGCACTTTTCATTATTCACACCACACGTTGGTGCAAGTCACCAAGTTCAGCGACCCTGTCCCCTGGGGCTGCAGACCTATTTCCACCAACACTGGCCAGCACAGAAAATCTACCTGTTCTCATCAATGGAGCCCTGCCCAGTTGGGCTCAGTGGAAAGAGCATCGGCCTCCGGACTGAAGGGTCCTCATATAAGGGGACAGGAGAAGATTTGACTTTGGGTGGTGGGTCAATGGTGTACTACGCAGATTTTGTAACATAGACCCACACCTGAAACCTACATGTTCATATTGACCAATGTCACCCCAATCAATTTAATTAATAATTTTGTTTTTTAAATTAAGCCTGGCTAGCATGGCTCAGTGGTTGAGGGTCAACCTATGATCCAGGAGGTCACAGTTGGATTCCCGGTCAGGGCACATGCCCAGGTTGCAGGCTCCATCCACAGTGTGGGGCGTGCAGGAGGCAGCTGATTCATGATTCTCATCATTGATGTTTCTATCTCTCTCTCTCGCTCTCCCTTCCTCTCTGAAATCAATAAGAAGATTTTTAAAAAATTAAAACTTAAAAAAATTAAATAGGATTACTCAGTATCAAGAGACACTAAATGGTGGTAGAGGAACTGAAAATGGCCTGAAAGGAAGGTACTGGGACAACCAATTTCTGACACAGGAGATGGAGTGGCTGGATGCCATTCTGCTGCCCAGAACACCGGAGGCACCCAGACACGGGAATTGCAAAACATCAGTCAAACACACAGGTGGCTCCGCTGGGATCATGTCCCAAACTTCCAGAAGAAATAGGAGATCGATGGCTCTGGTTTTAAAGAGAAGCAGCATCGGTAAAAGGGATGCCTGGCGCAGAGCAAGTGCTCAGTAAATAACACACACACACACACACACGAATGGGAGCTGTGATCCCACCATCCTCACGGGAGGGTCTGGGGTCACCCCTGCATGGACCACAGAGCTTCCGTCAATGGCCCCGAGGGAGCGGGCCAACATCCGGGGAGGCAGCAGGAGTGGGGGCGCCCCTCCGCCCGCCACAGCCCCAGACCTCCCTCCTTGCTGGGCTCCCAGGATGGTGACGCAGAGGCTGCCACAGCCCTGTGCCCACCCAACCGTCAGGGGCCTGACCACAGGCCTGGCCGTGGGCGCCAGGTCAGCCCCATCGCCGTGCTCCTCCCACCTGCACACGCATGGCTGCAAGTGCCTCAGCCATCGCTCTGTCAGTGTCCGCAGACCTCGAAGTCACTCCTCCCACGTCGCAGACCCCTTTTGCACAGGCTCCCAGGGTTACAAAGGAGTCCTCTGCCAGGTTTGCTGAGGGTCAGGTATGAATATGAGCTTGACATTCCTGCAACTACAAGGTCACTATGCAAAACAAAGGCACATGTCCTCCTCCTCCTCCTCCTCCTCCTCCTCCATCTCCATCACCATCCTACCCTCACTGCCAGCATGGCGATCGTCAGCATCATAATCAATAGAGAAACATAATGCTCAAGCGTAGGGGGAAGCCATGTGCAGCAAGGTGGTTATGCACATGTGCTCCACAACCCGAGTGCTGAGTCTGAATTCGATTGGCTTGGAGCTGTGTGACTTTGGGGAAGTGGCTTAACATCTCTGGGCTTCAGTTTTCTCATCTTGGCGATAGAAGTACTACCTAAATCATAGTGTCAACATAAAGATTAAATGAGTTAATACACACAACATTAAAATGGCCTTTGGCACATAGTAAATGCTCAGTGTGTATTAGCTGCCGCTGGGGTGACTACTGTTGTTGCTATTAGAATACCACATAGTAGGCACTTTAAGTATCTCAATTCATCTATTCTTACAAGGGCTCTATGAGCTTGGTCTCATGAAACCCATTTTATACATGAGAAAGCTGTGGCTGCGAGAGGCAAAGGGACTTCCCTCGCTTCGAGGTAAAGGCTGTGTCCTCTGCACCAGGGGCGACAAAACGTGCAGGCCGTCGCCGGGCCCAGACGCTCCCCGACGCCTTCCCACACCCACGCCGACGACCAGGAAACACGGGGATAAGCTCCCTGGCAGTTCCCGGGTTGTTTTCATTTGGTTTGTACAGCTTTCTGCAGCTTTTGTCTTCCACAATACCCTCAGCCGGGCAGGCAGCCCCTGTGGGCATCAAAGGTGCCGCTGGCAGCAGCCACAGGGGAGCATTCGTGCCAGGGGCCCTCCCCCGCCAGCTACCAGCCAGCCGCCACGCAGCCCGCAGCCCGGGAGACTCACAGAAAGGCCTCCTAACTGCGCCAGGTGTAACTGCACCCTCAGCCAGGAGGTCTGCTCCGGAACAGCCCAGGTGTGCCAGCCCCAGGTGTGACAGGCTGGGGCCCAGATCCAAGTTCTTCCTGGACCGATGGCGGCAGGCAGATCGCTGGCAACTGGGTGGGTCCAGGGAACTTAACCTCCGCCTGCGATGAACGAGCTCCGAAAAGCTTTGTGGGGTGGGCTCTGCCTCCAGTCCAGAACGGAGAGATCCTGCCTCCACCACTCAGCACCCATTCACAGAGCACCTGCTCTGTGATCTGACCCGGGCCTGACGCGAGGGGTGCACAGGCCAGTGAGGGGGCCACGTGGGAAGCCACGCTGAATGCCGGGATGAGGTCCGAGCAAGAAGAAATGGGGTCAAAAGGGAAGTGGACAAAGCTTCGTGCATTCACTCAATAACTACGAAGAGTGCCCACCACCGGGCAGGTGCCAGGGAGACAATGGTGACGGAACAAGACACAGTCCCTGTTCTCCTGGAGCTCAGATTCCTGGGAAATCTCACTCGGGAACCACAGAGACCTCCTGGAGAAGCGTCTGGAAGTCCTCTGCCCCACGCAGCTGGGTAACCGTGGGCATTGGTTAGTGGGTCAGCTTCCTCGCCTGTAAAACGGGTATGGCATGTTTGCATTATGACATATCACGTGGCCTTTATATGTAGATAAATGTCTTACAGGAAAAAAGTTCACCTTATGCTAAATGGCAAAAGCTGCTAACAAATATTTTACTTTTTCATACAATCTCTGAACGCATAATAATCTGGCCACTCAGTGTATATCTTATATAATAAAAGACTAATATGCAAATTGTCCAGGAGTTCGACCAGCAGGCCAGCCAGCCAACTGTCCATGTCCTCTCCCCCTGGCCAGGCTGGCCGGACCCCTCCCATGCACGAATTCATGCACAGGGCCTCTAATATATATATTAGAGAGAGATCATAATAATCTGGCCACTCAATGTATATGTATATGCAAGAATATGTGCGTGCCTGTGGGTATAAATTGTTACATACAAATAGTAGTTGCCCTGGCCAGGTTAGAACATCATCCCATACACCAAAAGGCTGTGGGTTCGATTCCTGATCAGGGCACAAACTTAGATTGTGGGTACGATCCCCAGTCAGGGCAGGTACAGAAGTCAACTGATCGATATTTCTCTCTCACATCAGTATTTCATTCTCTCTCTCTCTCTCTCTCTCTCTCTCTCTCTCTCTCTCTCAAAAAATCAATAAAAACATATCTTCGATTTTTAAAAATAAAAGTAAATAGCAGCTTATAAACAGTGTACATGTGTCCTAGCCCGCTTGGGATGCTCTAACAAGATACCACAGCCTGAGTGGCTTAAACAACAGAATTTATTTCTCACAACCAGAGAGGTTGGGGTGGCCAAGACCGAGGTGCTGGCCAATTCCATTTCTGGGGACCTACTTCCTGGCTTGTGGACAGCCCCCACTCCCGCCCCCTCCCTGTGCCCTCACACGGCCTTTCCTCTTTGCTCTGGTGCGGACAGAGCTCCGTTCTCTCTTGCTCTTCTTCTAAGGCCACGAATCTCATCGTGAGGCCCCATCCTCATAACATCATCTAACCCTAACCACCCCCACAGGCCCGGCTCCAATGCCATCAGCGCTAGGGCTTCCCCCTGTGGATTTGCGGGGCGCGGGGGGGGGGGGCACCAGCATTCAGTCCATCACTGCGTGTGTGCACCTGGCCACATTGATCAGAGCAGTAGACTGCAAATGGCTTTTGGTATTTCCTTTTGCTTATCTGAACTTCCTAAAAGGTGCAGTGACCGCCTGCTTTAAAAGGACCAGGTAAGAACACAAGACCCCGCATGCTCATGTGGATTTCTAACAGGGTAGCAGGAGTGGGCCGCCCAGCGGGGTGGGGCACAAGGCCGACCCTCTGCAGGCCCAGCTGGGCTCGTGCACAGCCCCCTGCTCTTCCCGGCGCTCAGATGCCCTCGACAGCTCCCGCGATGGCCCCGCACACGGATCGCGAGCTCCGGCAGCTATTTATCAGACGCTCACGACGCGCTGGCCAGCAGCATTTCCTTCCTCCCGCTGGACGTCCAGCTTACAGAAGGGGAAACCGAGGCACAAAGCCGGGAAGTGCCCCAGCTAGAGATGGCAGAGTGAGGTGCTCAACCCCTGTCTGGAGCCAAGGCCTGTCCCCTGGCCCGTCCTGCCTCTCCTTAGAGAGCTCAGAACCCAGCCAGGCCCTTCCTGCCCCGTGCTCCTCTGTGGGGACCAAAGGCTGCGGGCGGCGCAGAGGGCTGCACCACGGGGCACCCGTGGGAAAGGGCTCGGGGCTGTGGGAACGGCCCCGCCGGCAGCCCCGATGAATGCCCATGCCAGCGAAGCGCACATCCGGGCACTTCTGTTCCCGTGTGCGTGGGCCCCGGAACAGCCAGGGCCCGGGAGCCGGCCGGGCGGGAAGTGGCTGCCAGGCTCTGGCACCGGCCCCAGCCCCGTGCGCTCGGCCAGCTCCGTTGGCCGCCTGTCAAGGCTTCAAAGGGGGGTGTGCGAGGCAAGCGGGGGGACCGGGCTGGACGGGTCTGCCTGAAACCGAGAGGAGAGAGGAGAGAACAAAGGAGGCCGTCGGGGGCTGGTTTGGCGGGAGCCCTGGCAGGACAACGGGCAGGAAGGGGAGGCCACAGAGGGAGGGCTGCGGGGTGCAGGACAGGGTGCGGGCAGCCTGGAGGTCCCAGGTGTGGCCCCGTCCAAGGAGGCACCTGAGGCCGGGAAGCGTAGGCACTTTAAGTATCTCAGTTCATCTACTGCGAGGCCCATACGCTCAGCGCAGCCCCTCGTGTCTGTGGGAAATGCAAAGGGGCCCCAGCTGGTTTGGCTCCGTGGGCGGAGCGTCGGCCTGCAGACTGAAGGGTCCTGGGTTCGATTCCGGTCAAGGGCATGTATCCAGGTTGCAGGCTCAATCCCTGGCCCTGGTCAGGGTGCATGCAGGAGACAGCCAATCGATGTGTCTCTCTCACATTGATGTTTCTCTCTCTCTCTCTCTCTCTCTCTCTGTCTCTCCCCCTCCCTTCCGCTCTCTCTAAAAATCAATGGAAAAAAAACTTCTGGTGAGGATTAACCAAAAAACGAAAGAAAGAAATGCAAAGGAGTCAGGCGTCTGTGCATTTCAGAGCGTTCATCCCTTCGTGTCTCCTCTCGCCAGCGTGGACGCGGGCACAGCGGGCCAGTTGGGAGCCAGAGCAGCGGGCCGGGCCCTGCGGCGGCGAGCAGGCCTGCCTGCAGCTCCCCGGGCCTAGGTGGGATCCCAGGGCGCTCCAGGCAGAGGCTCGTGGCTTGGCACAGGAGTCAGGTGCCCCACGTGGGGCCAAGAGACACAATGCCTATGCTCCCTCCTGACTCCGCACCACCGAGCCTCCGTGCCCGGCTCACGGCATGTGTTCAGTGAGTGACACTGGCCAGCAGCACGGGGGCACGTTGGCAGGTGGCAGGTAGGGTAAGCCCAGGACGGAGGGTCCCGTCCCCAGCGAAATGCTCTTCTAACTTCACCTGGCAGCTCCCAGGGGAATCTCCGCCACGTGGGATGGGCGACCCGCACATTCTAAGCCCTGCACCACGAGGCGGGGGAGGGGGAAGGTACTGTCATTGTTGCAGAAGGGCACAAAGGGCAAGGTGGGGGAAGAGACAGTCACTTCACTTGAGTGACATCATTTAGCTTGAGTGACAGCACGCACCTTGCCCTAAGGTCACACAGGCAGCATTGGGAGCCAGACTCCGCCTGCTTGGAGCTCCAGCTGCCACCAGCTCCGAACACGGTCACACCTGCCTCTGAGGTCCTCCTGTTCTTCCTGGAGGTGACAGCCACAACCGTGAGCCATGGGGGAGCCCGAGGTGAGGGACCAGGAGGCGGCAGGAGGGGGCCTTAGAGCACAGGCCTGGGCTCTGGGGGCCCAAACGCCACTCCAAGCTCTGCCACCCCTTCCGTGGGCCGGAGCCAGGCACCTCCCCTCGGACGACCTCTCGGTTGGTTGGTGAGGGCGGGCGCCGCAGGCTGGAGGGAGAAGCGTCAGGTCTGAGCCTTTCCCGTGGGACAAGCAGAGCGCCAGCAGCTCTGGGTGTGGCCCGGCCCTCCCAGGAGGGGCCCCGGCGGCCACACCAGCCCGTGGGCTCAGCAGGAGGTGAGGAGAGGCATTCATGAGGAACGTGGGGAGAGACAGTGCACCTGGGGGTCCCCGCTTCCGCCCTGTACTATTGGGGCAAACACAGCCGGCCTCGGGAGATGAACACCGCCCTCGGCTGAGCTCGAACCCACAGCCGCTCATGGACATGTGCATTCGCTTCTGGCCACTCGGACCGTGTTGGAGCGCAGATCCCAGACAGAGACCCCTGTGCTCCTTCAGGTCCGCAGCTGCCGAAGAAGGGATTAGGGCGAGTCTGGATTTCCACTATTCTGCCTGCACAGCGCGGGGCAGGCATTCCAGCTCTCCTGGCCTCAGTGACCTCCCCTGTGAAATGGGTGCGGGAGACCCGAGGGGGAGCTCGTGCACGTGCATCTGCTTTGCACACCATTCAGGCGGTCCCTGACGCGCGGTGGGGCCGCGGCCTCGGAGCCAGGCCCGCGTGGCGCTCACAGGAAGGCGCTGTCCCGAAACCTGGGATGGATTTCCAAAGCTCCTCTCGTCTCCTCAAAGGCAGCCGGTGGCCTCTGATGCGACAGGAGGAGGTCCTGGCAGGAGCGCCAGCAAGGGCTTCCTGACGTGGCCAGCGGAGGTGGGGAAGGCGCGGGGCAGGGCGCGCAGGTGCCCGGGTGCCACCGAGGGCGCCTCTCTCCCTCCGGGGCTGACGGTGCCGGACGTGGATGCCCTGGGCACCCGGCCAGTGTTTGTTCCGTGCACACCGGCCGGGCCGCCTGCTTCTCCCCGGGTTACCTTGGGTGCTGGGGAGATTATTACCTGCCTGTCAGGTCGCCGGGAGAGGGAAGGATGGGGAGGGCAGGAGACAGCTCCTCTGAGACGCTGCCAGCCCCGGCAGCTGGCCCCCGAGGCCGGGAACGCCCAGGGCCCACGAGAAGGCATCCTGCTTCCTCTCCTGACCCGCTGAGCAAACACAGGAGGACGGCAGGTGCCCGGGCGGCTGGCCAAGCAGGGCTTCTGCCCGCGGCTCCCTCCGCCTCCTGCCCGGCTGGCACTAGCCCGAGCTGAGGCCCCGTGAACGCGCTGGCCTGGCCCCGCTCTCCCTGTCCGAGCTGGCAGGTGGAAGGCCAGGCAAGTCGGCGCCCGAACAGGGGATTCCCTCCACAGCACACGCTGGTGGCTCTGGCGGCGTCTAGGTGTCTATTCTGCATATTTTAAGGAGCTGATGTGGAGACTAGGAAACTTACCCAGGCAGCTCAGGGAAGCCCACTGATCCATGCGATCTCACCCAGACATGGCGAGGGTGTCAGGTAACCAACCGGGGACAGGAGTCGCCTTGGGCAAGCCACATCCCTTCTCCAGGGGGGGAATTCTGCCTGGGAGCCGGCTGAGGTCCCTGCAGAGCGTGGTGGGGTGAGAAGAAGCTGCCCTTGCTAGCAGGCAGCCCTGCACCGAATAGCTCACGCTCCTACTTCTCAGCTGCACCCCAGTCATCCATTTGCTGCCTCAGGGGAGTCCTTCAGCTTTAAGACGGAAAGGGCAATTCCCCCCTTGCAGTGAGAATGGCCAAAGAGTGCCTCTTGGGAAGCGTGCGCCCCAAATACGGGGCTGGTGCTACTATAGCTCACCACGGGCAGTCCTTAAACTGTGTCACGTCATTTCTCCTCCCCGCCGAGGAAGGTCACAGGCCTGCCTTGGGGCTTAGGACCCAGAGCATTCAGTGGACCAACAGCAACGTACTTAACCTTCAGCTTCTTACATAAAAGTAGGACTTCAGCTACTCCACTCGTGAACACACACACACACACACACACACACACACACACACGTGTGCGCACATCCCCCCCTTCTCTCTCTCGTTCACGGCCTCGCTCCCCCTATACCTGTCCAGCAAATGGCACCCCTGCTCCTGCAGATGTCAAGTCATCTAATAGTTACTACTGATATCCCCAATGCATCTATGCCGCGTAACAACACCTCAGCCGCATACACCCTAAGTGTCCGAGCCTCTGGGTGGTCAGGCAGGCGGCTCTGATGACCCTGGCTGGGCTCACTCGGGGGCTGGGAGTGGTTGGTGGCCCGCTGGTCCGGGTTGGTCTCAGCTAGGAGGATGAGAGCGAGCACCTTGGTTCTGTTCTGTGTGTCTCCAGAAGGCGAGCTCAGAACGTCCTTCTCTTGGTCATGGGAGAGGCCCAACGGTGCAAATGGAAGTGCTTTTCCAAAACACGGTTGGCAATGCATCTGTTAACACCCGCGTGGACAAGGCACCTCACCTAATCTAGTCTAGCATCACAGGTACAGGAAGTGGGTGAAGAGTTGGGGGCATGCATGTCACTGATTCCCCATGCAATTCTGTTGCATATATAAAGTTACCCAGCTAAGTGTCCCGGGTGGGATTTGAACTCGGGCTCTGCGGACTGTGCTATGCCCTGTGGGCACAGAGGAGAGGCAGCGATCACCTGGGACGCCCGCACAGTGACCCCGGTGCCAGACCGGGGCCCTGCCGGGGAATATTATTGGATGCATCTTGGGTGTGGAGGGCCTTTGTGCGTGCGGGGAAATACCCACCGTGGACAAGACCTGCAGGCTGGCCACTAGCGCAGGTGCTGGCCATCTCCTTTGCCCAGACCGGAATGAGCTCAAGTAGCATGAGGTCAGTAGCTGGACTCGGCCAGCAGCCCTCCTTGGAGAGTGGGCATGCATTAAGCAGTTCCACAGGAAGGAATGCGATGCTTCCAAGCTTCATAAATCCCGGCTAAAAGTCAAGCAAAGGTTCCAAGTGAACTGACCGACCCCCTCTCCGTCCTCACCCCTGAGTGTCCTTGCTTTACTGGGGACAGGACAGGGTGCAGCAAACCACCGCTGCACAGGCCTGCAGCTCCGCTGTCCCTGCTGGGCTGGGACTAGGAAGCAAAGGCCAAACAGAGGTCCAGCGGATGCCCAGCATCTGATGCAGTGGCTCTGGGCTGGGGCCCAGGAGCCAATTAAAAAATATTATACACACACACACACACACACACACACACACACACACACATATACACATATATATATAAAAAATTGATTTCAGAGAGGAAGGAAGAGGGAGAGAGATAGAAGCGTTAATGATGAGAGAGAATCATTGCTCGGCTGCCTCCTACACGCCCCACACTGGGGATCAAACCCACAACCCAGGCATGTGCCCCAACTGGGAATTGAATCATGACCTCCTGGTTCATAGGTTGACGCTCAACCACTGAGCCACGCCGGCCAGGCATGAGCCAATACCTTCAACAAAGGCACCAGACGACTCCAAGACAAATCTCCTCGGATCACATGTTGAACCCCTTCTCCCCAAGACGGATAAAGGAACGCAGCTATCAAACCGCCCCGTGCCCTACAGAGATCGTGCGTGGGCCCCAAGCCGTGCAGCCGCACATTCCAGTGGGGAAACAGACACACACACACACACACACACACACACACACACACACACACACACAAACAAGTGCGCATGCATGCACTCGCCCACACGCACTCACGCAGGGGCACAGGCGGAGAGGAGGGTCTGGAACAGCAGCGGCTGGCATTATTCCCCTCTCCCACGGCCAGCACTGTTCTGAGCCTGTGCACACATTGGCACAGCGAAGCCTCACACTCATCTTGTGAGGCAGGAGACACTTTTACTGCTGTTTTTCATACGAGGAGAACCAGGCACAGCGACGTTAAACTGTCCACCGTTCCACAGCTCGTAAGCCATAAAGTCCAGATGCGTCGGCAGACACTCGGACCCAGAGCCCAGGTCCCGAGCCTGGAGCCGCCGCCGGCCACCGGGAACGGGCGCCTGGCCTGCAGTGCCTTGTGGAGAAGCGGGTCAAGTTGTTGAACTTGCCTTGTGGCCTCAGTCCCTTACAGCAAAACTGCTGAGATCCTTAACGCTTTCGGGGGAGGCTTTCCAGTGGGGAACGGCTGAGTCAGAGTCCACATACCTCTCTCTCTCTTTTTTTTTCTGCCTACCTTCTCAAGCCAGCTCCCCCCATTCTCTGTCAAGCCACCATCGGACACTGGGCAGGGGGGTGTAGGGGGATGGAGAAGGTTGCCCTCCTCACACAGCCCTCCTGGGGCTATGCCCTCCCTTGCTGCAGACAGAAAACAGAAGGAGCCTCAGAGAGGTTGAGCAACTCCCCCGCAGTCACACAGCCAGGCCAAGGCCCAGCCCTGCGTTGGAACTTCAGTCTTGTCTAATCTAGAGCCCAAGCTCTCGCCTCTTTGAACATGTGATTCATGCGCCTGTGTCAAGGCTCTCGGGGGTTGGAAGCAAACGTCAACGTCACGGCTGAAGAATGCGATGCGCATCTTTCCTGGAGGAGAGGAGCTTCCTGCGTAGTTATTATTAAAAGTAAGGAAGAGGGGTGGGGTCTGGACCGAGAATAGGAAATATGCGGCTTCCCAGCAGAGGGGGTGTCGGGAGCCAAGGAGACGCCGTGTCCTCCAAGGCACATCCAGGGCAGGGGCCCGCCCGCAGCCACCGATGACAGGGCCACCGTGGAGGCCCCGGGCCGGGCGCTGGCTCCGGCGGGGCAGAGCCTTCGCTGCGGATGTGGCTTCCGAGGACGGGGACGGGCCTCCCGCCCGCAGCCAGAGGACAGACACTTGGGCAAACTTCCCTATGATGGAATATGGAAAGAGTTTTTCCCCTCCCTACCCCACGTTTCCCCAGCTCGGGGGAAAATAGAAGGAAAAAGAAACGGGCTTCCCTACCCCTACAGAGGATAAGAGCTCACAGTGGAAAATCCACAAAAATGCAATTCTAAGGAAAACAGCGCCTTCTCTGACTCGGCCCGGGCAAGTGGCTCATGTGGACTTGACTCTCGTCTGTCTGGTGTGGGAGCAGCAGCATTTGAGTGGGACGGAGCGGGGCCGGGGCCGGGGTCCTACTTGTGGTAGAAGGAATACCCGCTGGAACCAGGAGTCCTGGGGCCCCGAGCGCTCTGCACCCCAGGGGTTTTGGTGGGATCGTGACTGTGGACTTGGGCATTTCCGTGGGAGGCATCCGTGAAGCGGGAAGCCTCCTCGTCCCGTCCACCAGCTCCACGTCTCCGCGAGGGGAATGCCTTTGAAACTGTAACGCCCTGTGCGCATGGGACGTGGTAAAGACAGTAGCAGCCATAATGCTAAGCACCGTCACCAGGGACAGGGTTGTTCTCCTTCTGTTGCGAGGAACAAAACGGTCACTGTAGGGAAAGCGGGGCACCGCTCAGGAGGCACAATGCTGAAGGCTCTAGGGCCAAGCTGCCTGGGTGGGACATCGGGCTGCACTGGGAACTAGCTGTGTGATCTTGGGTTGATCACTTAACCTCTCTGTGCCCCAGTTTCCTCATTCATAAACTGAAGCTACTGATAGTCCCAACTTCTGAGCACTGTTGTAAGGATGAAATGATCTGATCCGTGGTGATCGATATGTGTTAGCTATCATGATAAAATTGGTGACATAATACAGGTCATATAGTAAAATATCATTCACCAAGAGTTGGGCAATCTTTGAAATCAATCTATGGAGCTCCTACCACAGAAATGCTGTTGCAGAAAGAATGCACTACAAATACTTCTGAGATGTTTCAAGATCTTAGAGGCACCCATTTTAAAATAGTGCGAAAAGAATCCCTGAATACTCATTTAAGACATACACTGAGTGGCCAGATTATTATGATTTCTGAACGAATAATAATCTGGCCACTCAGTGTGTGTGTGTGTGTGTGTGTGTGTGTGTGTGTGTGTGTGTGTGTATTAGAGGCCCGGTGCATGAATTCGTGCATGGGTGGGGTCCAGCCAGCCTGGCTAAGGGGAGGGGACATGGGCGGTTGGCCGGCCTGCCTGCTGGTTGAACTCCTGGTCGAGGGGACAATTTGCATATTAGCCTTTTATTATATAGGATATACACTGAGTGGCCAGATTATTATGCGTTCAGAAATCATAATAATCTGGCCACTCAGTGTACTTTCATGAGCAACTAACTGCAGGGCGATATGCCTAATACGGTAAGAAGTCCCCATGTTCCATCGCTTCTCTCCTTCAATCTGCCATCCCGTGACTAGGCTGGGAGCACGGGTGAAGGGGTCATTATGCACAAGCACTGGGGGGAGGACGGGGAGGACGGGGAGGGAGGGGGAGGCCCTGGGAAGCATTTACGGGAACTTGTGCATCACACGTATAAATGCAGGGCCTCTGGGGACTCCGTGAAGGCTGCAGGGACGAGATGGCGTGGCAGCAGGACCCTGCGGGAACCGTAGGGCTGCGAGACACAGGGAAGCTGGGCGAGCAAGGAGGCCAGAGCCGAGGGCGAGTGCCCAGAGCGAGGCTGAGAAGTGGGCTTCAGAGGCATTGCTGAGGACTTGGACTTCTCCGCTGAAGGGTGTGCCCCGGATGCAGCGGGAGCAGGAGCCCCACGGGGTGCCTGCCCCTGAGGAGCAGGGGATGCAGGCAAAGTGAGCTCCAGGGGGTGCATCTGGATGCTGAGTGGAGGAGGGTGGGACAAGGGCGGGCCTGGAGGTGGGGAGCCCCCTTAGGAAGTGACCACAGAATCAGAAGCTGAACCCCACGTCGGGGTGGCAGAATCCACTGAGTGCTGACTATAGATGGCCGGAGAGACGAACTGTTTGGAAGACAGGGAAATCGCCTCATTCGGGCGCCGGGAGAAGCTGGGCGGGACCTGGCAGAAGAGGGACACTGGGAATCTGAGGGTCTCCCGGGGAGAAACACTACTACCATGTTCCCCCTCATCCACGGCTTCACTCTCCGCGATTTCAGTGGCCTGCAGCCGACCGTGGCCCAAAACTATGCAATGGAAGATCCCAGTAAAAGAACAACTCCTGATTTTAAATCGTGTGCCATTCTGAGCCGAGTGATGAATCTCTCTGTCCCCCTCCATCCTGCCCAGGGAGGTGAGTCATCCCTGTGTCCTGTGCATCCATGCCGCGCACTCTCCCTGCCCGTGAGGCACTTACTTAGTCACACGGTTATCACATCAACGGCCACGGCATCGCAGTGCTTGGTCAGGTGACACTTATTCTACTTCGTAACAGCCCCAACGCGCAAGAGGAGTGATGCTAAGACCCAGAGACACCCAAGGGAAGCCAGGAAGTGCTTCCTTTCAGTGAAAGGGCAAGAGTTCTCAACGTAATAAGGCCCTTTATCATCTCACAGCGTCACAAGATGGGTGAGCACCAAAGAGTATGATATTTTGAGAGAGAGAAAGCACATCTGCATAACTTTGATGACAGTGGATTGTTGCATTTATTCTATTTCACTATTAGTTACTAGAGGCCTGGTGCACGAAATTTGTGCAAGCCAGGGGGGCACCCTCAGTCCTGCCTGCACCCTCTCCAATCCGGGACCCCTTGGAGGACATCCCTCTCACAATCCTGGACCACTGGCTCCTAATCACTCACCTGCCTGCCTGCCTGGTCTCCCCTAACTGCCTCCCCTCCTGCCAGCCTGATCGCCCCTCACTGTCTCTGCATGCCAGCCTGATTGCCCCTAACTGTCCCCCTGCCGGCCTGGTTACTCCTAACTGCCCTTCCCCAGTGGCCTGGTCACCCCTAACTGCCCCCGCTGCTGGCCTCCCCGCTAGCCTGGTCGCTTCTAATTGCCCCCTCTGCTGGCCTGGTCGCCTTTTACTGCGCCCCCTGCTGGCCTGGTCACCCCCAACTGCCCCCGCCCCCGCCGGCCTGGTTGCCCCATAGAGCCTGCTGTTCAGTTGTTTGGTTGCCCCTCACTAACCCCCCTGCTGGCCTGGTCACCCCACACAGCCTGCTTGTTCAGTCGTTTGGTCGTCCCTCACTATCCCCCCTGCCGGCCTGGTTGTAGGCAGCCATCTTGTGAGGGTTAATTTGCATATTACCTCTTTATTATATAGGATTACTGCTCCTCCCTTCTCGCGTCTAATTTATATGTTAAACTTTATCACAGGTT
The DNA here is from genome assembly GCF_027574615.1 of Eptesicus fuscus. Taxonomy (NCBI): domain Eukaryota; kingdom Metazoa; phylum Chordata; class Mammalia; order Chiroptera; family Vespertilionidae; genus Eptesicus; species Eptesicus fuscus. The sequence continues at coordinate 6,414,415 of NC_072491.1, forward strand.
GTATGTATAGGAAAAAGCATGGGGTCTGTGGGGTTCAGTGCTATCCATGCTTTCAGGCATCCACTAGGGGTCTTGGAAGGTGTCCCCCGTGGATGGGCGGGGACACCTGTAGTCAGAGGTCAGGAGAGAGGAGCCTGGGACCTGTGTTCTGGACCACTGCCGCAGCGAGTCCCCACAGGCGTGGGGGCCTACACCCGCACACACACATTGGGTATCTCACAGTTCTGCAGGCGGCTCCGCTGGCTCCTCCGCCCCGATCGGCACAAGCTGGGTGCGAGCTGTCAGCTGGCTGGGCGCTAACCAGGAGGCTGTGGGAGGACCCACACGCTCATCCTTCATGCCCTCGGCCAAATTAAGTTCCCTGCATTGCAGGCCCGAGGCCCGTTTCTTTGCTGGCAGTCAGCTGGGGCCAACCTTCACAACTAGACTCCTCCCCCCAGTCTTGCACGTGGTCCCCTCTGTGTCAGAGCCAGTACCAGCACCCCAATTCCTCCTCAGACCTGGAGTCTCCCCGACTCTTCTTGCGGGGGGGGGGGGGGACCATCTCTCTGATCCCAGAGAGAGTTCTTTCTCTTCGTAAACCTTAAGTACACCTGCCAAGTCCCTTTGCCATGCAGAGTGACAACTTCATAGGCGTGACCCCAGAGATTCGGGTATGGGCCTTTGGGGGGCCATTCTGCCCACCAGCGCTTCTCTGCTTCTGCACCGGACGCTGGTGGGCATCGCGCAGTAAGTACTGAGGTGGGTGAGCGCCGTCATGGGCGGTAGCCCTGAGTTCGAAGGACCTTGGAGAAGAGGCACGTTGCCCTCGGGGAGCAGGGAGATTTCAGGAAAGGTTTCCCCAAAGAAAAAGGAGATGATCTAATGCAACGTGAGATTAGAAGGCGTGAAGGGAAGTGTCACCCCCCACCCCCTTCCCCGAGCTGGTCAGCCTACAGGTGATTAGAATAACACGTCTAGAGAAAGCCAGAAGCTAGAAGAGACTCTAAGGAAACACGCCAGGTCTGAGACGTGGACGGCGCCGCAGGAGCCAGCCACCCCACACGCTGAGAGCTGCTGTCCCCCTCCCCTGTCCTGGCGGGGTGATTCTGCCCTCCCGAGAACCTTCCAGAAACAACAGGATGCACCTTCATGGAAACCCCATCCCGCCAGGGAAAGTTGCTGAGTGGATCTGCAGGAGCCGGCCTGGGAGGAGGTCGGCGACACAGGAAATGGGAATGACATGCAGACCGACATACGCGCAGGTTGCCAGTTTCCCAACAGAAAAAAGGAGAGCAGTCGCCGTGAGCGCGCCCGGCTTCCAAGCCAACGGGTAAACATGCAAGAACTGTGTGAACCCGTGTTTTGTGCGAACCCGTGTGTAAACCGTGGGTAGCCTGCCATCGGCCGTGGTGGGATTTCCCCCCAGAAATCAGCAAACCTACAATTCGCCACTCTGAACCAGGATTCCCGGCCGTGCAGGAGGCGGCCAATCAATGATTCTCTCTCATTATTGATGTTTCTATCTCTCTCTCTCCCTCTCCCTCTCCCTCCCTCTCTGGAATCAATAAAAATACACTTTTAAAAAAGAGAGAAATAGACAACCATGCTGAGCTACTAAACACCGAGGATGATTTGTTCCGGCATCTAGAGTTGCTTGAATGCAACAGTTTCCGCCCCGCCCCCCCCCCCCCCCCCCCCCCGCATGTGTGGCTGATGCTGAGGAGGGGGATGCTGAGATGCCAAGGGGTAGATTCCACTGGACAGAGTGGCACTGCCCGTGAGGTGCCGATGCCCACCAGCTCCTTGGGTAGCGTTTCAAGTCTGTGTTCTTCCCATCCTGCCTTGCGACGGGCCCCACGAGAGCTCTGTAAGCGCTCTGAGGGTCCAGGGAAGAGGGGTGCAGGGGAAACACTCTGAAAAGTACCCGCACTCTAGAAATTACCACGTCCCCCTTGCCATCCGCTTTCCTGCCCACCGTCCCTTTTCTTAGCCAGGCCCCGTCCACCCGGAACTTCACTTTCCGTGGAAACAGAGAACTCAAATATAGCAGCAGACACCCAGCCTTCTCGTTACTTTGAAATGAGCTAAAAAAAAAATTTTTTTCCTCCACCCCCTGGGACCCCACCTGCCCCCTCCAACCCTGCCCCTGTCTGCTTTCTATTCCGTTCATTCTGAGCCATACCCGCCGCCAGGCATGGCCAGGCTGCTTCACAGAAGCCGAAGGACTTATCAGAAATGAGTCCTGGCTTTGACAGTGAGGCCGAATGTGCAGACAGGGGCGTTTCAAGGCCCTCACTTCCCTGCTCGTAATTAGTCAGCCGCCAGCAACGAGAACCTGAGGACGCTGAACAACACTGACCTTCCTGGGCAGCTCTAATGAGACAGCACCCATCACAGGACTCTAGAATGTGAGCATTGACTGACAGTTTCAAAACACTAGCTACCGTCTGGCTGGTGTGGCTCAGTGGTTGAGTGTCAACCCAGGAACCCAGAGGTGGCCAGTTCAATTCCCAGTCAAGGGCACATGCCTGGGTTGTGGCTTGACCCCCGAGTAGGGAGCATGCAGGAGGCAGACAATCAATGTTTCTCTTTCATCGATGTTTCTATCTCTCTATCCTGCTCCCTTCCTCTCTCTCTAAAATCAATTTTTAAAAAAATATATTAAAAAACAAACAAACACTAGCTACCCTTATGTTTAGGGATGAGGACAAACGACCAGAGGAAAGATGGTCTGTCCAGCTACTCCCCATGCATTCGATGCAGACCTACTGTGTGTCACCTTGAAAAACGAGGTTTAATGAGAGCCACAGACATGTTTATTTCAGGTCCACACATTTTCAAGGCCCCACTACCCTTTGGGTCCCCATTCCTTACGGGACCAGTAGGTACGACAGCCGCGGAGATGGTCCTAACCTATGTGTGCCTAGATGCTCTCTCCCAGAAGACTGGGGGGTGTTCTGCAAAGGTCTTTTCATTCGTGTGACCCAGTCAGCACAGACTCTCAGGATGTGGTGCTTGAACTGAACTGAGCCAAAGGAAGGAAGGACGAAAGGAAGGAAGGGAGGGCGGGAGGGATGCAGGGAGAGAAGAATGCAGGGAGAGAGGGAAGGAGAACGAATGGGACTACAAAAATGAACAAAACAAACGTCCCAAGCCCAAGGCAATGATTGTAGAGGAATATTGAGGGTGAAGAGTTAAGTAATGACCCTAAGTGCAGGACATCGGGTGTGTAAAAATAAAGAAATATGGCAGGAGAAACAATTACCTCCCAATGTCCAGGCACGAATTAGGACCATTGCCACACATTCCACAGCATTCTGGCCTCACCATCATGAAAGGCCACCTCCACCTCCCAACTCGCCTCCAGTCCTCTCTACATTGAGCCCTGGCCAGTGTGGCTCAGTTGGCTGTGCATGCAGCAGGCAGCCAATCAATGTCTCTCTATTCTCTCTCTTTCTCTCTCTCTCTCAAATCAATAAAAATGTATTTTAAAAAAGAGATGTTACATTTGTTCCTGCTTTTCCAAACTTGGATCTAGGAAATATCTGCTCTGAAATGGGAAAATACACCTATCCATAAAAATAAAAACCCACCTAAATGAAATTGTTACGTTAACTCCAAAAGCCTAGTGATTGTGAAAATACCCTGGGCGGGGCTGATGACGATTCACTAATGAACTGGGCGAGCACCTCTTAATGAGTGATGGCTCCTGAGAGGGGCAAATATGGGGACTGTCACTTGGCAACTCTCTAAGGCGCACTCCCCCTCTGGGGAGACCACCAGGCTGCCGCTTAGGAATAACATTCTCCCTGAAGTTTTCAAGGGTGAGCAGCTGCCAGCTCCCTTAGATAAAGGAAGATGAGTCACCCGGAGCCACTGCCAACCGGCCAGGCTGCAGGCCACCTTTGTGTACAGCTCTCGGGCACTGGGGATGGGGCGTGGGGAAGCGGATGTGGAGGAAAACAATGGGTGAGTTCCCACTGGGTGAGAATGTGCCCGGGGCACTGCCGGTGCAGGCCAGGACAACAGAAAGTGAGTCGGAGGGAGGCATCAACCCTCAACACGCATGTGCAGCAGCACATCCCCACACACAAACCACATGCGCACTACACTTCCCCCCCTCGCAGAGTAAAACATGCTCTTTTAACACAAAAATTACCCAGTAAAAACTCCCACTTTCTAACACCTTCCAACCACATTTCCCAGAAATGTCTGTTCACAGGAAGTGCATACCTTTCTCAGAATCTCTCCCATGTGTAGAGGAGCGTGCATATTGCTCGGTTGTTCTGCCTCATTTTGCAAGAGTGGCCAATTCTATACAAAGGTCCTGCAACTCTCCTTCTTCAATTAGCTGACGATGGACACCTTTCCACATCAATATATGCAGAAACCCATCTTGTTGTTGGCGTTTAAAATTTCTTAATTTTTGAAATAATTTCACACTATCAAAAAAGGGCTATAAAATACAATGAATTCCCATGGCCTTGCAATTTCTCAATACTGATATCTTATCTAATCACCATTCCGTGATCAACGTGTTGCAGAAAATTACCATTACTATAATACACATGCATGACTACAGTATTGTAAAACAGATAACATGTAAGGCGTTTTATAAAAGAGGAAAAGTAAACAGAAATAGAAGTTGTGACATCTTCTTACACCCTGTTGTGGGTGACACTGCCCCCTGAAGAAGACCCCAATGCCTGTGACCTTGTGTGGCAATGGGGTCTTCGCAGAGGTCATCGAGTGAGGACCACGTCCTACTGGATCAGGGTGGACCTCATTCTTAGAAGAAGAGGAAAACGGGGACACAGACACACAAGAAGCAAGGTCATGTGAGGAGGGGAGCAGAGGTTGGCACAGTGGTCGGCAAACCGAGGCGCGCGAGCCACATGCGGCTCTTTGGCCCCTTGAGTGTGGCTCTTCCACAAAATACCACGTACCCTAATTAAGTTAATAACAATGTACCTACCTATATAGTTTAAGTTTAAAAAAATTGGGCTCTCAAAAGAAATTTCAATCGTTGTACTGTTGATATTTGGCTCTGTTGACTAATGAGTTTGCCGACCCCTGGGTTGGCGTGATCCAGTACAAGCCAAGGCGGGCCAAGCCCTGCCAGCCACCACCAGGGCTCGGAGACAGGACAGGAAGGATTCTTCCCTAGAATTGTCAGAGGGCATGTGGCCTTGCGGACGCCTTGATGCCAGGCTTCTGGCCTCCGGAACTGTACGAGAACAAATTCCTGTTGTCTTCGGCCAGCTAACGTGGGGCACCTTTGTTACAGCAGCCTCACAAACTCATACAGACCGGAGCAGCGCTCCGACAGAAGCTTAGAGCAATGCGGGGAGCATGGGGTGCACGCACCGGGGCCCGTCTCTGACTCAGTGCAGCATTACCAGCCATGACCCTGAGGATAATCACGCTTTAGGACATCGCACCCTGGGGAACGTCAAGTTTCAGCCTTGGGGTGACAGCAGGACTCTGGCCACCGTGCCTGCTCAGGGAGATGACTTCAGACAATGGTGAGAGGCAAAGTGGGGAGACGATGGCAGCAGAGCTGTGCCGGCTTCGCAGACACGCCCTTCAGGGAGCAGCCGGGGCGGCTGTGACGTGTGGGGGGAGTGCACCCCGGGGCGGCCTCTGCAGCGCCCCGGGCAGAGGAAACCCCCCAAGCAGCACCCGGCCCACGCGCTCTCCCCTGCAGCCTCACTTCCCCCTGTCCTGTCCACGGGGCCCGGGCTTATTTTGACAAGCCTGTTTCCACTCCGCATGGGCACACACACACCCCTGCAGACACCCAGGAGCCCAGCCCACCCTGGGGACCGGCGTTCATCGTGGAAAACCCGAAGCCTCGCCTCCACGAGCAGCCGGCTGTGGGGCCCCGGGGAGCCCCCCCCCCGGCTCGTGGGCTGGCAGTGAGGGTAAGAGGCAAGGTTTCTGGGCAGGCGCTGCCGAGGGGGGGCTGTGGTCAGCCTGGAAAACCTGCTTCAAGCTCCGCTGAGCAGAGGAGCGGGGCTAGGAAACACCGAAACACGCCGTGTGCGTTCATCAGGATGCTGCGACAGGCAGAATTTCAGATAAAGAAGGAGCCGTTTACCGAAAGGGCAGAAGGGGGACCCCGGGCGTCGAGAAGCCGGGGGCTGCGCTGAGCGAGCACAGCCGTTCAGGGATGGGTGTGCAGAGAGATGGTCAGAGCTGAGAGGCCGGGAGGACCCTGCAGAGCCCCCGCTGGGGGCGTCCTCGCTGAGAGCAGCCAATGAAGCCGGTTCCCAGAGTGCGGGACAAAAAAACAACCCTGCGAACTGGAAGCGACTGCGGCTTTCGGGGCCAAGGGCGGCTGCCAGGGGAAGAAGCGTTGCTACAGTGACCATGTCGGGAACAGGAGGCAAATGGGAAGGCGAAGGGGCAAGGCCGTCCCCCTCCCCCCAGCTCCCACTCTCCCTCAGAGCCATCAGATCTGGCCACACTGGGCCAGGGGTCCTTGAGGGCCATCGTGGGTGGCCACGGACTGGCCACTGTACTGTTTGAACTGGGCGTGCACAGGGGCCATGGTCAAGTTTACTGGCAGCTAGTCATGCACAGACCCCGGGCCATCAGGCAGGACCCTGGCCAGGTGTCCTGGCTCCTCACCAGCCCTGCATGCCGTCCAGCTCCCCGCCAGCCCCTGCGGTCTTGCCCATCGGGCCCACATCACTTGTTTATGTTGCCTGCATGCCTCCTGATGGCTGTTGAACTTGAGCCCCCCGCCCCCCAAACTGAAAGGGAAACCAGGTAGAGGTTCTTCTTCATCTGCACTCAGTGTATGTCACGTTCTAAGAAGGCACGTGTCTTGTCCAATGCATAATCTTACCCCCCACCCCAAACTCCAAAATTGAATGGATGGAACTTCCTTGTTTTGGGGGGGGGCGGGGGGGAATGAGAGACATTGCCCAGATGATATCCACATGGGATCAACAGACAAGCAGAGAATGTTTTTTGAAGGTGGGTGCATTTCTGATGGGGTAAGCCCCGGGGGGCTCCAGGAGTGTGGGGTGGGGGGCAGGGTATGTCGTGGGGTGACATGGGAGGGGAGGGGCAACAGGGAGAGCTTCCCACAGGAGAGAGGAAGGCGAAGAGGCCAGGAGGGGCACGTGAGGCCTGCGAGCAATCTGCAAGCACTTCTGGGCAGCGCACATGGCTGAGTGTCTGTCCAGCTGGGTCCAATCCATCTTGACTTCTGCTCCCGAGACCAGACTGCCCACAGGGGAAAGTGCAGGGTTCTCAACCCACGTGGCCTTTGGACCTCGCCATTCATTCGCTCCTCTTGCCAACCAGCGTGGGCGAAAAACCAAGTCTGTTCAAAAGTGTGTGGGGTGTGGTAATGGGTTAGCGTTGGGACATGCGCAGGGACTCAGGGTTCATTCAATATAGCTGTAGACGAACAAGGGAAAGATGTATGTATATGTGTATTAATGGGTAAGTATACACACATACACTGAGTGGCCAGATTATGATGATCTCTGAACGCATAATAATCTGGCCACTCAGTGTACTTCTCTTGAGTACCTCATTTATGTGATATCAAAGATACTATAAATCGTGCACCTGATCAGTTTTCCCCTTTGCACTGGCTGATAGAAAGCTCAGGGCAAAATAGGTGGTTGATCTCCAGCAAAAGTCTAGAATCCTTTTGGTACCCATTTGAGATACAAATACACTGAGTGGCCAGATTATTATGCGTTCAGAGATCATAATAATCTGGCCACTCAGTGTATATTTCAGTGCTCTGCGGGCTGAGAGGCCCAGGAGCAATGAGCACATCTAGCATGCAGATCTTGGTTTCTAAAACCTTTCTCCAATGAAACACACCAGAGTACCAGAAATGTACCGGGGCAGGTAATACACAAGATGAGCCTGGAGCAGGTAATACACAAGATGAGCCTGGAGCATCTTAAGAGTGCCAGAAAGTAAGAAAATGCTCAAAAAGAAACACACACAGAAAGTAAGAAAATGCTCAAAAAGAAACACACACACACACACACACACACACACACACACAATCATGGGGGTACATCAAAAGGACACAGGAGCCAACTAAAATTGCTCTCAATGGCCAAAGCTGGAAAAAACATAAGCAATAAAATAAATAAGTGATATTGGATTATAATATATTCAGCAATTAAATACTGATATAAATAAATATATTAGTGAGACGAGATAAATGTCACACAGATAAGAATTCCAAATAGTGTGAATAGATTATTCCGTCAAGGGGAGCATAACCCCCGGCCGAAAGTGTGGGCTGTGTATGGTGATATCCTTCCAGGCATAAGGGAGGGGGTGGGGGTGGGGCGAGTACCTTTACGGTGGAGAAATCTGACCGACAGTACCACGGCCAGGGAGCCAAGGTTAACATTAATAGTGGTCCGCTGTATTGACAGGAAAGAGCCTTGATATAATGGGATGAAACCAGTACTTCACCTTTGGGCTCTTCCTCCCAAGCCCATCATCCCGGGGTAATGAGGAAGACATCAGACAAATGCTAACAGGCGGCCTCCTACAAAGCACGAGCCAGTACTCCTCAAGACTGTCCAGACCATCAACAACAAGGAACATCCGAGAAACTGGTCCAGCCAAGAGGAACCCGAGGACACATCGAGACTGGATGGGATCCTGGGACAGAAAAAGGCATCAGATAAAAACGAAGGAAACCTTTTTTTTTAAAAAAAAGTATAAACTGACGTTAATAACAATGCACCAATACTGGCCATTCCTTATAACGAATGGCTGCACTGATCTAAGATGGTGGTAGCAGGGAAAACTAGATGTGGGCGTAAGGGACCACTCTAAACTAGGTTCACCCTTTTTCAGTAAACTCTAAAACCGTTCTAAAAGTAAAGCTCGTGTGTAAAAGGTGTGTGAAGGGTGTGTGTCGCAGAGTGGAAGTGTAGGGGTACGGGTAAACAACAATGACATCTGGAATACTTCCTCCGATGTCTGTTCCTCCTGGTGACTAGCTTTCACAGTTCCCCCCCAAAAAAAACCTCTAACATGGTAGCAGCCTGAAAAAGAAGTTGGCATACATGGGAAATGTGTAAGCTGGGAGGGACCGTGGCGGCCATCCAGGCCCCTGCTTTCAATTATAGCTGGGGGGGGGGGGGGGGGGGATCAGGTTCAAAGACCCGGAGCAAATGGCTGGTGAATGTGTCAGCTCAGCGCCCATTGGTGGAGCATCTTAGGTGTGCGTCTTAGAGGATTCACAGACAATCATGTCATTTGGCTCTCAGAACAGCCTGCTCTGCGGCGGAGGGATCCGAGGCTCGGGCGTGCCAAGAGCCTTCCTCCCAGTGCAGAGCTGGCCACTGTACTGTTTGAACTGGGCATGCACAGTGGCAAAAGCAGAGACCTGGGCTCAGGGCTCCTCCAGGTGCCCTGTGCAGCCCCCCACCCCCACCCCAACTCCCCCAACGGCCAGTCACTTTCTCATTCCCTCCCGTTCCAGCAGGGGCAGAGCTGATACTCAGGGAGGAGGCAAGCTCAGGAGGATGGCACTTACGTTGGGTTATCTTTTTCTTTTTTCTATCTTCAGGAAACTTTTCTTTAACCCACTATGTTTAAAAGTCCCCCATCTGACTGCTCATGGGCATGAAGCCAGGGTACCCATGCTCTGCAACAGCAAAAACATGCCCCTCGAAGTCTTTGAGGCCAAACACTGACCTCATTTTCAGAAAAAAACAGCTGGGAGAGGAGGAAAGGGAGATGGCAGAGAAAAAAGGAGAGGAGAGGGGAGGGAGGGAGGGAAGGATGGAGGGAGGGAGGGAGAGGTGAGGAGCAGCAAGGAGAGTCCAGATCCGCCTGCGATAAGGGTGGGCTGGGGTGCGGGTCTGGGTGCCTGGATGCAGAGGATGCCTGTTAGAACTTGAGCTCCATCACTAGCAGGGAGGTCCCTTTAAGGCCACCCCGGAGGCTCCAATCCATTCATCGGCGCAGTCTGGTGGCCTGGCTCAGGCTGGTGTAAGAAGGTATCCGAGACCGGGCCGCTGAAGCAACAGCAGCTTCCGTCTCCCCGTTCTGGAGGCCGGAAGCACACCGTGGAGGTGCCCGCAGCTCCAGCCCCCGGTGTGCAGAAGGCCGCCTCGGGCTGTGTCCTCCCAGGTGGAGATGGGAGAGAGAAGCTGCTCTCTGGTGCCTCCTCTTAGCAGGGCATCCATCCCACCCTGGGGCTCCGCCCTCTTGACTTTGACCTGGCCACCTCCCAAAGGCCCCGCCTCCTACTGCCATCACCCTGGGGTGCAGTTTTCAACAGAGGGATTTGCAGGAGACACACGAGCAGCGCAAAAACCACAGGGAGCCCATCCGTCTGGGGGTTTCCTTCCGAGCATGAGCGGCGGCTTTTCTCCGCTTGGTGCCAGGCACCCCACGTAGTGGCACGCTGCGGGCTCCCAGCAAACAGTCATGGAATCAAAGGAAGGAGAAAGGAGAAAGGGCGAGAAAGAACGTGATGCACGATCCAGTCCCAAGCAGCCGGCAGCGCTTCCTTGTTGCCCAAAGCAGACGGAGGAGCCCCTGACGTCCCTACGGAACCAGGTCTGCCTTGCTAGACCCAACCCAGGGCCCTGAAGTCCAGTCCATCCGAGCGAGCCTCCCCCGGGCACGTCCTGGGCGCCTGTCTTGGAGCCAAAAGCTGGGGCAGGAGCCAGACCCAGACCCGGAGCCGTCCCTCAAGACTTGCTTTCCAACCCGGGGAGAAGTCGGATGCTGCTTCTGAAGATAGAATGAAACCCACTCGGGGTTGGGGGTGTGGGGGAGGGGTGGACAGGAGCTGGAGGCCCCAAAGTCCGAGCCTTTACTCTAATGCTGATTATAAGAAGGATCAGCCCTAATGGCTGGCGCCCGTTCACCTTGCGGCCAGCTGTGGCGCCGAAGGAAACCCAGAAACGGTTTCGTTTTCGGAGATGGCCCGGCCGCCGCTCCCGGCCTCTGCGCACGCCCATGGCGGGCGCCCCCGGGGAAGCTCAGTGTCCGCTGGCGGGGTTCGATCAGAAGCAGCAAAGACGGACACCATTTCCCCTACACTTGCGTATCCCTCCTCTGCATTCGCTCTCCTGTGTAGACGTTAATTGAACGGCCTTCGCTGCTAAAAATAAACTCCCGGTCAAATGCAGTGAGCCGAAAACCTCAATACGAAACCACAAGAAACAGTGATCAAGTGGGCCAATACCAGAGGTGTCTTAAAAAGACACGTCTGTTTCCATGCAGGGTTCCGAGTGGGCCGCCGTCTTCTCCGTAGGACGGTCAGCAGAGGCAGGAAGCCGCCTTCCCACAGGTGCCTGTGGCTGGAGGCCAGGCTGGCTCCTGTCCCCAGTGGGCAGGAGCCGCCCGCCGAGTGCCCTCTGACCAAGGCCCGAGGGGGTGGCCTGCAAGTATCCGACAGGAGCCAGGAGAGGCCTCCAGAGTCGGGGTCAAAAAGGAAGGTAGGGGTCAAAGGGAAGAAGCCCAGCCTGTGTGCGGGTCCAAGGAGGGGCCTGGATGAGGGAGCGACACTGAGCAGGTCAGGAGCTGACAGGTGAGCAGGTGGAAGAGTGGAGGCCAGTCGACTTCCAGCTGAGAAAAGAGAGCCCGGAAAGCAGCAAAGGGCTTGCCCAGGGTCTGGGGTGCGTGCGGGGGTTGAAGGGGGGGAGGCGGGGCTAAGGTGGAGTCCAGGTTACTGGCACCTCTGTTCCATGGCAGCAAGAGTCAGATGGCCCAGGCTCGCGCACTGGGAAGGTACCGGTGCCCTCCCATTGGCAGGGAGCCCAGGGGCGCTGATTTCCAGGCAGGGGTGCAGGCGGGGGCGCGGGGCCCTTCAGACAAGCGGCAGCACAGGCACAAACGCCGTGCCTGGTCCTGGATCAGAGCCCCCATGGCCGACCAGCTCCGCCCCGGACGCGCTCAGGACTGTGCACCTTGAATCCAGCACCTACCCCGGTTCTGCCTGCTCCCAGCCGCCGAATTCCGGGGGAACTCCTCTCCCGTCACCCCCAGACAGACCTGCCAAGCCTCTTCTCCATCCACAGAAGGCAGGCCCCCCTGATCACACCTGCAGCCACGCGAGACAATTCTTCCAGCTTCTAGATCCTCTGCCCCAGGGACCCGAGTCCCATCCGCCCTCACCCCGCAGCGGGAGCAGCTTGTCCAGCCCTCGGGGTGCTGCAGGGAGTGTGACCCCAGAAAAGGCTGCCGCAGGTCTGCGTCCACGCTTGTCCCAAAGCCCGTTTCCGGGATCGGGAGCGGGAGCGTGGGCTCCGGAAACAAACTCTAGGAGCTGCTGAGAGCTCGAGGGCCAACCCAGGCCCGCAGCCCGCGCACAGGAAGTCCTGCCGGGCACGCACCGCAGGCGGGTTCTGACACCAGAAGCGGGAAATCAGGTGATGCAATGAGCGCCCGGCGGTGTGGACAGGCTTCCTCAGCGCAGATGCGCTCAGCTCCCAGGATCCCCAAGGGACCAGGGCCCCTCTCCAGGCCTCCCGCACCCCTGGTGAGCTTGGGGTGCCCTGTTTGTGCACCAGCACCCCGTGCCCCCCACTATGACGGAAGGGCGAGGCCTCATGCTCTCCATCCCCCTGTGCCGAGGCTGCTGAACACAAGGCACTCTGCCACATTTCAGGGACAAGGAAAAGATGGCACTCACGCCACATTAGCGCATTCTCTACTTCCCTGCCCGTCCGCCTTCCCCGGCCATCTGCACACCCGTCGGTCCACCTTTCATCCACCTGTCCGTCCTTGCACAGTGTTCAAATCTGTGAGGGGAACCATTCTCCTTTTTCGTCGTCTCCTTTACCCCCTTCAGCATCCCCTTTAAAAAGCAATCGCAGCGGACCGCCTCCAACGACCTTGAACACATTCTTCTCTGTAGCTCCCTCTTCCCCTCGCCACTGCCTCCTCTCCATCGCCTCATCCGTTTGCTCTTACAGGACGCGCAACGGGAGGCCCAGCCCTGGGGTGTGAGGGCCGGTGAGACAGTCCTTGCGGAAGGAGCTCACCAGCCGTCGGGGGTACGGGCTGGGGAGGGGAAAGGAACCACGTGGAAGAGGGGAGATGGGCCCGAAATCGCGGCTGCGTCCAGGGGAGGGAGCGACCAGGTCTGCTCTGGGCGAGGGTCTGCCACGACCTGCAAGGCGATTCCCAGCTTTCCCGAAGCCGATCCCTCGCCGGTGGGAGGCACAGAGGAGAGCAGGCCCAGGACTTTAAACCAGCCTGCTGCATGGAAGGACCTCGGCATGGTATATAACCCAGGGGTCCTCAAACTTTTTAAACAGGGGGCCAGTTCACTGTCCCTCAGACCGTGGGAGGGCCGGACTATAGTTTAAAAAAAAAACTATGAACAAATTCCTATGCACACTGCACATATCTTATTTTGAAGTAAAAAAAAACAAAACAGCAAAAACACGCGCACGTGGCCCGCGGGCCGTAGTGTGAGGACGCCTGGTGTAATTAATGAATTAAAAAACAACAACACAAAAACTCTGGTTTTGGAGCCTTTCCCCCTCATCTCCACCGTCTCACTCAATACCCACAACACCCGCCGGAGGCCGGTGCCAACAGGATGCCCATTTTACAGATGAGGAAACCGAGGCTTGGAGAGGCTGAGTGATTTGCCCAAGGGGAAGCCAGGAGCAAAACCCGGAGGGACTGGCTCTGCCTGAAGCCTCCGTGTCCACTTCCCCCTTCACGGCAGGCAGCCTCCGACCGGGCGAGGCTGGAGCGGGCACTTCAAGGAGGTGGGGCGGAGGAATCCATCATCCAGGTGCCCCCAAAGGCGTTGTGACCTGGTTACTAACCCCAGCGCGCCTTCCCATCCTCTCCCAGGTACGGCCCCCACATGTCTCAGCCGGACCGCCAGAGCATCCTCCTCCCCCAGGAGGAAGGAGCGGGGCGCCACTTCGGAAATGGGGGCTCCTTCCGCGACGAGGGGCCGAAGGAGAGAGAGCTCCCGAGGCACGCGGTACCGGCGATCACAGAGCCAGGCCCGTGTGTCAGGGTGAGGTGACCGAAGCCGACGGCCCGAGCCCTGCAGAGCGGCCCAGGCAGCCAGGCCGAGAAGTGAAGAGCCACAACCCAAGCTGAGTTGCGAGACATCACCAATTCCGAAAGCCATTCTCGGTCCGTCCCATAAGGGTCAAGAGGGGACTGTCCCTTACCTCCCTCCTCCAAGCTCGAGGCGGCAGGGAAGGCCGGTGCTCGGGTCCCTCCGGAGTGCTGAATGGACGCGTGTGTGTTCAGGTGAAGGGCACCTAAGTCCCAGGAGTCTGCAAACAGATACGGAAAGGACAGAGAATGATTGGCACCCACGTCCACATGAGATAGCTCATTCCCTTAAACAATCAGCAGTACCCGCCCTAGCCGGTTCGGCTCAGTGGATAGAGTGTTGGCCTGTGGACTGAAGGGTCCCGGGTTCGATTCCGGTCAAGGGCATGAACCTGGGTCACATTCAGGAGGCAACCCATCAATGTGTCTCTCTCACGTCGATGTTTCTCTATCTCTCTGTCCCTCCCCTTCCCTTCTACTCTAAAAATCAATGTAAAATACCCTTGGGTGAGGATGAACCTCTCCCCGCCCCCCCCCCAAAAAAATAAGAAAAAATAAGAAGTGCCTGTTTACTACGAGCTAAATGAGAAGCAGAGGGAGAGCTGACATTTACTGAGCAACTGTGCTGTGTCAAGTACCGTGATGTACAGTTAAATACACGAAGCCATTTAGTCCCATGAGACGGGGTTTTGATGGCTCCGTATGTCAGAGAGCGCGTGAGAGGCGAGGCCAGCACTGATGGCCGGGTCTCCCGCCTCCCTAGCCTCCCCCATCCATCCTCTGCCCCTTCCCCCCTAAAGCTTGAGTTCATCCGATTCCAGGAATTCTGGCTGGGGGGGGGGGGGTCGGGGATTAGAAACATCGCATCCCTTCATTCTGAGGACGGCCTGTCCCAGATGCCCAAGGCATTCCACAGGAGGCGGGGCTTATGGGAACCGGGGAAGCTGTCTCCGATTAGCTTGGTTGTAACTTTTATCTGGGCCCCACACTGTGATCTGCTAACACGCCATCCGTGCACATCGTGAACTGCTCAGGGAACAAACAACTGCGTAGCGTCCCCAGGGGATCATCGAGGCAGCTGCAGGAGGCGGCCAAAAGGGGCCAGACGGCCACCCCTAATCTTATCAGCACTGCGAGGACCCCCTAAGACACCCCGGAGCAGGACCAGGTGCTCCGCGGGTGAGCTCTGACACGGACTTCTCTTCTTCAAGGGACGGTGTGGCGCCCCCAGAAAACCACACTGTTACATCACCATGGAGGGATCCTTCCAGACCTCCATCCTGCACCCCACCCCCCGCCCCCCCGCCATCCCCAACTCCACAGCATCTTGGAAGCCAAATCACCGAGCAGATGGGACTCCCGTGAGCACAGGCTCGGAATAAAGAAGACTGACAAGTGCTGGAGGGGGATTTGCCCTCCAGTCTGGAAACAGCCAGAGAAATGCCCTGGCCCCAAGGGCAGAGGCCCGGTGGCCCGAATTCCCCACCATCACCTCCCTCTCCGCCAGGAAAACTGCGCCATCATTTGCTTCTGTGAGGTCTCTCCCTTGGGTTGTCGGTGTCATGGGGACCTACAGCAGCCCCTCCCGTCAAGGGCTGGTTGGACCCATCGCTGCCCAGAGTGCCGGTTCCCAGCGAGAAACGGGGGACCCCCTCCCTCGGAGAAGGCCCCCTGGCTGACATCGAGCTCAGAAAGATGCCCTCCTCGCACACCCACGCTCCCACGTGGGCAGCCTCCCTCGCTCCCAGGCCTCATGCCCCGAAAGAAAAGGCGTTTTCCTTATGGTCCAATGCACTGGCTTCGTGACCCCAAAGGGGAGCCCGCTGACTGTGGGCTCGTGGTCAGGCTGCCCAGGTTGGCATCCCAGTTCCACTGCAAACGTCCTTGGAGGAGCCCGAGCAAGCGGCTCTCTGAGCCTCAGTTCCTCATCTGCAAGGTCTGTTCCCAAAGCAAGAACCTCTGCACAGCTGAGCACAGGGCCTGGCACGTGGCCAACGCTTAGGAAGGTCTGCGATCGGCAAACCACTGAGGCAAAGTGCCGGGGCCCTAACTCTTGGTCTCTTCCCTGTAAGGAGGGAGAAGGTCTCCCCTCTCCCTGTGTCCCCGCGATGACTGGGTCAGCGTCGTGGCTCAGGACACGGGGCGCAGGAGCAGGAGAAGCCAATGAGAACGGAGCTGAAGTCTGGGGTCTGTGGCCGCCGGCCTCGGCTCCAGGCCTGAGGGACCCTCCTTCTCCGTTTACTCATCTGCAAGAAGGAGCCGATGGCACCCCTTGCCATCTCCCAGGCCAGCCGCACGGGACCGTGCCGGCGGGACACGCGCCGGAAACGGGAAGGTGCGAGAGACACGTAGCAAATCCTAACGGCAGTGCCACTGACAAAGCGGCCCCGGACAGGACACTGTGCTGAGGACTACCCTCCGGGACCTCACTGAGCACCCACGATGACCCCAGGAGGTCAGGAGGTCATGCCCATTTCACAGACGTGGAACGTAAAGCTCAGAGAGGCCGGGGAGGCCGCCTGACACCCACCAATGTGCGGTTTGCAAGCTCACCCCCACCTCCTTGTACGGGGGGCAGCAACAACCCAGAAAGTCAGCTCTTGCCGAGAAAAAAAAAACCTCCTTCCAAGGCAGCCAAGTCGATTAATGTTTTTAATTAACGTTTTAAACCACGGAGCAATGTTCCGTGGTAATTAGGGAACTAACATTTCTAAGTTTCTCCCGGGAGCGGGCCCAGCCGGAGGCTCGCTGCCAGAGCCCGGGGAGGCGGTCCTGAGCGGCCAGGGCGGGCAGAGTGGGAAGGTCACCGCCCCACGGCAGTGCCCCGCGCCTGGCAGGCTGTCTGGTAGCTTCCCACCCAGAGAGACCAGCCAGGGAAGAAGGAGACTGGCCCAGCGCAGGGTCAGGACGAACTGGGCCCCTCTTCCTCGGGATCCAGCCAGCCCAGCGGAAGAGGGAGCAGAGTGGGGCGACACGCAGCCTGTCCAGCCCTGAGCTGCTCCCGGGCCCCCCGGCCTGCCACACTGTCCCGGGACAGGGAGGCCCCTGCTCTGTGGCTGACAGACAAACCCTGCCCTTGCACCTGAACCGGGGGACCCCGGGCTTTCTCGGATGCTGACAGGTAGACCTAGCTAGACCCCCAAGATCCCAGGAGGAGAGAGGCGGAGGGGGGCCCAGACACAGGCCCCTTGGCCATTGTGTTCAGGGATCTTTCTCGCGCTGCCAGGGTCTTCCTTGTTCTATTCCTCCCCACGCCCCGCAAGGCAGGGTGGCAATAGCTGCTTTCTCCCAGGAGAAGGTGAGGCGCCGAATGTGGCATACAGGACTGAACCGTCAATCACCAGCACCACGGCTGTGAGCAAGGCTGCCTCACCCTCGGGGCGGTGGCCTTGAATGGCACCCACATGCCACCTCGGCAGGGGGGCCAGTGGACACGTGAACAGCCAAGACCAGCCGCCCGCCCCACAGGCAGGGGCCCTGGCTGTCGGCAGCACAGACTGGGGCAGCCGTCAGATGAAGGACTACGTGTTAACTCCGGTTAGGAAAGTGCCGTCCTGTCCGCAGGAATCTTGACCTGGAAACCATTCAAACATCAGCTGCTTGCTGCAAACAGACCGCGGGGATGGAGGAAGGTACCTGAGGAGCAGAGGGCAGGCTGGGCCCCCTCCTCGCCCAAGGAAGACCCCGGGGGCAGCCCCAGCCTTGGGGTGTGCTCGCTCCCCCAGAGAAGGCCCTGGGAAAGGGCAAACACGGGAGGGTCAGCAGAGCCTGCCTCACGCGCTTGCCCCGACTCTGAGATCCAACAGGCCTACGTGCACCGGAAACAGGTGCCGACCCAGGACACAGAGCTCGTCCCGTCAGCAGCTGTGCACCCTGGGCAGGCCACTTGACCTCTCTGATCCTCCTCTGTAAGTCAGGGCCAGTCAGAGCAGTTACCTCCCAGGATTGGGGAGAGGACGCCCTGTGGTGCACGCAGGATGCTTCGCCCAATGCCTGGCTCACAGCAAGTGCTTGGTTAATACCTGTTATTCTTGGGGTCTCACGGCTGCCATTACTCCCACTGAGGGGCAGGCAGGCTAGATAATCCTGGATTTGAATCCCAGCGCGGCCCTTTCCTGGGAATGCGGCCAGAGACTGATTGCTTGACCTCCTTACGCCCCAGTTTGCTCGCGTACGAGCCGGGGGAGTGACCAGCAGCCACACTGGACCACCCGGGATGGCGGGACGCGTAGTAAAACAAGCGGTGCGGCCTGCGCCTTCCAGATGGAGAACCCAACCCGACCCGAGGGACGTTCCCCAGAGCAACCGGCCTGCTCGCCTCAGAAAGGTCAAGGTCAGGAGCAGCCCAGGAACCGCTCCGGGATAAGGAGCCGTGGCCACTGAGCACAGAGGGATCTGGCATCAGGAAAACCCAAGAGGCCATTACTGGGACAACTGGTGAAATGGTGTGTGGCCTGGGGATTAGATAACACAGTTGAAGCAACACTCAATTGCCTGAGTTGGGGAAGATTTAGGGATAAAAGGGCACGTCCACAACTTACTCTGAAATGGTTCAGAAAAAAAATGGTGTGTGCGTGTGTGTGTGTGTGTGTGTGTGTGTGTGTGTGTGTGTGTGTGAAGGGGGTTGGGTGAAGAGCGGGTTAACAATGGTGAGTCTGGGTGCACAGCAGCTCTTTGAACCACCCCTGCCATTGTTTCTGCCCGTGTGAATGGCCCGGAGCCGAGGAGCAGGGTGGCAGTGACAGACCTAAAGGCCTGAGTACCCACTATCCATGCGAGCCCCAACACAAGCCTTTCTCACAAAGGCCATGTCACCTTCTGCAGAGATGCGATGATTTCCTGGGTGGAAAACTACAAAGGGTAACCCTGAAATCTAGTTTGAACCACCACCCCTCCCGCCACGAAGAAAGACCAATGGATGGCTCCGTGTCCCTGCACCCCAAGGCCAGGCGTGGAGGGCCCACCCCCACCCCCCGGCCAGCCATCCAGCAGCACGCCAGGGAGCCACCTGGAGGAGGGCAGAGGGCAAGGGGGGGCTTTCACGTGAGCCAGGCAGTGTCAGGAGCGCTGCCTGCATCTGCAGTCGCGTGATCCTCCCAAGAACCCTTGCGGCAAATGCTACCGTTATTTCCATTTCGCGTTGCAGGAAACTGAGGCTCGAGGGAGGCTCTCGCCTGGGGTTTTATCTGGAAGGGGGGTGAGCTGGGATTTGGGCCCAGAGATTTCCACGGACAAAGGAGAGGCAGGCGCTTGGGGCCCACGAAGCAGCCAGAACGAAGACCAGCCCGTCGCCTGGTGCTGAGTCCGCAGGCCCAGGAACACCGATGTCTCAAATGCAGCAGGAAGCTGTGGGGTGTGGAGACCCCAGCTTCCTGTCTGGTGTTCCCCCACCAGCACTGCCCCAGCACGGTACACAGAAGGCGCTCAATACTTGCTCACAGATGCGCTCACAGACTTACATCTTCTTTTCCAAGAAGTTCAACCACACACGGACGACACTTGGGAGACCCAACAAGCAGAGGACGCGGGTGTCTTTGGGGTAGAGAAAGGGGGGTCTGGGGACAGGGATGGGTAGGACTCTCCGTTGAAAACTACCTCATCCCTCCTGGGTTTGCCTTACGAATGCCTGGCCTGTTCAGAAAGCTGTCGCTGTTTGTGACACAAAGGAGAAAAAAGAAATGGAGCTGTCACTGTGGGAGCCGCTCTGAGTGGGAGGCGGCGAGCCATTCCACGTTTGCCATGGTGAGCGCCTGGTGCCCCCCTGTCCCTTCGTGACACCCACTCTCCAAGGTGGGGGGACGAGAATGACGAGAGACCCGTCACCCTGGAGGGCGTTGGATGTGATCACCACGAGACCAGCCGCAGGTCCCGAGACGCCGGAGCGGCTGTGACAGGGACTTGGGGAAGCCGCCCAACGTGCAGGCAGACCTGTCCTGCTGTGCTTCACACGTGTTACATGTCTTCAAACTCAAGACAATGTCTTCCTGAAGGCTCCGAAGACAGTTCACGTGTTTTAGCAATAAAGCATTTTTAATGAAGGCATGCACCTTGTTTTTTTAAGGCATAATGCCACTGCACACTTACCAGACTAGTAGAGTGTAAACATAACCTTTTTTTCTCTTTTTTCCCCCTAATATATTTTTATTGATTTCAGAGAGGAAGGGAGAGGTAGAGAGAGAGAGAAACACCAGTGATGAGAGAGAATCATTGATCAGCTGCCTCCTGTACGACCCCACACTGGGGATCGAGCCTGCAATGGGGCATATGCCCTGACCGGGAATCGAACCGTCGAACCATGACCTCCCGATTCATAGGTCAATGCTCAACCACTGAGCCGTACAGGCCGGGCTAACATAACTTTTCTATGCATGGGCGGGGGGAGGGAGGGGAAAGACCAGACATGCATGTGACCGGCTTTATGGTGACGCGTGCTTTGTGGCAGTGGCCTGCAGCTGAACGGGCGATGTCCCCAAGTGTGCCCCGAACCCTACCTGGCACGGTTCTCTGACGCCAGTGTGTGCAGGAACTGGGTGTGCTCTCATCCCTGCCTCAACCCAGCAGGCAGGCGGGGACTCTTACCACCCCCGGGCACAGCTCAAGAAACCAAGGCCGAGGACGGTTAGAAAGTGCCCACACTCTCCGAGGAGGGCAGCCATCTAGCCCCGGACACAAACGGGGCTCCGACACCCTACACTTCCCCAGGAGGCAGCGTGAGGACCCACCACTGTCCCATGAAGAAAGACTCGGAGTCAGAGACTCCTGGGCTCCTGGGCTCCTGGCCAGGCACCCCTCGAAGCTGCACGCGTGGGTGAGACGGCATCCATCCAGCAGCTGCATGGGGACTGAAGGCGTGAACACGCAGGAAAATGCTTTGTGAACCGTGAAGTGCGTGGCTAAGCCTCCCATCAAAACAGAGGGTGTGGTGGCCGCTGCGGGAGGAAGGCGGCTCTCCCAGAATCATGGAGGCCTTTCACCTCCACCTCAAACTTTCCTTTTTGTGCCTACACTCACAAGCCACTTTCCCTCGCAAGCCACCTCCCACCTCCCCTCCTGCCCCAGGGGTGTCACATTCGCGAAGCAGCCCCACAACCTCCCTTCCTGCCCACACAGGTCTGTAAACAACTCGCCACACGCCAGGCTCACAGGCACGTCCTGGTGGCCCGGTGCGGAGGTGCGGGGCTGGTGGAACCGTGAACTGTGGTGGCAAACGCTCTGCAGAGAGTCCAGCGCCCGCCCTCCTGTCCACGTCCAGGCCGAGGGGTGACCGTACATACAAGTCCTTCCCCACGCAGGCCTCATGCAGAGGAAGGCGGGGGGGAGGGGGGTGGACCGGCAATGGCTGGGTCTCTCAGATCTGGAAATCTCTGATTCTATCTCCTCTCTGCTCAGTCTCTACTTCCTGAACTGCAATGACAGCTCATTTACATACAGGAGGGGGGCGGGGGCGACCATGCGGTTGCTTAGACCCCGGGCTGTAGATTTGGGGTGACTCAGAGAGGAGAAAATGTGTATTTTTCAGTCAGCTCAATTGAGTGGTGTCTCCAATTTTCCAATCGCTTAGCTGATGTAAGGTGGCTGGGCCCTGGGACCCCGGGGGAAGTTCCAGGCTCCTGGGAGTTGAAACGTCAGCGAGCAGAAGCTAAGCAGGGAATTTCCTGCCGCGGACAGGTGCACCAACAGGTGGCTGGAGGGAGAGTCCCCTCCCCGAGAAAAACATCCCTTACCCATTCACTCTCCATCTCAGTGAGTCATCGTCTCGGGAGCCAAGGAAACACTGCGTCCAACACTGCCCCAGGGTCAACCACCAGGAAGTCACGCCCCCAGAATGAAGGGCGCCTCTTCCAGGAAGCCAATGGTGAACACCCCCTAGACGAGCAAAGCTCAAAAACAAAATCATCGCTAAAATAGGAAGTATGTGCTGGGTGAATTAACTACGCTGCTTCCAGAAAGCTTAGGCACCCCATCCCCCCCCAAAATCCAGGGTGCCTATTGCGTGCCGGGTGCCAGGGATAAAATGGTGATCACGCAGGCATATCCACCCAGCCACCATCCAGAGCAGCGGCTGACCGTGCTGGCGGAGGATGACCTCCAAGACAATGACCTTGCTCAAGATCCAGCATCCTTCCAGGGGAGCCCGCATACAAAGATGGACCACACCTCGTCTCAGTTCTGGAAAATTCTGAAGGGCCATTCGAGCCCCAGGGCTCCCATGAGGTTGGCTGGGGCCTCTGATGGGGGACATGGTCACAACTAGACTTCTCCTTCTGCCTAGTCCTGATCTCTTTCCCCTCCGTTTCACCGACGACGTGGATCCCAAAGGCACCCCATCATACACCTCCGGCCTACTCGTCTGCATCTCAGCATCTGCTTCCCAGGGACCCCAACCAGCAGGTAGAAGGTGCTTCTGAGTGATGCTCAGGCCCCGTGGAAGTCCTGGGACCAGGGTGGCAATCAGACCGTTTCTAGATGGGAACTGCTTCCTGGGAGCGCCCTCCTGACCATGGGGCTGAAGCCCGAGTTCAAGGCCACTATGATCAATGGATGAGACCTGGGGAGCCACAAATACCTTTTTTTTATTATTATTATTATTATTATTTTATTATTATTTTTATGTGTGGATCAGTCCAAGATCCCGAAGATAGAGGCTCACGTTCCTCATTTTTGTCCCCCAGCACCTACTCCAGGAGAGGAGCTGAAGAGAACGGCTGCTGAGTGATCAGCTGATGAATGGGTGAATGGACAAAGAGATGAAGAAGTCGTGTCTAAAGCGGC
This sequence comes from Eptesicus fuscus, assembly GCF_027574615.1. Taxonomy (NCBI): domain Eukaryota; kingdom Metazoa; phylum Chordata; class Mammalia; order Chiroptera; family Vespertilionidae; genus Eptesicus; species Eptesicus fuscus. Next base: position 6,437,218 of record NC_072491.1, read on the forward strand.
CAGGCAATAAGCGAAAGGTAAGGATGACTGGGTACAGGTGAAACCCTGCAATCGCATAAAGCGTTTAATCACAGTTCTCAAGAAACACTGGCGATGAAGATGACAGCTGAGCTGCTCGTGAAGAACTTGCTAGAGAAGGTGTCCTGTGATGAGCAGCCGGAAAGAAGGGAGGGAACGGAGGAAGGCTGGTAAAACAAGAGAAGCGAGATGCTAGCATTAGCCACCGCATTCAGACTGCGCTCACCCGACAGGGCATAAATAACACCCCATCACAGACAGCCCAGCCATGCAAGGGGCGGGGGGCGGGGGGTGAGCCGTCCATAACCATCACATCTGACGCCGTGAATGTGGGCTATGACATACCCAGTACCAGCAGAGGCGGCAGTCCATGGGAGGTCCTGGACGTAGGACTGCCATTTGGGGACTTGAACCTACAGTGATAGGAAGTCATCGGGGTCATGGAACAGAGGGGCTAGGTGACAGCTAGTAAGCTAAGCTTCAGAACTGATGGAAGACTCCTTAAATCATCCATCCCTTAGGTTTGGGGCAGGTGCTTCGAACCCCTAATCTGCTGTGCTCCTGCAGCGGGGCGGGGAACTTGGGGACATGCCCAGAGCTTCCATTCAACAGCAGAATCAACCCTGGGCAACCCTCAGACCCCGGCCTCAGTCCCCCTAAGGAATGTATGTACCCTGGGGGCCACCTCATTCAGGCACCCGTCTCGCCCACCCAGTGCCCTCATTTCTGCGGGCGATGCCCAGGACACAGGAGTGCTGAGGGCAAGTGGAATCAACAGGAGCGTGGTGTTTGTGCAAACAAGAGGAAGCGGTGAGGACAGCGGGAAAGGGATAAAGTGTGCCTGGGACAAGGATGACACCTGATGTCACAGACACGATTTGTTAAGCAGTAGAAAACACAGATGCCTTTGGCCGATGACTACCCATCCCTGAACTGGGAGCATCTAAAAGGCTAAATGCTGGGGCCATCGGCGGTGACAAGCCAAAGAGCCGACCTCCAGGGCCAGCCAGGATGCCCGGTGTCCGATTGGAGGCCCAAGTCACAGGGAGGCAGTAACGCTCACAGCTGAGCAGACAGACTCTGCAGCCTCGCACCCTGGGCTCGGTCGAAGGCTCCGCCCCTTCCTTCCTGCGTGACCTGGCCTAGGTAGAGCCACCTCCCCAGCCTCGGCCTGTCAGAGTGCCTGGAGGCGCTGGGCACCGGCCAGGCCACGCACCGGACACATAGCTGGTGCTCACAGCAGCTGCGGGTGCTGTTTAACCATAGGCTCCAGGTCTAAGACCACCCAGGCCTAGTGTCCAGCTGCTCAAGCATCTCCTGTGAGGCCCCTCCTGGGGGGAGCCGGGGTGGGAGTGGGGGGGGGGCAGCAGAGGGCCATAGCTCCATTGTAAACCCAACAGCTCTCCTAGAACCATTATCTGTAGAAGGCCTGCTCACAGATTTCAGTTATGCCCAAGGGGGTTGAGGGCTTTAGGAAAGTATGATAACGTCCAACGTCCGTGCTCTCATTTTAATAAAGAAAAAAATGAGGCCTCCAGAAACCAAGGGGCTCGTCTGAACTCACACAGCGGGGCCGCGGCACAAAGACGCAGCGAGGGATCCTGGCTCACGCACAGGCCACCCGTCCCAAGGCTGGAGGCGCTGGGTACCTCCTCTGACGTCTAACACTCGAGGGCAGGAGACTCCCACCCTGGGGGTGGGCACGTGGTGACCCCAGGTGCTTGACACCCCAAATGGAAGCCCATAAGTCCTTGCCTTCAAAGCCGGGTTTAAAGACCAACAGGGATGTCAAGAGGAGAAGCAATCCAGGCAGACGGAGTGTGACCCCCTCCACTTCCCTCACGAGGGACCGTCTCCCCTGAATGACCTCCCAGAGCTGGGCGGGGCCTGAAGGAGGGGCCCTCGAGGCATGAAAAGGAATCGGCCCACAAACATTAGGACCGAGAGAGGCAAGGATCTAAGGAGGAGAAACCAGTCCCTTCCGTATCGTGAAATCACAGCTCCCAGATACTCTGACGGGTCTTATCCAAAGTTACGCCTGAGTCTCCATCTGCCCACAATGTACACCCACCCAAGCAGTCATTTCTCTCTCCCCGGGTAGGGAGGACAAAAGAAGAATGAGACTTCTCACAAGTGAAGATGCTCTCGAGTGACCACGGGTCAACTGTCAACCCAAGAACCGGCACACACAAAGCAAGGAAACCCCAGCACGGAGCACAGATCGATCCCACAGACACCGCTCGTAACGGTCGGTCCTCCCCAGCCTCCCCAGTGCCGGGCGCCGGCGGCCTTTCTGTGTGATCACTAATCCTGAAAGGCAGCGGTACTGTCCCCGGGTGACAGATGGGTAAAATGAGGCTCAGTGAGTCCCCAAGACACAGCCAGATCTGAAGGTGTGCTGTGTGCAGAGTCCTGTGTGAATAGTAAGACCTGCAGAGCGAAGGCCCTTGCCCAGGTCCCTCCTGCTTCCCCCCACACACCCTCTTCTATTTCTAAGGGCATTAGGTGTGACTGAGGTTGATTTTATTCAACAAGGAAGACACAGATAGTCCAGCGTGGGAGGGGTGCAAGCAACATCAATGCCACCATCAGAAAGTCCATACAGCCTGGCCAGTGTTGTATGTGGTTGAGCGTCGACCCATGAACCAGGAGGTCACGATTCGATTCCTGGTCAGAGAACATGCTGGGGTTTTGGGCTCCATCCCAGGTAGGGGGTGTGCAGCCAATTGATGATTCTCTTTCATCAGTGATCTCTCTCTCTCTCTCTCTCTCTCTCTCTCTCTCGCTCTTTCTCTCTCTCTCTCTCTCTGAAATCAATTAAAATATATATTTAAAAAGAAAGAAAGAAAGAGCCCGGCCAGTGTGGCTCAGTTGGTTGAGCATTGTCCCATGGACCAAGAGGTTGCTGGTTTGATCCCCAGTCAGGGCACATGCCTGGGTTGCCAGCTCAATCCCCAGTGTGTGTGTGTGTGTGTGTGTGTGTGTGTGGAAGGGGAGGGTGGACTGGGGGGGAGGAGCATGCAGGAGGCAACTCTCATCGATGTTGCTATCTCTCCCTTACCTCTTTCTAAAAAAATCAATAAAAACATTAAAAAAAAAAGAAGAATACCCATACAGGGGAGTCCTGTTCCAGACAAGGGTGGGAAGACAAGACCAGTAAGATTTCTTCAGCAAGACAAGAAGGTAAGATTCTGTAAGTCTAGAGTGAAATTCCAATTATTCCCTCTGTGTTGGATTGAAGGCATTTCTACAAATCCTGGGCTGTCAACCTCAGGCTTCCTCAGGGACAGGCTCTGTATGTCCATCCTGGCTTCTCCCAGCGAGCCTCGGCCTTCCTGGGGAGGAAGGTCCCAGCTGGAGAGCTGGGCGAGGACTCGCTCCAAGGCACCAGCAACCGACAGCCGCGTCAAGCAGGGCGAGAGGGGCCTCCGACCCCCCAGGATGTGGTGAGTCGAAGCAGCAAGAGAAAATCGGAGAAAGCTATCTAGAAACAGCACCACCAGCAGAGAGATGGAACAGGAACCTGCAGAGTCTTTTCTTCTTTGTTTGATAGCTAGGAGGCCCCAAAATAGCTGCAAGAGTTACGTCCCAAAGCTCCCTGGAGAAAGAGCCTGCCTTGTCCAGAAGACAAGTCTACGAGGACAAGTGTGGAGTCTGAAGTCATGAGACTACAAAGAGGTAGCTCAGATGCCCTAGCTGGTTTGGCTCAGTGGATAGAGTGTTGGTCTGTGGACTGAAGGGTCCTGGGTTCAATTCCGGTCAAGGGCCCTGGTTGAGGGCTTGATCCCCAGTGTGGGGTGTGCAGGAGGCAGCCCATCAATGAGTCTCTCTCATCTTTGATGTTTCTCTCTCTCTCCCTCTCCCTTCCTCTCTGAAATCAATAAAAATACATTAAAAAAAAAAAAGAGATAGTTCAGACTCCACGTGACAGTGTGACGATGTGAGCAAGGAGCCCGCTGCTTCATCCCAGCCTTCAGACTCTGAAGCCAGTGTGCTCATGAGCATGTCACACAAAGGCTCCGTTTGGAAGCTCGCTCGTTTTAAATAAAGGCTGGCTCAACCTGGAAGCATGAACCTGGCCGGGGCCAAAACCAGCGTTCCCAAAGAGAGTGGGTCAACGAGCCGGTGAAAAATAAAATCTGTCCTCACTAAGGATCAAACATATAAACTTAACAAGAGACCAATTGCATCTATTGAAGTACACTGAGTGGCCAGATTATAATGATCTCTGAACAAATAATAATCTGGCCACTCAGTGTATATCCTATATAATAAAAGACTAATATGCAAATTGTCCCCTCGACCAGGAGTTCGACCAGCAGGCAGGCCGGCCAACCACCCACGTCCCTTCACCCTGACCAGGCTGGCCAGACCCCACCCATGCACGAATTCACGCATTGGGCCTCTAATAAACGCTGAGTGGCCAGATTATTATGATCTCTGAACGCATAATAATCTGGCCATTCAGTGTATGATATTTGAAGGTAATAACCCACGGTGCGGATGAGGCTGTGGTGAAACTGACATATCCACATGTGGGTGGTGACAGCATCAACAACCGTATTTGAACATGATTTGGCAATCTGGGGTCACGGAGCCACAAATCTGCGCCTGTTGGCTCAATAATCCATCTGCTGAGATCGTGTCCAAAGGATTTCCCAAGAAGAGAAGAATACGATGCACAAAGATGTTCCTACTACCTGCCAGTATTACAGCAAATTACTAGGAAACTTCATTTGCAATGACAGAGCACTGGCTTAGACTAGGATTTATTGATCTGATGAACCATGACCCGCTCTTTAAAAATGATCATTAATAAGGTGTTTAACAAAATGGGGGGAAATGCCTAGGATATAATGTCAGATGAAAGATTACAAAATATCCCCTACACCTATGCCTAACTATAATCGTTAAGTTAACAGAGGGGCAGGTATGCCATCAGAAAACGATCTGATTGGTTGGGGGAGACGATTGATTTCATTTTCTCATCCATTTCCATTCTGCGTGTACAATAAATGACAACTCTCTTGATGTTGATAATGACGACGAGGAGGATGATGGTGATGGCGGATTTTTATTGGTAAAACCTCACTAGCGTGTAAGGAAAACGATGGGCGGAACTCTGGGGCACCAGAAGCAGAACTCAATGTGAGAAATGATCAAAAACTTCAGCGGCATTTGAAGATCAAGGCAGAGGAACGGGATCTCTAACCAGAGAATGGAAACTGCAGTCACCCATGGGCTCCTGTATTAGCGACGTCAGCCCTCCAGGCCCCACGGCGCATCCGGCGGTATCTGATCATCTGAGCTGCGTGAGATTCAGCCTTCCTCCTCCCCGACACACCCACGGTGCTCAAACAGGAACAGAAAAACCCGGATCTCTGTATATTTAAATGCCCAGCCTCCTAAAACACAAAACTCTGCGGAGAGGCCTAGAAATAATTTAAATACTGAATTTCCTTTTTAAAAAGGCAACTTGGTCGGTTTCTACACGTGGCGCTAGGGGGTCCTATGGAACTTTCATTTTCTATAGGGGCGGGACCAGATGGGATTGCCAGTGTGGACAGAAATCCCAACACACAGCTAGCCGGGGGCAGGGGGTAGGGGCAGTCAAGTCAGGGGGTCAACACTTTGGAATCACATGTGACCCGAGTCCAGTCCCAATTCTAACTCTACCAGCCCTATAGCTTCGGGCATGATCTTTCACCCCTGTGGCCTCGATTTTTGCATCCATAAAATGGGCACGTTACAGAATCTTCCTCATAGGGGTGTGGTGAGGATTAAGAGAGATGTGCGCACTCAGCGTAGCGCCTGGAAGTCGTGGGGGCCGGGGGGGGGGGGGCACTAACTGGTAGCATTCTCCCTGACTCTCATTCCCCGGCGTGCAGGATGGATTTGGTGGCCTGGTTCTCTAGGTGGCACCTGTGCGTTGGGCAAGGACGGGGTACACGCACAAATGATCCCCTGCAGCTCAACCGGGGTCCCCTTAGGACCACCTGGTTGTTTCCGGAAGCCCGGTGGCTCCCAGCACAATTTTATCAGCTTCCCTGGGGAGGGAGCCCTTGGCGCTGCTATTTTTTGAAGCTGGTCCCACTGTGCCACTGCCTGGGGCCCAGCTAACGCAGGCGCAAGGCAACCAGTCATTTCTCCTCCGAACCCCCCACTCCCGAGAGAGTGGGAGGCGGCAGTGTTTCCTCATTTACTGAGGCCACAGTTCAGTGGCTCCTCCTGGAAGCCAAGCGCCGTCTGGGTGACTGGCACACAGAGAGGGCTTCCCCACTGGCCGCCCTCCTGCTCAGCCCAGTGGTTTCCTGCGAAGCAGCAAAGCAGGCCAGATGGAGCGATCTGCCCCCAGAGGCCCCTGGGAAGCACCTGGCCGACACGGGCAGTAGCGCTGACACGTCAAGGGCGAACACAAGTCCCTGGGGCCGTTCCTGCCCAGCCCTGCCCTCCTGCTCACGGATGAAGCGCAGAGAATCCCACCTGTGAGCCCGAGCGCCTGCAGACCCTCATCTGGGAAATGGGTACAACCTCCCCTGCAGGGCTGCTGAGATGCCATGTGTCCAGTGCCTGCTCTCCCCCGCCCCCCACCCCCCTGCGCCCCCAAAGAAAGGCTCTCAACCAACATGGCAGGCGCTGTGCTTGGCGTGACGTCCCACTGAAGGGAGACATAGGGGACCGCTCTTCCTGGGCAGATCACTGACCCTTCACTCCCAGCACACACGCGCCCAGGCCCTGCTACGTTTATAAACCTACAATTCCAGGCTCTAAAGATCGTCTGGGAGAGCCCGTACCTGCGGACGGGATGGAATTCCCTTCTATATGACGCTCCTAGGGCGGCCGTTACAAGTTCCCACCAACGAGGTGGCTTAAAACAACAGACATCGATTGGCTCACGGTTGTGGAGGCTGGACATCCAAAATCAAGGTGTCCGCGGGGCCACATTCTCTCAGAATGCTCTGAGGAAGAATCCTTGCTCGCCGCTCTCCTGGCTTCTGAGCTGCTGGCAATCCTTGGTGTTCCCAGGGCCTCTGTCCACGTGTGTGTGTGTGTGTGTGTGTGTGTGTGTGTGTGTTTGTGTGTGTGTGTGTGTGTGTGTGTGTGTGTGTGTGTGTGTATGTCGCCTTTCTCTTATAAAAGCACTACTCACTAGCCTTCGAGCCCACCCTACTCCAGGACAACCACATCAGCATTCGATGCCAGCCTCACAGGCCCTGTTTCACAATAAGGTCACATTCACGGTATGGGAGTGAGGACGTGGGCGTACCTTTTGGGGGCGCACATCTCCACCCTGGGTGTCTGCCGGACCTTCCCGTGGTTCTGACAGATCCAGAACTTGTCCCCAGCCGCCACATGGAAACCCCTATGTGATCCGTCTGTCCCACCAGCCAGGTAGCCCTCCCACCAACATTTCTCAAGCTCCCCTCTCCTGGCACAGCTGCCGGCTGAGCCCCAACAGGAACAGAGGAGGATGGCACCGAGAGGGTCACAGGATTCCCGGGCCTTCGACCCCAGGGGGCCCTGGCAAGGAAGCACCCAGCACCCCACAGGCACCGATCACCATGAGCGGCGGTCAAGTGACCGGACAGACCCGTCCCGTCCGTGAATGAGGCCCGGGGGCGTGCGCAGACATTTCCCAATGACCTGGTGTGCGACCTTGGGCAAGCGGCAGAACCCCTGGGAGTGAGGTCACTGCCTCACCTAGATGCATACACCTGAGAACAAAAGGCGTCTTCAAGTGTCAGCATACGTCTTTAAGGCACGAGAAGGCCTGACCAGGTCAGCTGCCCTTCCACAGGCGATGTCTCAAAGGAGGCTGGGGCAGCGTGGGGCGAGCGCTCCCTGGGTTGGCCTTGCTCTCGGCGGGGCCACGGAGCATGCTCTGGACCCAGCTGGATCGAGCCCTGTGCTAGGGCTGGACGGGGCATGGACGACCCTGTGGCTCTGTCTGATGAAAAGCATCCTGCCTCCTCGGGGCAGCTCCCACCCCAGCCCCTGTCATCTACCCTCCTTCCCACTAATTGTATGGCCAGCCTACTCTGTGCACCAAACTGGGGTCTGGGGGATGGGTCAGAGGGGAGCAGGCAAATACCCAGCCTCATGGCACTAATCCCAGCGTCCTCTCCTCCCTCTCTCCCTTCTCCTAGTCCCCCCCCCCCGCACCCCCCACAGCGGATCCCCCTTCTCCCAGTTCATTTCTGGCCTTCCCCCAGAGGCCCCAAGTCCGCTTTGCTATTCAAAGAAAGGCCCTGCCCTCCTCCTGACCTCTCCCTTTGTCACAGTGGCTGGACACCCATTCCTGTCGGAGCATGCAGCCCGGCAGCCTGCAGCGGTCCCGGGAGCCCCAGAAACACTCCTGCCCAGAGGAGCCGTCAGGGGTCCCTCCTCTGGAGCGGGAGTCGGGAGGATGCACTGCTGGGGGGAACTGCCTGGGCTCAGGGGCCCCCGCTGGAGGGAAAGGACCTGAGTGTGTCCCAGGGAGAAAGGAAGAAGATACGCTCGGGTTCCCACCCGCAGGCTCTCCCTGCCGCGAGCCTGAGAGAGACAGGAAGCCAAGAAAGGCAGGAGGCCCAGGACTCCGGACCTGGGCTGTCCAGCGGGGCAGCCACGAGCCAGTGGGGGGCTATTTCCGTTGTGGAACATGCAAATGAATTCCCATTAAACGCGCAGGTGCTCCATCTCAAGTGCTCAGGAGCCACCTGTGGGGAGGGGTGACCGCGTCGTCCTGGGCAGGTTACAGGACACCCCAGCCCCACAGGAAGCTCCACGCTGCGCCAGGGCTGGCCCTGGCCGTCGGGAAGGGGGACGGAATCCGCCCCACCCCTTCCATGGCCCAGTGTACCCCCAGCTCCCCAGCGGGGTGACGGGAAACCCCTCCACAGGGAGAGAGGGCTCACTGCTCAGAAATGAAGAAACGCCCCGCAGGTTAGAGACCTGAGACGTGAGGCCCCAACGCAGCTCTGCCCCCCCCCGACCAGGTGTGTGGCCCCGAGCGAGCCGGGGCTCCTGGAACGCCCCCACTTTCTCAGCACCTTTTCAGGCCACGGAGCGACTCCACAACCCGGGTGAACCCAGCACCGTGAGGTGGCAATACTTAGAACAAAACCACGGCTGAAGCCTGCCTTCTCCGAAACGCTATTATTACCCTGCTTTTCTCGTTATGAAAACACCAGCGATACGGAGCCACCAGAATTTAATGGGCCTCTCAGTAATGAAATTTAATTTAACACAAACCAAGCAAGCTACCCTCTCGGCACGCCTGCGAAACCCCTGGAATGGGAATCGCAATTAGTCTATTTATTGTGACATGCTCTCTGGCTGGCTGCCCAGGCCTGACTCTGCAGGAACGTCAGGGGGACCCTTCCGAAACGCAAATCCAATCACTCGGCCGCCTCCCTCGTCCCCCGAGGAGGCGTCCCCGGGAAGACACAATGGAAGCTCTTGAGGGCCTCGGTGACCCTGCTCATCCCTCTGAGGCTGCCCCTGCCTGGCCCCGTGCACGGCTCTTCTGGGTCTGCGGCCCCTCCCTGCCTTACCCACCTGAGCAATACCTTCCAATTCGGGCTCAAAACCCACAGCAGGCTTCACCCCTTTGGGGAAGTGCTCCCACGGGGGCCTGACCCCGCCCTCCTGGGTGACCTCTCTGTGCAAGCCCCCGTTGGCACGGTCCATCCCACCAGTGGGGTCCTCCAGGCCCCTCGCCTGGCTCAGGGCCTGGCACAGGGGCGGCCACCCCCTGGGACTCCCCACAAATAGGAAGAGAGCGGAAGCAGACGCAATGGAGAGGCCGCTGCCAGGGGCCTGGACACTCAGCTCCAATGGGGCCACGGGCAGCCGGGGAATCGCTCTGGAATGACCCGAACTGAGTGAGTGCTGCCCCTAAGGCATCAGGGGACAGGCAAGAGGACAAAGGACAAAGGACAGGCTCCTGGAACCCAGGACGGCCACCCGTGGGGTGAGCAGGACTTCGTCGTCAGCAGCCTCCCCCTGGTGACAAATGTGCTTACTCCCCCCAGCTTTCTTTAAATCTGTATATATTACTGATTTCAGAGAGGAAGGGAGAGGGAGAGAGAGAGAAACATCAATGAGGAGGGAGAGTCATTGGTCGGCTGCCTCCTGCACGCCCCACACTGGGATCGAGCCCACAACCGGGGCATGTGCTCTGACCCGAAATGAAACCCACGTCTGGGAAGGCTAACTGGGAGGAAAGGGCTCCTAGAAGACACTGGCCCCCTAGGGCCTGGCACAGGTGCCCCCTTCTTGGCCCAGCCTTCCTCACCCCATCTGCCGGTCCCACACCCCCCTGTGCTCATCCTCCCCACACTGTTCCTCACACCCGCTCCTCCAGGGACGCTGGCCCGGTGACCCTCCAGTGGCCGGTCGGTATTTGGTGACGGATGATGTGTGAAATGGATTCAGAACTCAGAGGAAGGGCGTTCCAAGGCGTTTATAATATTGTAAGTGCTGCTCGCGAGGGGGCTGCCTTCCGAGTAGAAAAATAAAAACCTGTCCAAGGGCCCTGATTCCCTCTGGGTGTGGACTCCGGGGACTTAGCTGCCACAGTGTCCCTCCGAGAAGGCAGGAAGGGGCGAGAGGAGCAGGAACCGAATGCTTTGCAGCAACCACCATCCTGCAAAGAGCGGAATTCATCCACTCACCAAACATGGACCAGGTCTCCGTAGGTCGGGCACTGAGAAAGGCACAAGGGGCCCAGAGATGGCTAAGCTGCTGGCCGCCTGCAGGGGCCGCAGAGCTGAAGGGCCAGCAGGCCAGCGGGCAGTTAACCCAGTTGGTGCCCGGTTCCCTCTCCCCTCCTCCCTCTGACCAAGAACACTCCTGCTCGCCTCTCCCTCCGGGCTAACTCCTTCCCCCCCACAACCACCTCAAGTCCACACTGTGGGGGTCTCTGTGTCCTTATGGCACCCTGTGTCCCCAACACAGCGCTTGGACCCTCCGCGGTGATCACCCGGTTCTCCTCTAAATCTCCCGTCCCAGGAGACCCCAAGTTCCCTGAGAGAAAGGAGAGCATGCTACTTATTTCTGCGCTCCCACAATGCAGCACGGTGCCGGGCCTGTAGTACATGCTCAATTAAACTGCTGCAGAAGGCGGTGCATCCTGCATTCGGAAGGATCCTTGCAAGTCGGAACAAGGATAGTCCCATCAGGATTTAAGAGGATGAAACCAAACAGGAAAGGATTATCGGTGCCTCAGTTTTTGCATCTGCAGAGTGGAGACAGACTCCAGAACAAGGGTGGACAGGAAGGAAGTCCTCAGCCCCGGCAGAGGCCTCCAGTGATAACTGGCCTCTCTATCTTCAGCTAGCGTGCTGATTTCCCTATCAGGGCGCCTCCATCCACACGGCGCTGTATGTGACAGGCTCTGCGGCAGAGATCCTATCTCCCCGCAACCGAACTTTCAAAGCATCTTTATCGGCAGCCCCCACCTCCAGGAAGGCCCATTCCTGACTCCTCTGGGTAACCCTTTTATTCCGGGCCTGCCCGGGCGCACCCACCCACCCAGCCTTATCTGCAAGGTCCCTAAGCTGTTGTCTTTTCCAGGAAGGGTGTCTCCTATCTACAGACCTCCAGGAGGCACGAGGAAGGGAGCGCCCCAGGCCTGATCCTGGCTCCTGCTGCAGGCTGCCCCCCCACCCCCTCCCACCGCCAGCTGTGTGGCCTGGGACCAACCAGCCCACCTCTCCGGGCCTCAATTTCCCCCTCTTTCCCCCTGCACAAGGAAGGGGGTGGGCTCAAGAGCCCTCCAGCTTGGAAAGGGCAACTGTCATCATCATCATCATCATCATCATCATCATCATCATCATTTCAGGGACTGGATTGGCCACGGAAAAGCTGTGTGACCGTGGACAAATGTGTCAGCCTCTCTGGGCCTCCATTTACTTAGCTGTAAAGGGGGATACGAAACAGCACCTCCCTCTGAGGGTTTTGATGAAATGAGTTCATTTCTGGCCAGCACCGGCGGCTGGTCTGTTGCTGTACTGGGGCGCTAGACACACACTTAGAAGAAGAGGCGAGATCTGGAAAAGGGGGTGAAAGTGTCTCCGACCTCAAGGCCCCCTGTCCGTCCCTCTCAGGGGAAGCGTCAGGTAAAGATGTGCCGGCGCAGTGCGGCCTCGGCGGGGAGACCTCCCAGGAGGCCAGGGCCGCGATGCTCCAGGACCACTCAAAAAGTCAGCAGAAATGACCACCACACCATCCCCATCGCCTCGGGGCCGAATCCCAGGCGGGCCCTTCCCCTCCTCCAGTCAAGGAAGGACAGAGCAGCTTCTGCTCGCTGGAGAGAATGATCTAGAAAGCGCAGGTGTGGCCACAGAGAGGCACGACAAGGTAAAAACACAACTTGGGAGCAACCTGCCTGGCACTCAACGCCACGTGACCTTGCTGACGTCTCCAATCAGCGGCCCGGGTGCCTCCCCTGACAACAGGGACAAACCTACGTGCACCTTGCCTCACCCATGGCCGTAAGGTTTAAATGAGTCCATTGATAAAAACGGCTTAGCGCCCATAAGCACCCCCCAAACACACCAGCTCCTCCTAAGAACGCGGGTTAACGAGCATCGGCAGGTCTTCGGGATGCAAAGGGAGCATCGCAGGAGAAGCGTGAGGACGAGCAGGGGGCTGGACCGAGGGAACGGGCTTTGCAGCCCGGGGACGTTCCTGCCGAGTCAGCAGCAAAGGCAGCGCGCCTTCACACAGCCCCGGAGCTCAAAGGGCTGTAACAGACATGACCTCACTGGGGTTTTTTATTAGCTTCCAAGGCAGGTGAACAGGTTGCTCCAACTCTGCTGAGACGGTGAAACTGCGGGCTCCCCTGATACCCCGAGGCGGGGCGGCCTCTCCGAGCCTGCCTGGGCCACCGGGACCCCAGGCCTGCTTCTTGATCTACGATCTGTTACCAGCCAGGCATCTCGAGAGGAAATTAATTCTAAAAAAAATATATTTCCTAGAACAACATGAAAGAAATGCTGTATTTTGTTTTTCCAAGGAGCAGAGCGGGGAGCGAAGCGGGGAGGCCTGGGGCCAGAATCCGGGATGTTTCCCAGTCTGTGAGGGGGGGGGCACGCAGCTGTCCCCCCGGGGGGGCGGTATCTGTACGGGGCTCCGCCCAGCGAGGAGCGTGGGTTCCGACGACCCCGGACGGCGGCCGTGGCTGGCACTGTACTCCTGCTTCACGCCTTCTCCTCTCTCCTCCTAGCAGTCTGCGCTCGGCTTCATTTTGTGAGCTCCTGGTGCCCCTGCGATGCCAGCCCCGCCCTGGGACACTTCTGATGATTCTAAGGCCCAACTCCACCCCCTGGCCCTGCCTGGCCTTCCTACCTGCAGCCCTGCTTGCAGGGCCACTGCCGGGGCTCAGGTGTGAGGACTAACGGGACCCTGGACGCTCCTGAGCAGGGAGCCCCTTGCCTGGGGATGACTGAGCTGGGACCGCGTGATGGGGAGGGAGGAGCAGGGGCCGGCTCCCGGCTCTCACTCTCTGCAGAAGCCTCAGTGTCCCTGCAGTCCCACAGGGGCTACGATTCCCACGTAACTGCCCCGTGGAATGAGGTCACGGCTGTGAAATGTTGCGGAAACTGTGGAAGTGTGAGGAAGTGACCACCGCCCTTGCTCTTGCCCCCATCCTGGAGGGGGGGGGGGTGCTCCTCGTGGTCACTGTGAGAGACAGGCAGGGAGGAGGGGCTGTGGACACGGGGCGCCCTGGCAGGGCCTGGTCCCCAGGCTGTGTGTGACGGGAACAGGGAAAAGAGGCCCCGTCCCTTTGGAGTAGAGGCCAGTCCCGCCAGGTAACCCTTGGTTGTGGTGACCATCTTCCCCCTCCGTGACTCCCGCCATCTCCGCCCACCCTCCAGCCAGCTCTTCTCCCCAGAGGCCCTGAAGCAAGCTCAGTGCCTGTGCTGCCACCCCCAGCCCTTTCCCGGTGCCCGTCCGTCCGTCCGAGAGCCTGGGAGCGCCCGCCAGCCCAGGTGCGTCCCGCGGAGGCAGCGGGGAGCAGCGGGGACGGCTGAGGCTCTGGACGGGCCAGTCGGGCCAGCTCACGTTCTGCACAGCTCTGTGGCCGAGGGCTCAACAGCAGACCACACGCGCGAGCCAGGGGACCCAGAAACGCCTGGCTCCCATCTCCCCATCTGGGAAACAGGCATAATGAGCACAGCCCGTGCTGCAGGGTTACTGGGAGGTACTGGTAGATACTGGAAGTTAACCTGGGAGGTACTGGGAGGTAACCTGGCACACAGCAGCCCCCGATCGAGGTGAGCTACTGTAAGCTGTTAGTATTCGCCCGGCTGGGCTGGTGTGCTGGTCAGTGAGAGGGAGATGAGAGGGAACGTGTGTACCCCAGAAGTTCATTAAGAGGATTAAATGAAAATACGCACTAAAACTGCTCAGCATGCTGGCTGACACACAGCAAGCGCTCAGAAAAGGAGGGCTCTAGCGATGTGAGTCGGAGGGAAGGTCCACGCATGAAGCTTTTCCAGGAACCGGAGGAGAGGCCTGGCCTCGCCCTGAGCAAGGAGCGTCTCTCTGGCCAGTGACTAAGGCCGGCGCCCGGCAGGATCCCGCTGCTCTGCAGGGTGCGGGTGGGCCGAGGCCTCGGTTGGCCCGCATTCAGGGTGATGCACTTTTCCCTTAAGGCCTGGGGAACTCCGCAGCCAGCGCTGGCCACGCCGTCCCCGGGCCTGACTCTCACTGGTCAGAGATGAGAGATGCTTCGTAAAAGCGGCAGACACTCCAGAGCCCTAGGAACTACGAACAGAAGGAGTGGGGTGGGCCTGTCACGTAACAAAAGCCACCCTCTGTTTGTTTAACCACCTGAGGTGCGACGATAGCCCGGTGGGTCTGGGTGCCTGGCTAAGTGCTGGGGCAGGAGCCAAAGTCAATTAAAACCAGGGGTGGGGACAGTGGGGGGTGGTGAATAGTGAGAGGAGCTGACGGGGTCACAGTGAAGGAGGGCTGGGACACAAAAAAGGGGAGAGAAGAGATACAGACATAGACACACACACACACACACACACGCACACACACACGCACATGCACATGCACACACCCAGCTCCTGGGGTGCATGCACACAGCCCAGACTCGGTACATAAGTTCTCATAGGCACATACATCTACATACACTGTCTCCTTTTAACAGGAGCAGGGACAACACAGAGACGGAATCCCAGGGTCCACCTGCTAGGCTGGCCTCTGCTTGCTGAGAACACACAGCAGAAAGAGCAGTTGGAAAGTACAGATTCCAGGACAAAGGGACCTTTAAAGGGCCTTATCACGGTGGTGTGTTTGCCCAAATCGTTTCAATACCAGCCTTCGGGGGGACTGCCGTTACTTCTTTGCTTCCACCAACTTCACGGGCCATCACCTGCCCAACGCCTTCCCAACGAGGCAATGAGAGTGCAGATACGATGGTTTTGAATCCATTCCGCCCCGCGGTGTGACTTTGCGTGCGCCACCTAACCTGCCTGAGCCTCCGATTCCTCGTGTGCAGATTGAGGAAAAGACCCACCGAGTCGCTGTCAGGTGAGGAAAGACGGGGTACCTGCCATGTGACAGGCCTTCAAGGACAGCTCACCCCTCCCTCGTCCTAAGCAAGAGGCACAAGGCGGAGAAGTGACCGCGGGTTCAACTTGTCAGCGCCGCGGCGAAAGCGTCTTCATAAACGTGCTGTAGAAATGAATGGAATCACCCCCGGAGCCTGCTGCCTGCAGAACACTGAGGGGAAAGGAATTCCAGAACAAGGAGAAAATGCCCGAGGCGGAGTCATGACCCGGGGTCACCTACAGGCCGACCCGTGCCTTTGGGAGAGAGCTGGGACTTGCTTTTCTGGGAATCTCACCATTCCAGCCACAGGGCACCAGCCACAGACACTTTCAGATTCAAAAAAAAAAAAAAAAAAGGACCACTGCCAAGCTCTGACCCCTGACCCCAGGGCACTGGCTCTGCGGACAGGCTGACGCTCTGTATGGAGCGTTCTTGTCCGGGAAATGGAGATAATGATACTCCCCGCCTCATTCGCACAAAGCACTTCACAAGACGGTGAGTGCTCAACAACTGTGAGCTGTTTTTTAAATTCCTGTTTAATATTATTGCCACGATCCTGCCACGGCCTCTTCTCTTTCTTCTTAGGCATCAGCACTTTCTCGGCGATCAACCGCAGTCCCCGAAGTCATAGAGATCACCACGCTCCCCGGCTATTGTGAGTGACAGGGTCGCCTGCAACATCCGGGAGCCGGGGAGATGCTTTCTTGGCACTGAATTCAACTCCCCACCAACCCTCAACGCCTCACAGAGGGCAGATCTGTTGGCCTGGATTCTCTGCCCAGCACTCGGGACAGTGTCCGATTTCCATCAGCGACTCGATGAAATGGACGGACTAGCTGGTGCATAATAACTGCTCAATAAGTTTGGGGTGAACACCTGTGAGCAAAAAGGCCAGTCACCAGGCTCTCTCTGTGCACATCTGGCTTCCAAATTCTAGAAAGGACGGGCCTGTGCCCAGGCCAACCAGCAGCAATTTGACCCCAAGGGGTCAGCGGGGGTCTGCCCCAGCATCCCAGCCAGCACGGCCTCTCTGCAATGCTTTGCTCGACGCTAAACACCTCAGCACGCATTCATGTGTGTTGCAAACTCTTTGTCTTTTCCAAACCGACTATGAGGTTTGGGAGCTTCAGGCCGTCAGTGCAAAGACACAGAAGAGGCCTGGAGCTCCCGGGTCTCTCCCGCCCTGGGCCACAGAGCTGACAGAGGGCACGGGAGCCCTAGAGGCCCGCAGGGAACCCAGGCCTTTTGCTTCTACAGCCGGCGCCAAATAAAATGCTCAATGGCTGCTGGTTAGTCAAAGGGGGGGAAATGATTTGCCCAGCTGGCATGGCTCAGTGGTTGAGCATCGACCTATAAACCAGGAGGTCACGGTTCGATTCCCGGTCAAGGGCACATGCCTGGGTTGCGGGCTCAATCCCCAGTGTGGGGTGTGCAGGAGGCAGCCGATCAATGATTCTTTCTCATCACTGATGTTTCTATCTCTCTCTCCTCTCTCTCCCTTCCTCTTTGAAATCAATAAAAAAATATATATTTTTAAAAAGTATGGAAGTTAATGAAAGAAAAGAAAAGAAAAGAAAAGAAAAGAAAAGAAAAGGAAAGAGAAAAGAAAAGGGAGGGAGGGAAAGGAAAGCGATCAAGCTCAATACTTATCACCAGGGGAAGACAGATCATGGACCCTAGGAAAATGCTCACGACCATCCATTGCTCACTCTCTCCGACCCGACCTCCCGCCAGGTGCTCACTAGTCCACTCAGGGTTCAGCTCTGTCTTTGATCAGCTGCTGCTCTGCCCTCCAGGGAAAGCGGAATTCGCGACTGAAAACAGTGCCAGACGCCCCGGAAAGCTTCTCACGCGGCCTTGGCCCAGGAGAGGTTCCTGTTCCAAGGGCCTGGACCTCAGCCAGGGGCCTGGGGAGGGGAGAGGCTGATTTCATCCCACTTAACCCAATTTGCCGGGCCCAGAAGGCGGCTAATGAGCAGCCTGCGCCCGCAGAGTCATCGATACCACTTTCCAAATCAAGTTACCAAATTGGTCTTAAAGCCGCTTCAAAGGGGCCGGGCCGACGGTTACCAGCAAGGCATCCTGCCGGCCATCTGGCTCCGTTTCCTGCTGCCAGCCTCTCCTCCAGCCTCCGCGGCAGGGACAAGTGTGGTGCCTTTGTCTCCATTTGGGGTCCCTCCTTCCCCCCAAATGCCTGATGCCCCAGAATGAAACTCATCGTAGGAAACATGGGACCATTGGTGGCAGAGAGATCCCGCAATGACCTGGGAAGCCAAAGGAGAGAGAAAAAAGTCCCCCATGCAACCGCATCCAATTCCCCCAAAATTTCCCCAATAAGCTCCTCGGGCTGAAGGTCAACGTCAGCATCCCATAGAGAGCTGGACAACAGCACCTAGAGGGTCCCTTCCAGACAAGAATAACGGCGAGCGGCTTCTACCCATGTTTGCATCGAAGCCCCACCATACCCTGTGAGCTCCGTCCTCATTGCCCCCATTTCACAGACAGGGAAACTGAGGTTATGAAACCCGAGCACATGCACAGCCAGCGAGTGGCCGAAGCAGCAACCGAGCCCAGCCTTCTTCCCGCCGCGGGGCCCGCGCAGCCTCTAAGCCGCGCCGGCCCTGTCGCTGAGACCTCGGTGACGTCCCTTGCCTTCTCTATAATTAAACATCAAAACGGTCCAGGGAGCCCTGCGCCGGAGCCAAACATGCCTTCTTCCCTAACCACGGCACCTCCTTTGGACGGAGAGCCCGCGGAATGTGAGGCACTTGGCCATCTTATCTCCCATCGCATGGGATGGTTCTCTCTTCCCCAGAGGAGGAGAAAGTGGCTCCGAAATGCTGAGTAATATGCGCGAGGTCACACAGCCAGGACACAGGAGGATGCTCAGCCTATGCGTTTGGACTATCGTTCGCTTTAAAATCCAGTGCCCAGACTCTATATACAGAAGAGACGACGTCGATGCCACCGGCTGGGGAGACAGGAGGTCTGACTCCAGGGCAGTGGCTCTCAGCAGAGAGTGGTTCTGCCTCCCCGCCAAGGCAACAGTTAGCGATCGTCACAACCCGGAACTAGGTTAGGGGAGACAGGCCACCGGCAGCTAGGTGGCAGAGGCCAGGGATGCTGCTAAACACCCTACTATGCGCAGGATACCCCCTCCCCCCCCCAGTGTGAACTACCTGGTCCAACACGGCAACAGTGCCGGGGCTGAGAAACCCTGCTAGACCCGTCACGTGTCTCTTCAGCTTCTTCGTGGTCCTGATTTCATACGGGAAGACCTTCCCGATGACTCCATCCGATAAAGCGATACTTATTGACTTGCATGAAAACCGGACACGGATCACTCCGGGGGCTAGCATGCCGACCGAAGCCTCCCGAAAAAGCTGGCCACAAATGAGCCGTGGGCTGAGATTCGGTGCCTGAAACCATGACGCCAAGAGCGCCTGAGACACCCCATGCTGAGCCCTCTCTGTGACATGCAAGCCGCAAGTGCCTTCTCCCCAGGGGACACGCATCATGTCACGGAGCCACTGGATGGGTTGGGAGGGCCATTGCCTTTTCGTCCAGGGACGTTTCCAGGCCCTCAGGCCCAAAGCCCCACAATGGCACTTTCTCTTCCTTCAGAACCTCGGGAGAGAGACTGAGGACAGGATAAAATAAGAGCTGGAAGACAGCTCTCCGCTGGCAGGGAAGGCCCCAGATCAGCTCCTTCCCGAGAACGATCGCCAGGCAGGATGTCAGGTCCTGCGAGCTCACCGGCGGGCTCCACAGCTTTGCTCTGATCCCCTCGAGGGCCACCCCCGAACTGCACGATGATCAACGGGGGGCTGTGCAAGCACTCAGTCCGTGGCGACCTGCCGTGGCAGCCACAGAAGACCAAGGCACTGGGCGAAAGCCTTCCCAGCCACACGGAGGGGGTGGAGGAGATGAATCCGGTACCCCAGGCCACACAGCCAGCCAGGGGCAGAGCTGGGGCCTGGGGGCGGGCGGCAGGGGGCTCGAGGGCCTCTCGCCCCACCAACACCCTGCTCCAGCCTCACGGAAAACGATTCTAAATCAAGTTCCCAGATGCCGACCTAGAGGCGGGATTTGGACTTATTCCACCTGGAGTTTGATATTTTTTTTTTAAAATACCCTTATTTTAAATCGAGAAATTGATCAAAAGAATACAAGTATAAAATAGTACAAATTGCACAAACTGGTCACGGGAAAAGTAAGGGGAAGGCTCTGGCCTGCCCGGGCCTGAAGGATGGCAGCAAAAATATGAGCCCAGAGGGACTCCCGTGTTTTCACAACAGCTGATAAGCGGCTGCTTCCCCCAGAGGAGGACTCTTATCCCACTATCTGGGCGTGGCCGCTGGCCCCGGGCCCCGGCCCCGACCCCAGACCTCCACAAAACGCACAGCCAGGAGGCTCCCCGCCTGGCGCCATCCATCCCAGTTACTCAAGCCTGAATATTTTGAATTTCACCCCCAGGGAGACTGAGAGCTGAAAAACAGTGGTCCCAGCAGGGAGGTGACCTTGCACTTTCCTTTTAAAAGAAAACACACAGGTAAAACCCTCCTTCCTGGGGCCTCTGAGATGTGGGAGCCTCGGGGTGGCCTTGAGCCCGTCCCCACCATTCCTTATTCGCACGTGGCCTTGGACGAGCCATTTTACACCTCAAAACCTCAGGGTCCCTCGAGGTAAACTGTGAACAGCAAGAGGGCGGCCTGGCGTTGCAGCTCGAAGGAGAGAAGCCATGAATTCAGCCCCCACCGAACAACAGCCATGGTGATGACTGGTGTGTGCCACGGAGCCCAGGACCCCGGGCGCCTCCGGACAAGGCTCAGCTCCAGCTCCGAGTGCTTGCAGCATTCCCAGGGTCTTGGGGGCTTCAAGAGACCCCCCAATGGCTCAGCCTGATGCCTCTAACAGCCGTCTTTCTCCAGCCAGATCACCTCGCCCACCCATGCCCTGCCCGCCGCCGGCTTCTCTCCGGTCTCCCCCGTCCATGAAGCATGGGTCCCTTTCGCTGGCGCCTCTTCCCTTCCCAGATCGGGGCGCGGAGCCACGGAGCGGGTGGGAAGGGCACCACCCCCCTCTGATGGGGAGCTCAGCGCACAGGCTGGTCAGACGAGAAGGAAGGGGAGGGAGGAATCACGGAGGAGCTGGGAGAAACCCGCTCCTTCCTCCTCAGTAACCAGGAAGCCTCGGCAGAGACAAAAACGAAGCAGGAGGACCCCTGCAACAGCCCCTCCAGCCGATCTAACTCACCCGGAGAGAAATGAAACACGCAGCCCCAAGTCACTGAACGCCCCCAGCCTCAGTGTCCTCGTCCATCAAATGGGCACGATGTCCCCGCCCTGTCCGCCTCCCCACGGGGAGGGATTCCAGGGAGACGCGCGATGGGTACATTCTCTGTGAGCTGGGAGGTGTGTTCCATGATGACGGCACGACCTAACCCCTGCCCCGTGGGGACCCCAGGAGGAAACAGCAGGAATGTAACACACTCCAGAGAGTGCACCTTTGTAGAACCAGCCTGGGCGTTTCATTCCTTTCCAGGGACGCTCACACCTTTCCCAGCTTGCATTTCCGGGAACGAATGGCCTTGCTTTTCACAGGTGTGATTTTCTTTGTAAACACGTGAAGAAAAAAAAAATCAGAACCGCAAAGGAATCTAGTACCCATCCAACCTCTTGGTGGAATCTTGTGTTGCTGGCAACTTTCTAACCTACATCCACTTATTTTTTTGCAGCTACAGGATACACCCACCGGCTAAGGCGAGTTTTGGCTAAGCCTCTCCGAGCTCTGGGCCATCTCCCATTCATCCTGTGCGGCTGCCCTCGAGGAGGCAGCCGTTTGAAACGAATGAGCCTCCCCTCCGGCTAAGAAGGAACGTGCTGCGGCTCGGGCTTCTCCATCCCAGGACCGGACGCTTTGGGGGGGGGGGGGGCCTAAAGCCACGCACAGGCCCGTCCTCGTCCTGGAGAGCGCGGAGATGTTCAGCATCACCCACGTCTGATCCCGGTCATCCCCTCCAGCCCCAACTGGGAAACCGAGGGTGAAGCCTCTTCCAGAATCGATGAGAGGGGGCCAACTAGAACACCGGCCCCACCCCCCCACCCCCCCATGCAGAGACACAAGCATCTCTGAGCGGCTCTGCTCCATGTAGCACCCTGGGGAGGCCACTTGAGGAGCTCACAGAGCCGGGGCCTGCCAGCGGCTTCCTCCCCCCCCCCCTCCCCCCCCCCCGCCCCCCGGGCGCGGGCCACGCTGGTCCTGAGAGACCAGAGGAAGAGCCGGGAGAGGGAGGGCGAGAGACTGGTCCTGCAGCATCGGAGTCAGACTGGACGGAGCGTGTAAAACGAGGTCATGCTTTGGAGTGACAGACTTCCTGGGCTCGCTCACACACGCCAGCTCTGTGGCTTTGTCAGTGAGTGACACTGAACATCTTATCTCCCTCCGCGTCAGGTTAGACCCAGAAATAACCATGAACTTGAGCGATGCTCAGAAAGATTACGACGGCTACAGCAGCGAAGCGCCTCAAGATTTGCACCCACGACGGGTCACCTCCCTTGACCCGGCTGCCACCGAGCTTGCAGTTTACTTGAAGAGGCCGAGTGGGCGCCCACAGCAAAGCGACGGAGCAGGGTACCTACAGGCTCTGCCTGCCAGCCCACGGGGGCCGGGGACGCCATCTGGACCTGCATCAGGGACGGGACTCGGGGGACAGCGGTCATTTTCCTGATCTGGGATTTGTTTTCTGTGCAGAACTCTCCCAGGGTGCGTGGGTGAATGTGGCTCAAAGACCCGCTCAGGCTGGGTTCAGGTTCAGGGCGACAGGAGCCGCCCCCTCCCGAGGAAGGAAGGGAGGAAGCAGCCTCGCCCTCACTGCATGCTGCAGGCGCTCAGCTGTGCGCACTGCCTCCTGGGCCCCCCGAGGATGGACACTCTCGGGGGAGGGCGTCACGGCTCCAGGGCCAGGGCATGGGGGTCTGGCCGGTACCGGTGGCAGGAAAGAGACGGACGCAGACCTGACAGCGGAGCCAGCCTCAGAGCAGGACAGCGTCGGCCCCATAGGAAGTCAGAGGCCGCGCCCAGCACAGCCTTCCTCGTTTCTGAGAAAGACCATCAAAGCGCAGCACGGGCCGCTGCCGGGTGGGGAGCTCACCTCCGAGCAGGGGTCCGGCTTGGGCACCGCAGGGTGCGGTCCTGCTTAGGAAAGTACTGTCTACCCAACGCTCGTGCCAAGACCCCTGCACACCAGGCCCCTCCCCCGCCCCCATTCACTGAGCCGCCTGGCCGCCCCTGGCAGGATGCTCCGTCCTGGGCCGGCTGTGCCCACCGACACCTCAGAACCACTCAGCTCCCACTGGTCACCCCAGCTTTCATCAAGTCCGCCAGGATGATGACCATGATGGCAACAGTCTCGTCGGAGCAACCTGCAAGCTGTGTGTGTGAAGGCAAACGAAGTCCTACTTCGGCTCCCTCTCATCCAGAAAATCCAACCCACGGCAAGCAGGTGTCTACAAGGAACAGGCTACCCTGTGGGGCAGGCGGCCTGCAGGGGCCGGAGCCCAGCAAGCCAGGTCACAAAGGAGGCTCTGTGCCCAGGTAGGGCTGTGGAGCAAAGACCTGCTCAGGCTGGGTTCAGGTTCAGGGTGAGGCTCAGCGCGGAGGACCTGGCGCTGATCATGTTCACACTAACCCTTCAGGGTAGGTACTATGAGCATCCCATTTTACAGGTAAGAAAACTGAGGTTCAGCGAGTGTAAGTCTCCTCCACCAGACACCAGTGCTCCGAGCCACCGGGCCAGGCACGTCGTGCCTTCCCGTGGTCCGAGCGCCAGACCCCTGGGCGTACACGTGATCTGACGTTCACCAGCTGTGCGACCTGGACGAGGCACTGCATCCCTCTGAGGCCTCGCTTCTTGCTCTCCCACCGAGGATGGATCCTCACCTCACCTGCTCCACGGTGTGGCTCGGTGCTGACCAAGGCAAGGGCCCGCCCCGGGGTCCAGCACACAGTAGGTACTAGAAATGATAACTGCTCGATGGGTGTGTGGGGGAGAGGAGACAGACACACACAGAGACAGATGGACAGACTGACTGCCTGACCTGGCTTCTCTAAAAAGGCAACGAGTTGGCCGTCAGAAACAAAGAGCAGCGAGACCCTCCCTAAGGCACCCACTGTGTGGGGGACCAGCCAGCATTAGATTCCTGTTCTCCTTCTCCCCCCGGGGGAGGGAGGCCCCGAAGAGGTGAGGACCTCGGAGAACCTGGGGGGACAGCAGAGCCTCCAGGGGCAGCAAAGAGGGCAACGCACAACTGCCCAACACCGGCCTCACCCAACCGCACCTGCCCCCAGGGCTGACGGCGTGGAGAAAGCAGAAGCGATCATCAGCGCGTCATCCATCCACCCCAGCTCCAGGGTCGCCGATAAACCCCTGACGAGGCAACGTCAAGGAGGTCATGCCACCCCCTCCAGGTTGACCTGCATCTGAAAGAACCGAGCCCGGGTCCCGTTCGGAAGCGGGGAAGGGAACCTGCAGGCCAAGAGTCGGAGACAGAGGAGGCTGTGCTGGGTGCAGGAGGCAGCCTGCCATCGACGGAGCCCAGACCCTCCTGGCGAGGAGGAGGCCTGGAGTGAAGGGTTTGCATGGCCCGTCTCCTAGTGGGTGCCACCCCCCTCCCCCCCCGCATCACACTGTGGCTTTATGAAGAGGATGACGCGGCTGTCTTGTTTACAGCCCTTTGCAAAGGCAGGTACCGGGGCAAAGTAGGTGCTCAAGGAATGTCTGTTAAATGACTGTGTGAGCAGATTCCTGCCCTAAAAATAATTCTACGCGGTGCTGCCACTCAACGAAATGCCCACCAGAGCCTGGGGGCCTCTGTCCGCTTGCAGTCACGTTCAGCAGACGCCAAGGCTGGAGCCGAGGAGACACCGAAGTGCCGTCCAACAGGCTGAGTGCTGTCCCTGCAGCCGATCGTCGCCTGGGGCCACAGTGGGGACTAGTGGGCAGCATGAGGCTCTGGACGCCCACGCCAGACTGCGAGCTTGCTCCGGCCCGGCCCCTTGCTCAGGGCTCCACACACCATCTCAGTTGATCCTCTCGCCTTATGAGACCCAGGTAGCCATCCCCATGGCAGGGATGAAGCCAGGACTTGGAGAAACTAGGCCACGTGGCTAAGGTCGCTCACCTGGAAAGCAGTGGGGGCAGGATTTGCACTCAGCTCTGCCTGTCTCCCGAGTCCGGGATCTCAGGCCGCCCTGGGAGCATGCCAGGCCCAGAGGAAGCAGCAGGCAAATCAAAGCAGAACCCCACCATCTTGGGGTGACCACACACCCGGCGCATGTCGGTAGGATCTCCCCCCACAAAACTCTGAGCCACCTCGCGTGACAGCACCAGCCCCTCCCTGGGCTCGCGGTCTCTACCCCACACACACGCACGTGGGGTCTCCGTGGGGAAGCGGGGAGCAGGGCTGTCTTCTTTCTAAGCCAGGACTCGGTAGTGCCTAGCACACAAGAGGCACTTAATACATACTAGTGACACTGAGTTACACAATCGACCAAGTCCCACCTACAAAGTGGGAACAACAATATCAGCCTCCAGGGTTGTGGGAAGGAAGACCCATAAGAAGAGCTGCTCACTTGGGCCAACATTTGTTATACGCATATCGCCAATTTCCGACAACCTTTATGGTTGATAAACAGAAAGGTTCATGTGCAGAAAACTCAGCACAATACCCCACGCACACTGGGGTATAAACACATGTACACAGCCTGGCCAGCGTGGCTCTGTGGTTGAGCGTTGACCAACGAACCAGGAGGTCATGTCATGGTTTGATTCCCGGTCAGGGCACACGCCTGGGTGGCAGGCTCGATCCCCGGTGTGGAGTGTGCAGGAGGGAAGCCGGTCAATGCTTCCCTCTCATCGTTGATGTTTCTATCTCTCTCTCTCGCTCCCTCTCCCTTCCTCTCTGAAATCAATAAAAATATATTTTAAAAAAATACATCTATGCATATGTGTGTGCGGACGTGTGCATGTGGTGTGTCTGTGCATGCACGCTTGTGTGCACGTATGTACTTAGGGAGATAGAAACGTGTGCATGTGGTTGTTTTCTAACTGAGAGGGGACTCGAGTGCAGCCAGCAGAGCAGCAGCCTGATGCTCGTCAGGTCACGTGCCTGCAGACAGCTCACCTGCACAGCCCCGCCCTGGAGGCCACGTGATGGAAACGGGGTGCCCATCGCCTGCTGGGGCTCAGCCACTTCTGTGAAGCTGGGGCTGGGGAGGAGGTAACAGATGACTTCCCCGGCGCTCACCTTCTAAGTCTCAGGACAGGACAGAAAGAAAATACACGCAACCAACATGTTAGCATGCCCTGCACGGGGTTGGGGAAGGTCCAGCCGCGGGCTGCATAAGGCCTGCAAAGTCATTAGGTCTGGCCCGGCCAAGGCATTAGGGGTGAATTAACTGTTTGACCAAATACAGCAGGCTGATTTTTTAAGTTGATAATTCTGAATGACGTGATAACTATCCAACTGGCCCTGGGCAGAGACAAGGGTCCCCACCCCTGCCCTCCACGGTTCCTGTTCCCTTGACATAACCCATCTCAATCTTACCCTTCCTCGTCCCTTCATCCCTTCATTCACCCGCTGCCAGGAGAGGGGCAGAGAGGAAGGCGGTACCTAAACCGGATGCGCGGTGCTGTGCGCACCTGTTAGGAAGGGGGCAGGGGCGGAAAACACGGCCTGAGCTGCCACCTGAACCCCACCCGCACCCTGGGGTCCCCACGCCTGTGGCCGGACCCCTACTTGCCAGGAGCGCCAGAATTTCGGCGGATGGGCTGTGAGCGCACCCCACTCCCAGCGGTGATGCAGACCCTGCTCCTAGCACCTCTCCCCATCAACAGCCCCCCCACGGGGCAGTGCCCAGGAACGTGGAGAGCATTCAACAGAGGAAGCCCGGCGATGGGGAGGGAGGCGCGGACGGGGCAGAGGGGCCCTGCCAAGTTTTCCAGAGGAAATGAGTAACCCGTCGTTAGGCCGTTACACATCGCCCAGCGAGGAAGTGGCATTGTCTGGGGACCAACCGAGGGCCTTACATAACAGGCACCCCCCCTTGCCTTCTGGCCATGGCCGTATTTGGGGATTGGCAAAAACATCTGATGAGCACCCCTCCCCTGTGTAAACACTGGCTTTATTAGGGTGGCGGAGAGAGGCCTGGACCGGAGTCCTAGTTGGCTCAGTGCTAAGAATGAAATCAACGCAGAGTTGCTGAAACTCCCAGTTCTCATCTGCTCCTTGCGACCGAGTGGCTGTGCCGCTCAGTGGTTAGGCCCAGGCCCAGGAGCCAGGCTGCCGGCCGCCGCCACCCCCCACCACTCACCGGGTGTGTGATCTGGGCACGTTGTCCCCCTGCTCTGTGCCCCGGCTGCCTTATCGGCAAAACAGGGAACTACTTGCCTGGCTGGCATGGCTCAATGGTTGAGCATCGATCCAGGAACCAAGAGGTCACTGGTTCAATTCCAGGTCAAGGCACATGCTTGGATTGCAGGCTTGATCCCCAGTTGTGGGGGGGGGGGGGTGGGGGGTTGTGCAGGAGGCAGCCAATCAGTGATTCTCTCTCATCATTGATGTTTCTATCTCTCTCTCCCTCTCCCTTCCTCTCTCACATAACCGGGAACTACTTGTGCCTGAATCCTGGGGCTGCTGAGAATGAACGGGCATCAGACACACACACGTGTGTCTCAGAAAAGCACTTCGTACAAAATAAGCTTTCAAGGATGTCCAGGCAGGGGTGAGCACCTCTCAAGGCAGGTCACAATTGATGTTTCTCTCTCCCTCTCCCTTCCTCTCTGAAATCCATAAAAAATATATATTAAAAAAATAGCAAACAGAACAACATCTAAGTCAACTGTGATGACAGCCTTCACCCTGTTGTTCTCATCGGGGAGGTCAGACGGGGAGTGTAGCTTGGGACTGAGCCGTCCGCAGTCTGGGGAGGGACCATGATTCCTACACCGCCGAGGACATAGATGCTAGCATCCCTCACTCGTGCCAACTCTGCTTACAAATAAAAAAGCATTTTTGAAAAAGAAAAACCTCAGAGTTCAGCTTAAAAAGACCTTTCATGCCGTGCCAGGCCTCTCTCTCCACCCCCCCCCCACCCCTCCCGCCTCTGTCGCAAAGTACAATACGTATGTTTATCTTGCTTCTGCGAAGGGGGATATTAAAATACTTGAGGATTTTCCCCTCCTAACCCTGGCATGCTGGCTCCCACCGGCTGCACGGCCACAGAGAATGGAGCGCAGAGGCAGCAATTATGGCTTTTGCAAACACAGGGATCTTTCCTGAGGTTGGAAGTCACATCACTTGAAAGGCCGACTTTCTTCAAACTTCCAGGAACTGAGTGGCCCGGAGCCCGTCTATTTAAAGGTCAGCCCAGCCCTGCTGTGCTTGGAGGGCTGCCGTGGACACAGGCGTATTCTCGGCCCCAGTCCGCAGCCACCGCAGCGGGCCAGGCTGTGAGCAGCACTGTGTCCCCTCAAAGGGGGGAGGCGGCCACGCCAGAGACAGAGGCCGGAGACAGAGACAGAGGCCGGAGACAGAGTCAGAGGCCGGAGACAGAGATGGAGGCCGGAGACAGAGACGGAGGCCGGAGACAGAGACGGAGGCCGGAGACAGAGACGGAGGCCGGAGACAGAGACGGAGGCCGGAGACAGAGACAGAGGCCGGAGGCCGGAGACAGAGACGGAGGCCGGAGACAGAGACGGAGGCCGGAGACAGAGTCGGAGGCCGGAGACCGGAGACAGAGTCGGAGGCCGGAGACCGGAGACAGAGTCGGAGGCCGGAGGCCAGAGACAGAGTCGGAGGCCGGAGACAGAGATGGAGGCCGGAGACAGAGTCGGAGGCCGGAGACAGAGACGGAGGCCGGAGACAGAGATGGAGGCCGGAGACAGAGTCGGAGGCCGGAGACCGGAGGCAGAGTCGGAGGCCGGAGACAGAGACGGAGGCCGGAGACAGAGTCGGAGGCCGGAGGCCAGAGACAGAGACGGAGGCCGGAGACAGAGACGGAGGCCGGAGACAGAGTCGGAGGCCGGAGGCCAGAGACAGAGACGGAGGCCGGAGACAGAGACGGAGGCCGGAGACAGAGACGGAGGCCGGAGACAGAGTCGGAGGCCGGAGACAGAGACGGAGGCCGGAGACAGAGACGGAGGCCGGAGACAGAGACGGAGGCCGGAGACAGAGACGGAGGCCGGAGACAGAGATGGAGGACTGGACGGGACCCATTCACCACCCCCTTGCCCACTGCGCCCATTCAGTGGTGGGGCAGGGGCGGGAGTGAGTGTGAGCAGTGGGCGCTGGTGGTTAACTCCTCACTTCTCAGAAGCAAGTCCGGGTTCCGATTCTCAGGGACGCGATGGTCCTGTAGGTCTCCCTTTGAGCTCGGCTCTCTGGGTCTGACCTCCGGGGAAGCAGATGGAGGACAGGTGGCAGGAGGTAGCCCCGGGACCCCTTTATAAGGCGACCAGAGGGACAACAGCCCACCGCGCCCACCAGCCACATGCAAAACCTTCCGGAAGTGTGCCCCCCTCAGCGTGGTGTTAGCGCGCACAGACGTGCCCTTACTGAAATGCACATGCTTGTTCTGCGTCTCCCTCCTCTTCCCAGTGCCGGCCGGCCCCCCGGCGCCAGGTGTCGAGAAAACACTCTGACGAGCACCTACAATGCGCACGGGGCCCTATGGGTGGGCGCTGGCACAGCTCCCCACCCCACAGTCACCCAGCTGGTGGGGGGCAGGGGCAGAAGTCCAGTGCTCACCTGTCTGACCGCAGACACACCCTCCACACACACCCCATGTTCATGAAGCCAGCGAGGTAGTCAAGGACATACCCTGTCCAGATCCTAGGCTGTCCACAGGTAGTCAGTCCTCTGCTGGGAAGCACGGATCCCACCCGCCGGGCACCCAGGAGGGCTTCCAGGAGGAGGTGGCCTTGGAACACCGCCTTCAGTGGGGCTCAGAGAGAAGAGGAAGAGCAACCCGGGAAGAAAGTACAATGTGAGCCAAAGCAATGAGACCCCACAAGGGCCTGGATCATGATCCTAACCGGCTGCCAGAGCTGAAGCCCGAGGGGGTGAGGGAGTCCAGGGTCCTTGAGGACCTGCTCGCGGCCTCTGAGCACTGAGCTTGGCCCAGATGGCAGTCACTGCGCTGCATCAGCCACCCCGGTGGTCCTGACCCTCCAGACAACGCCGAGGAACAGGTGACCGGATACGTCACCACCGCCGGTTCCCTGGTGGCTAAGTGAGGGCTCGGACCTGACTCAGGGCCCCCTGGGGCCCAGGCCAGGGAAGCCTCCCGTGTGTCTTCCCACGTCTTTTCCTCCTTCTGCCGAGGACCCTGTGGACACAGGAAAGGGCGCTCCTGGGGACGGAACGGAGGGGGGAAGGGAGGGAGGAAGTCGGGAGGGAGGGAAGGGAGGCCGGAGGGAGCCCTGCCAGGACTGTGATTCAGTGCAGACCTTCCCGAGCGTCCGATTAGCCTGAAAAGACTTTGAAACCAAAACCAACAAAACACGGCACCCCGCGGGGCCAAGCCAGGAAGCCGGGGCAGACTCTCCAAGACGGGACGTCATCGGGGGGGACCCAGGAAAGGGACTTGGTTACCAGATCGTGCCTCGGCCTGGGCTCCCTACCACAGATCCCGACACGGGAGCTCTTGTTGG